>NC_059527.1:7598471-7923165 GCF_905147795.1 Pieris rapae
GCTTGTTTTCGGTGTCTTTGTTTTCTTTTGTGTAATTACGTGTATTGAGTTTCGTGATTCTTAATACTAAAGGCTAGCTTCTTAAAGGCAATATGAGATTGTACAGGCAATATGACTTAATTTCGTCAATAAGTATAAGGACCTGTTTCACAATGTATGGATAAAGTGCCAAATAGCACATAAATAATTCGAAAGATAAAAGTCCGAATAAGATACTTCGCATTTCATGACAATTAGCGCTATCAAACTACTAGCGCAAAAATACTATTTATCCTACCAATAAGTAATAAATAGCTTTTTTGGAACTTTCCGGACATTGTGAAACAGACCCTAAGTAGTATAATGTAGAAATAGGAAGTCAGAACCGTTTACGATGACATCGTTTAGAACAACATACCGGTAAACAAAATTAAAATTGCCAGCTGAATTCTATTAGGCCGCCTTTTAAAAAAATTACAGATTTTGTTAATGTAGAAAAATGATAATTACATACAGTACGTAATGTATTGTACTTTTATCTAATATACTCATATTAATCACACATTCAATAATAAGTTTGTATCAGGTCTTTTTTACGAACAAATATCCGCCAGGTTTCGATGTCGTTATTATAGATTATGACTGTATTAATTTATGATAAAAAATCTTGTCTTTCATGTTTACTTTACATTTAGTAAAGCGTAAACTACTTTTCATAAAGTAAGTGACATATATAACAGATTTTTATTTGTTTAATGTTGTTCGTATCACAGTTTTAGTTCACATAAATAAAGCTTTTTATAATTACGTTTATGAAAGCGGAAGTAAATCTTCACTTATACAATTTCTTCTAAATAAAGTCTGTCAGTAATAGCTAAATAATCACCCGTTATTAAAAGTCCGATCAACAGCACTAATCCAATTGACTTCTTACAAAGCTCGGTTCAGTATTGT
The DNA here is from genome assembly GCF_905147795.1 of Pieris rapae. Classification (NCBI taxonomy): domain Eukaryota; kingdom Metazoa; phylum Arthropoda; class Insecta; order Lepidoptera; family Pieridae; genus Pieris; species Pieris rapae. The sequence goes on from NC_059527.1 coordinate 7,599,405, forward strand.
ATTGTTACCTTTTCTTTTCTCCAACAGAATACCCCTAACTGACACTAATTACTGTGTAACAATAGATGAATGTACACATTTGGAGCGCTGGCCGTGGAACAATACGTGCGTCGCAGAGTGTCCACAAAACCACGTCAAACAAACTAACGGGACGACAACCTGTGTGCCCTGCGAGGATTGTAATTTGGTATGTCTTTATCTGGTTCTTATTTCTATTTATTATAGGCCTTATTGACAAAACTATAATTACACAACATTCTAAGAACACTTTAAAGTTTAAGTTACGTGCTTAACTGTCTCTTTTTATTAAAGCGTACATATAATAGACGAGAAAGGGATGAACATTTTATGAAATCATAAAATAAAACTAAAAATGTTAATAAACTTTAATACCCTTTTAAAATTTTTTTAAAGGCCGCAACGCACTTGGGAGCCATCTTGCAATGTGAGTGTTCATGGGCGGCGGTATGACTTAACATCAAGTGCCCCTCCTGCTCGTTATGCTTATGAAAAATACCCTATATTAATTATATTTCATATTTTGTGGACTATTTCTCTTTGAAGTGAGCAGCTTAGTCCATGTGGCATTAGTTCCATTAATAAAATCCGGATTAAACATATATATTTATACAGAGAAATGTCAAAGTGAAATCTGACTTGGGATTATAGTAATTTATTTAGCTAAAACCTTTGCGGGAAAGGAGATCAAGTCTATACATTTTTTAGATACTCCTTTAACCCCCGAAGAATCTTATCAAGAAATATTACAATATCTTTAATGAACCTCTTATGTAACAACACGGCTTTAATATACATTTTCCATAATAAATTTTCAATTTCAGACTTGCAACAACGTAACTATACAAACATTATCTTCGATTCAGGAAGCTGCAAGATGCGTCTACATCAAAGGCCATTTAAGTATTCACGTCAGAGCACCTCCTGAAACTATGAACGAGCTGAGATATTATCTTAAGAGTATTCAAGAGGTTACGGATTACATTGAAATAAGGGGCTCCCTCGTCATCACGTCTATAGATTTCCTTCCCGCATTAAAACGAATCAGAGGGGAGAATCTTTTTAGCGATAAATATAGCTTAGTAATCCATGATATGCATAGCCTACAGACATTATTTACAGAAAATGTAACGCATCATTTGAAAGTCGATAGAGGATCTGTTTCATTCTATAGAAATCAAATGCTTTGTGTTAGTGAAATTGAAAAACTTGTGCCGGCATTCCCCGTACCACCTACGGAGTTAGAAATTCCTCAGGGCCTAAATGGATACAGTGGTAGCTGCGATGAAGGTTTTTTCAACTTAACTATACATGTCAAAAATGAAACTAACGTTGTAGCTAGATTTAATCCAGAATCAAATACAAGTGAGCACACAGTTTTGTATGTTAAAGTGCCAGTAGGATTAAGCAATGCGATAGTTCCAGAGGTTTGTAGTGATTCAGATTGGCACGCGATTAGTATTCAATCTACAGTAGAAAAATCAATAGAAGTAGAACTGACCTCGTTAAGCCCTGCTACAAAGTATGCAATATGTATAGAAAAATTTGACCCGAAAACTGGACGTCTTGCTCGGAGTTCAGTAAAAAACTTTACAACATTGGTAGGTAAACCGGAACCACCGTTTATAGTCGAATTAACTGCATCATCTTCCGAAGTAGTTGTCATTCGATGGGTTGATCATCTAGATTACCTTCCTTATATTGTAAGGTATGAATTAGATGTAACGCTTATAGATTTACATAATTTAAATATCATTAATTATAATCATTGTATGGATTATGATTATTTTGACTGGCAAGATGATTTTTCAGTCCATGCCAAAGTCATGAGACCACCAAAGAAGTATGACAGAAGTTGTGAGTCAATGTGCGGTGTCCTATCAACGGCAACCGCTGGTGCAATGGTAGACGAATATTTTGATGTTTGTAATATAATAAAAGACTGTCACCACAATCCTGAGAGGCCAAATAATAAGACTGTTGGTAATTATGTACATAACATAGCTTTAGACATAATTGGTAAGAGAAAAAACTTCCAAGTAGGTGGTTTAGCACCGTATCAAAATTACAAATTTCAGTTACGAGCCTGCACTGCAGAAGAATGCAGTTTATCAGCTCGAAATATTGTTAAAACATTAGGAGCTATCAATGCTGATATATCAACAATAACATTTCTTACTGCTAGCGAAAAGGGTGACGTTTCTGTGAAATGGGATCCTCCTAAAACTATAAACGGGGCTGTATTGTCTTACACAGTTGAAGTAACACCTGTAATTAAATTTAATGACTATAGTTTGCTTTTACCCCATACTGTTTGTGTATCTGGGAATATAACAAGTTGGATAATTAAGACACAAATTGCTACTAAATATATAGTTAGATTGTGCACGAAAACTCTCGCTTCCAGTTATTCTTGCGGTGTTAAAACGAAAGTTTTAGTTTCGAGTGAGGTGTACTCAAATGTGTGGTTGTCTGGAGCTATTTTTGGAATGTTTTTAAGTGTAACATCGTGTATGGTAGGGTGGAAGTATAGGATACGTGATATAACCGATGATATTCCTTTAGTAGACGCAACATCTATGTACCGTAGTGAAAGCGAACCGCCAGCTGTGATGATGTCCGATTTTGCGCCAATCTATAGCATACCAATTAGAGATACACATTTATAAATTACCTTATGCCATAAAGAAACAAAATCAAGTTTGAAATATGTAATAATATTTTAGATAAAACCTATTCTGATGGCTTATATCAGAACCGTGTCGAATGCATCAATATGTGCATCGTACGAAACTTTTCTAATACTTTTGTGATATTACTGTAAAGTACCGTAGTCATAGTGTTTTGTATGTTATATATTAATGCGTTTTAAATAAACATGAACTGTTTTAAATAAATAAAATTGTCTTTTATTTAAAATTAATATAAAGTATACAAAGGAACTTTCCTTATTGCAAACGAGACCAATAGTTTAACCAGTAGTTATATTATTATATAAATAACTAAATGTATGGGGGAAATGCCCAATGTGACATACGTAATTTTTTAATATTAAAAAAAATTCACTTAAAAAACATTTAATAGATTGATACATTGTTAACTAAACAAAGGGTGTCAATTTTCAAAACATTTAATTAAAATTGAAATCGATATTACAAATAATTTTAACAAATTTTTCGATTTGCCCCCCTGATCAATTAAATAGCCTCCCATGTGTGGTGTGGGCCCCACATTGGAAAACACTGCACTAGTATTCTATTATTGAGAAGATTTGTTTTTAACTATTAGGTCATGTTAACTCAAAAAAGGTGATAAAATTCATTACATATTTGATAAACAGACAGTCGACATATGAAATGTTTAACATCACTTATGATCAGAGAATAATTCACGTACTAACCCGCCAAAGTTTTATTTAAGTTTTGTAAGACTTAATTAAAGTTTCAGTTGTTCGCTAACACAGGTTAAAATGTTCTATTATGCTTAAATTACTTTTTAATTACAAGTATAAATGCCAAAAAGCATTAACGTTGTTTAACTCTCAAAACACTTAGGATACCTCTGCAAAACTTGAATTATTAACAAACTCGCGCCCACTTTTAATTATGAGAGTAATAAGTTATGGCAAAGATACTTTGGAAAATATTTGCTTTTCCATCCATTAGATGAGATGAAGCTGGATTGTCCACTCAAGCGAATCCTTTTTGTTTCGCATCAACTTGTTTATTACCCAATTTTTCATTACGGAAATTGAATGCTTTTATTGAATATAAAATTCATAGGAAGTTAACACAATATGTAATGAAATTTTAATAAAGCTTTTTTAATGTAGTAACTCTGTAGTTTAGAAGTTTGTGATTCACGTAAATGTATGTAAAATCAATAAAGTATCAATTGCGATCTAACAATTAAGATCATTGGATGAGTTTTCCTAAATAAATAACACCGTGTAATAACGTTCGTTAAATTTTAGAGACCTGTCGTAATGCTTGGTTTTATTTACAACTAGCGACCCGCCTCGGCTACGCACGGGGGCAATGTTGATACTAAATACACTACAGAAAATCTGTGAACGTTGTATATAAAAATGTGGGTTATCCATAAGAGATAGACATGTACCACCATTTCTGTAGACCTTTTCAATGTGTACAATACTTAGTACATTATTTTGATAATACTCTTAGGGTTCAGCCTGCGTTTGCAATGTAAGCGAAAAAAATGTTATTATTTACGACATCACATTAGAAACCTCAAAAATAACAGTAGTTCTCCACTATTTAATGGATGTTATTATACAAATAAAACTACCTTCTTTGAATCACTCTATCTATTAAAAAAACCACATCAAAATCCGTTGCGTAGTTTCAAAGATTTAACCATACAAAGGGACATAGGGACAGAGAAAGCGACTTTTTTTGTTTTATACTATGTAGTGATGAACAAAACAAATGTCTAGAAAAGCCAGTGGCGCTGTTTTTTTTCTATCTATACTATTAAGTAATTAATATCATTAATATCAATTTTCTGTTCATTATTTTCCCTTAATACGCAAGTATTTGATCAGCCTGTTGGTATTCCAATATTATATTATGTCAATTTTTGGGTTAAAGGCATGCTGGTATTGTCCTTTACATTATATGACGGAAACCATGACCTGTTTAGGCTATCGCGGAATGTGGTTAAAAAGTGTATAAAGAATATCCATAGCGCTAAATCACCTGCATCATGAGCACACCCCACATGCACACCATCACGTACATACCCACACTTTAACATCATCGCACAACACAGCCAAATAAGGTACCACTTAGTTAAATGTATAGAACTTTTCGTTTCTGTGTTCCCTTTTGTAAATCTTTGAGCCTTTTTGTAGTAAAATGTATGATTCCATCTTTGGATATATTTTCAATGTATTTGTTTGGAATTATATAATTTATATTAGCTGTAGGATTACGAAATAAATATTTATGTGCGTGAATTAATTGCTCATATAAAATACACATAACATATTATTATTATGTATGGAAAATGAGATACATGTATCACTTATTACACGTCATTAAATTCTTAGTAGTCTAAATGTCTTAGTAGTCATCTCTGCTACGGCAAAGAAGAGGGTTTAGGCCTAGAGAAAAAGCCGGCGTAAAAAACTCTCGGTAATCCTTTAAAATATAAACATACAAAATTATATAACAAATATATCACAAAGCTATTATACTCACGTCACTCGGTATAAAATATTCTGAAAAGTAAAGGTGAATAATACCGCAAGTAATACACTAGCAAAGACATCCACAATTTTCATGTCTCAAATTGCCTTAGTGATAAGACTTTATGCAGTTTCCAAGCACTCACTATCTAAAGCATTTTCGTTTTATACTACTCTACAGGTTCGCGTAAAATCGTTTTATGATACGAGTATATAACTATATTCTGTTTGATGAATATTAGATGCTGCTATTACCAGCTGAGCCGGTAAATAAACATATAACAGTCTAAAAATATATATTTATATCAAAGAGAACGCTTCAGCAATAATATTTTTTGTGCCTCCGTTATTTTAATCAAGCGTACAGCTAAATTGTATTTGGAATATCAATTCCATTAGAAAATGCATCAATGTCAAATATAGACATTTTTAAATTTCGAACTGAATTATAACTTTGAAATTTTGAAATTGGAATAGTGAAAAGCAAAACTTATTTTAAATGCTGAAGATTAGTGGCGTTAGTCCAGTCAGTACGATGGCGTTTCTACGACACGCTAACAGGAAGTATACAAGTTTCAAGATTCTAGTCTTAGGTCACTTCCTTCCTCAAATCTGATTTCTGTTCATGTGTCGGTATTTTACCTATTACAAGCTGCATGTTGGTTTTGTAATTGAATTGTTAGGATTAGATCATTTTAATGCAGGTTAAAAAATAAAAAATGAAGCATTTTTATTTTAAGACAATAATTATTAAACTCCGTAAGTCAGCTTCAATATAATATCTATTACAGATAATATATGAGATGGAGAGCTGATGATAATAACAGTATTTTGACGTTTCGGACCATTATCACCGGTGCCAACATAACCTGTTTGCCGTTTACTCTACTACCACAGTTCGGCGTTCAGGCTCTAATACCCCACTTGTTCTAACAGCTTAATAGTTCTTAGAATTTTTCCCGGGAAAATAATCTTTTTGTGAAGTGTATGTGAGACTTTTTTTGTTCAGCAACACTTTTTCGTTATTTACTAATTTTAAATGTATAATTATTATTTTAAGCATACTTTTTATTTTGACGATTTTTAAAAATTTGTAAGCATTTTGCACCTACAAAGCCTAAACAATTCTTTGTTCTCCGGAAGTCATACCCTCTGACCTAATACATATACAGTGTAACCACTTAGTCACTGAGATCTTAATCAGGAAGCCAAAGTCAAGAAGCTCATGAAGTAATATCCATTTTTCAAAAGTTTTCATACTCAATACAGTTACAGTTTAAATCAAATAACTTGTCTTAACTCAAAGTCAAGATTACAATTGCTAGAAAGTTTTTCGTCCGATTAAAGCTAACAATAAAATCAGTGTTTATCTCAACCCCAAAGATCTCGAATGAAGCCTTAAAGCGATTCCGAAATATTTGAATTTCGCCTGAAATTGACTTGTAAATAGTGAATGGATAATTTATTAACCTAGGTATGCTTGTAGGCTTGGATACAAAATAAAAATGTTACGAGTCTTGGCTTCAGTTTTCTATGTATTTCCGTCGTATTTCCGATGATCTATAGACCAGTCTTGGTCGTCAATATTTGGACATACCTCTTTCATTCAAAGCAAATGATTTTTGTGGACTTAATCTCATAAAATAAGAATCACTAAAAGTTTTTTGGTATCAAAGCCTAGTAGATAGCATATATAATAAATAAAGAAAATATGGTACAATGATTTATTAAGTAATCCCGAAAAAATTAAATATAAATTTCCGCCGATTTTTTCTATATTTACTTACAGTTTTTTTTTTTTTTTTTTTTATAGAACAGGGGGCAAACGGGCAGGAGGCTCACCTGATGTTAAGTGATACCGCCGCCCATGGACACCCTCAATGCCAGAGGGCTCGCGAGTGCGTTGCCGGCCTTTTAAGAATTGGTACGCTCTTTTCTTGAAGGACCCTAAGTCGAATTGGTTCGGAAATACTTCAGTTGGCAGCTGGTTCCACAGAGTGGTGGTGCGCGGCAAAAACTGCCTGGAAAAACGCGCAGTTGTGGAACGGCGGACGTCGAGGTGATACGGGTGGAATTTCGTATTCTGCCTCGACGTCCGATGATGAAACTCAGCTGCAGGTATTAATCCGAACAACTCCTCTGAACACTCTCCATGGTAAATGCGGTAGAAGATGCAGAGAGACCCCACATCTCTACGCAACGCCAAAGGATCAAGCCGCTTGGAGAGATTTTGGTCGTCAACGATTCGAACCGCTCTTCGTTGAATACGGTCAAGTGGAAGAAGCTGGTACTGGGGAGCACCCGCCCAAAGGTGGGAACAGTACTCCATGTGGGGCCGAATTTGCGCTTTATATAGTTGCAAGCGGTGGCCCGGAGTGAAGTACCGTCTCGCCCTGCTGAGCACACCGAGCTTTTTGGAGGCTAATTTTGCCTTTCCCTCCAAGTGACCGCGAAACTGAACGTCGTTCGATATGTCAACGCCAAGTATTCCAATGCTGGCTGTGGCTTTAAGGAGAGTGTTTTCGAAAAGAGGAGTAGCGACAAAGGGTGTTTTTTTAGCGGAAAACGCGCAAACTTGTGTCTTTTTGGGGTTAAATTGGACTAGGTTTAGTCTGCCCCAGTCAGAGACTCCACGTAGTAGGGTTTCTACTTCAGACACAAGTTTGTTCCGGTACTCATCGACATCTGCCCGAGAAATACTTGCCCGGCCAGTGTAAAGAGTGTCCCCAGTGCTGTCATCCGCATAGCAGTGAATGTTGCTAAGTTGCAACATATCATTGATATGCAGAAGAAACAGGGTCGGGGATAAAACACAGCCTTGTGGGACCCCAGCGTTCACGGGTTTAAGGTCGGAACATGCTCCGTCGATGACGACCTTGATGCTCCGATCGGCCAGAAAGCTGGAGATCCAATCGCATAATTTCTCGGGAAGCCCATAGGCTGGAAGCTTCGAGAGCAGTGCTCTGTGCCACACCCGATCGAAGGCTTTCGCTATGTCCAAACTAACCGCTAGAGCCTCCCCCTTGGACTCAATTGCCTCCGCCCATCTATGCGTAAGGTATACAAGAAGGTCACCAGCCGAACGACCACGACGAAAGCCGTACTGAGAGTCACTTATCAGCTGGTGGCCCTCCAGATACTCCAGGAGCTGGCAATTAATAATGGATTCCATTATTTTGGAGAACAAGGAGGTTATCGCTATTGGGCGATAGTTGGACGGATCGGAGCGATCGCCTTTTTTAGGGATCGGATGTATCGATGCGATCTTCCAGCACTCCGGGACAGTGCCAAGCGAGTACAGGTACCGGAAAAGGCGCGTTAAGACCGGAGCCAACTCAGGAGCACAAGTACGCAGCACAATTGGAGGAATACCATCCGGCCCGCTCGACTTATGTATGTCCAAGGAAGATAATGCTTTACGGACAGCACGTTGCCGGAATGTAACTTCCGGCATCGAAGAATCACACCGTGAAATGCTCGGTGGTGATCTCCCTCGGTCATCCAAAGTCGAGTTGGACGCGAAGAGACAGCCTAAAAGGTCGGCCTTCTCCTTCGCAGTGTGGGCCAGCGAGTCATCCTCCCTGTGCAATGGTGGAATGGAGGGCTGACAAAAATTCCCTTGGACAGCTTTGGCTAGAGACCAGAAGGCTCGAGTCCCCGAAGGGAGTTGGGCCAATCTCTCGCCAAATCTGGCAATGTGCTCTGACTTTGCTTTAGTGATTTCCCGTTTGAAGGACCTGGAGGCTGAGTTATATGCTTTTTTGAGTTCGCTGGTATTAGCATCACGAGATTTCGCCGCTTCTGCCCATGCCTTAAAGCATTCTCGCTTTCGACGCAAGGCTGTCTTGCAAGAACGCTTAAACCAGGGCTGAGACTTGCCACCGATCGGCACCGCAGAAAAAGGAATAAAGAGTTCCATTCCCTGCAGAACCACTTCGGCGACAGAGGCAGCGACGGAATCTGGAGCTTCAGACGAAAAGCAAATAGGCCCCCAAGGGTAGGACGCAAAGAAAGACCGCATCCCGTCCCAATCTGCTGACTTGTAGTGCCAAATACGGCGAAAACCCAAAAAGCGCGACCGCGAAGGGCGCGTAGATGGCACAGTACTCCGGACCACACAATGATCCGATGAACCCAATGGCGGGTCAACGGAGACTTGATAGTTCTCCGGATGCGAAGTCAGCAGAAGGTCCAACAAAGAGGGTTTATGACCGTCCACATCTGGTATTCGCGTAATCGCAGGGACCATTTGTGTCAGGTCGTAGGCTAAAGCAAAGTCGTGAAAGGATCTTCCCGCGTGATCGGTGGTTTCAGAGCCGAGCCAATCGGCATGGTGGGCGTTAAAATCGCCAAGTATCACGATTTCGGCGGTAGGAACCCTTTCAAGCAGGGAATCTGTAGCCATTTGGATGTGCTCGATGAGTCGGTCAGTTTCGTCATTTCCGCTATGGGACCTATACAGGCACGCATAGAATCGCGGATGGTCATCGCAGTCTATGCGGAGCCAGAGGTTAGATAGGTCCCTTCCTTCAAGCGTCCCGAGGCGACGAGAACAGATATCCTCTCTGACGTACACGCAAACTCCCGCCCGCGGCACAAATGAATGTTCCAATTTGTACCCCGGGTAGGAGAGGTAAGAAGTATCAGCCGGGGAGGATATCTGAGTCTCAGTGAGGAAGAATAAGGCCGGCTTCGCAGATTCAAGGTGAAAGTGAACCGCGCTTAGGTTTGAGTTGAGCCCCCTAACATTGGTGAAGTCCACTGTGAGCGTGGAAGGGGTTCCCTTGGGCGAATTCTTCCGTTTGCCCCGAGATCGAAACCTGAAACTAGAACTGGATGTTTTGTTTAGAGCGCAGTTTTTGCCCACCCCAGAATACGAAGGGCAGCCTGTGCATCCACCACCGGATACTGATTGTTCCGATGATGGACGCCCAGAGGGGGATTCTCCACGTGTGGTACCCCCCTGGGGTAATCTTTCTTTAAACTGCACCGTCATACTCTGGGGAAGGGGGGGGGGGATGGGCTCCGGGAGTCTCACTCACCGAACGAAACGCGAGTACAATAAGATAAACCTATTGCATCACTTCACGCCGGTTTTCTGTGAGACAGTGGTACTGCCCCGGTCGTGCCTGCCCATTTGGCTGAAGCCCGAAAGCAACAGCACGGCACTCCCACTAGGAAGGGGGTTGACTGATTGCACTGGTGAAATAACCTCTTTCACAGGTTATTTCAACAGTGGGCGATGGGGTCGTCAGGTCCCTACGCCAGAGACAGTAAACAAAATGTCCTAAGGAAACTAGCATCCAATTTCAAGTCTAAGTGACCTTTGAATCAAATATATATTTCAGGCATTATACAATCGCTATTGGAAATGACAAGTACGAGCTTTTTGTCGAGTTTCTTATAATTATTCTTTATTAATACAATTGTAATTATTATACAAAGACAAATTTTGACAAAAATCTTTTTCATTTAAATGCATATCATGTACTATAAGATAATTTAACTGTATATTAAAAACAAAATCAATCAAGCGTTTACTGCAAACCAGTTTCCTCACTATGTTTTCCTTTACCGTTCAAGCGAATTTTATATGTGCACATAAAAAGTATGTTGGTGTACAGCACGAACCTACAAACCTATGAGAAGCGCACGCTCACACCACTGGGTCAATATCGATATATATATATATATATATTATCTTACATATTCATATCCATGACCGTAACTCAAATGTTCTGTACCATACAGATGTATTAAAGTATTTGTCTTCAAGTTGAAATTCCGCCAATAAAGTTCGTATGGGACTTCGGGAAACATATTTAAGTTTGGAAGAGATATTTGCTGTAAATTCATAGTTTTGTCCTCTACACTTGACGAAAAATTTTTAGTTGGCAGAGGCAATCAGCGATTATACGTATTAGATACAGATTTAAAGGATAAAATAATAGCAGTTAGAAATCCTTTTTTAAAACTATTTAGACTTCAAATATAAAATTTTTAAAACGTTTTAGAGTATTTATAAGTCAATTTATTAAAAGTTATACATACATATTTTATTCGTGGTATAATAAGATTTGATAACGTTGTACTAAGCTTACACCGAAATTAAAAAATATAAGTAAACATTTATTTTAATGAAACGTCAAAAACACAGCTAAAAATAAATATCTCGTTTTGTACAGAAATATCGCAAAATATTTATAATTCTGTCACAAGTTTGTGTAAGAATATTGTGCGATTCTCCCAACCTAGAGATCTTTTAGGACATAGTTGATTAACAAATGTATATACTTTGTATATCCTTAGCGGACGGAATAACTTTCTTAGCGGGATTCAGAATACTGATTTGTCTATGAAGATTAGAGGTGTCGCTTCTTATCCAAGTTCTTATAATCATATCAAATATCTTTCATAGCATGTACTGCGAAAACTATTGATGATAGAACAAATGTGATCCACAATATTAAAGAACATATCAATATGTACAAAAAATGTCTAAAAAGTAAATGTCCACCCCTGCCAAGCCTGGACCAGCCACTAATAATATATAGAGAATTATAAAAAGGCACAATTTAGTAACTTGGCATTAGAACTGAAACGTATTATTGCTTACCCGGCAATGCTGGCTTATTACATCAAATAGCCGAAATCAATTTAACTTATAAACCACATCACAAACTCGAATCGTACCTGCCAGTATTTGAAAGTTTTTGCCAACGCAGCCTTCCAGTAGTTTCTTGGGTGTATGCCAGCGTCTCTTTGAATAAGAATACTTAAACGTTATCGCTTGTGTAACCCTTTCATTTATTGGGTAGGATCAACAGATTTTTAAAGTTATTTCTCTTTGTAAATGTAAATTAGGCTCGTTTGTATTGTCAAAGTGCAGTTCACAATATGAATTAAAGTGCCTTAAATTTTTATTCAAACTATTATATGATTTTGATGGTCTTTTGTAAATGGGACAATAAAGGCTTAACGATCATTTGAACACGTTTTTATTTTCTTACTGCTGTTATGATTTGGATAAGTATTTTTTATAAAGCTGCGGCGAACGACTTGCCTATAACTGGAATGTAAATGTTATCGCTGCTCATGGACACTCACATTGTTAGAGGGCTCGCGAGTATGTTACTGGCCTTTTTTCTCTTTGAATATGAAAGAAAGTGTGTAGCGTCTTCTACCGTATACTTTATGTTCTCATGGCGGACTCCTAAAGGAGATCTTGACAGCAGTTGCGTCTGGGTTAGGCTAAAACATAAAAATACATTTTATTACACAAGTCTAGTATATATGTATTTTTGAACTTCCGATATTGCGTTAAAATTGCGTTTTACGCAATATACTTTACACACGAACACGTATAGAAGATATTTCAAGCAATGGTTACCTACTTCCTTTATTGCAAAAAAGTTGTCTTAGAAACAGATGGTACAACAAATATCAAATGATAAGATTCAGAGGCGAAACTTGACTTATGTCAAAAACGTATAGGAAGCTGTTTATTATATTCCAAGCGTTAAGTCTGGACACTGATTATCATTTCCTCAAGGTAGAACCATCAGTATTACATTGTCCAACTTTAAAAATACACATTTTTTAAAAATGTCTAAAACTTTAACAGACGAATTATCCAGCTGAGGACTCCATTAAACACAAACAAAGATGTCAAAAACTTTTTGCATTATCCACAAGCCATTTTGACTGTTCAATTTTGTGCAGATCTCATTACAACTTCCTATAGTTTAATTGGCTAGACCGACGTTCGTAGAATGGCAACGTGTCCAATTTAAATGTAACTCTCCCGTTTTATTATCTAGTAACATCATCGCAGATTTTACTGCAGGTGAAGATTAATATGGGGGTCTGAGTATGATGGTCATGAATGCAACATTGTCGTGTTAGTTATGTAACTGAAATTGTTGTTTTCACTGTTTTGAACGCATGAAATTGTATGAATGAATCTTATGCTGGGACGGTTTGTGGTGTTTGTTCGCTCAGATTTCATATTTCACAGAAATTACTAAGTAAAACACGCTTCTGGACATTTTCATGTTTCAAACTCGAATTTGACTTATTTGTTTTTCTTAGCGTAATTAAATGTAAGCAACCGTTCCACTATTTACAACTAGTTTAAGGCCAGTGTAATTATGAAATACTGTTAAGGCTTGAACAGTGCTCAAATCGGTCAACTAGCCCTAGTTTAAATTAAATTGTTGGAAGAACTGTCGCTCATATGCATTTGAAAAAAATATATATTGTGGGTTGAAGCCTACTGTATCGATTGATAAAATCAAAAAAGATAAAAGCAATACCAATTTCCCAAAAAAAAATTTACCATCGAACCGTAGATTAGACATAAATTACAAATTCGCTCCAAAACGGTTTATGCGATTTATTTTAATCTTACACGTATTATTAGATATAGCATATATTATTATTTTGATAAAAAAAAAATTGTATTAATTCGTTTCCTGGGCATGGAAAGTAATAAAAGGTAAATAAACTCAAGCGCAATGGGCTTCCCTCCGCAATTTCACACCCGCGAGCCCTGCATGCGGCTTGTCTTCAGTCTACCTCAACGCTTTGCGACGGGAGGACTACGCTTGTGTGTCGAAGCCAATAATAATTAAATATTTGCGTATTTTAGTTTTTACCCGCGGATTTTTTTAGAAATGCCAAAATATAAAAAGAAATATCAAGTGAGGCGAGGACATGAACTTCGGAAATTATTGTATGTTATAAGTATATGTATATAAGTACCTACCCAAACAAAACTCAAATTTAGAGTTGTCAAGTTTCAAGTGCAACTTGTACAACCAAGTAAAATATGTTGCTGAACCTGATACCTGATGGAATCTGAAAGTGGGTACTGGATCTCGAGGATGGTCAGCAGTAGACATACCGTCATTGAGCTCGTTGTAATCAGCTCAGCGAGACGATACTAGAAATGTGACTAAATGAACCTGATGATGGACTCCGAAGGTGGGTACTGGGTCTCGAGGATGGCAAGCAGTAAACATACCGTCATTGAGCTCGTTGTAATCAGCTCAGCGAGACGATACTAGAAATGTGACTATATGAACCTGATGATGGACTCCGAAGGTGGGTACAGAGTCTCGAGGATGATAAGCATTAGACATACCATCATTGAGCTCGTTGTAATCAGCTTAGCGAAACGATACTAGAAATGTGACTATATGAAGCTGATGATAGACTCCGAAGGTGGGTACTGGGTCTCGAGGATGGTAAGCAGCAGACATACCGTCATTGAGCTCGTTGTAATCAGCTTAGCGAGACGATACTAGAAATGTGTTATATGAACCTGATAATGGTCTCCGAAGGTGGGGACCGGATCTCGAGGATGGTAAGCAGTAGACATGCCGTCATTGAGCTCGTTGTAATCAGCTCAGCAAGACGATACTAGAAATGTGACTATATGAACCTGATGATGAACTCCGAAGGTGGGTACTGGATCTCGAGGATGGTAAGCAGTAGACATACCGTCATTGAGCTCGTTGTAATCAGCTTAGCGAAACGATACTAGAAATGTGACTATATGAACCTGATGATGGACTCCGAAGGTGGATACTGAGTCTCGAGGATGGTAAACAGTAGACATACCGTCATTGAGCTCGTTGTAATCAGCTCAGCGAGACGATACAAGAAATTTTACTATATGAACCTGATAATGGTCTCCGAAGGTGGGGACCGGATCTCGAGGATGGTAAACAGTAGACATACCGTCATTGAGCTCGTTGTAATCAGCTCAGCGAGACGATACAAGAAATTTGACTATATGAACCTGATAATGATCTCCGAAGGTGGGGACCGGATCTCGAGGATGGTAAGCAGTAGACATGCCGTCATTGAGCTCGTTGTAATCAGCTCAGCGAGACGATACTAGAAATGTGTTATATGAACCTGATGGTGGACTCCGAAGGTGGGTACTGGGTCTGATTGACTCTGATTTCATTTTCGGGCTTAGATATAACATGCTGCACTCGTAGGTTTCAGAACCAAGAAAAATATTTAAAATTTCAACTGGAAGACGAATCGTTGAAATTGATTATTTTTTCAATAAACTCAAAGAAATATAGTGGTATTATAGTAAATATTACCTAATATTTATTTAATATTAAATATTAATAAGTTCATATAGTCACATTTCTAGAATCGTCTCGCTGAGCTGATTACAACGAGCTCAATGATGGTATGTCTACTGCTTACCATCCTCGAGATCCAGTACCCACCTTCGGAGTCCATTATCAGGTTCATATAACACATTTCTAGTATCGTCTCGCTAAGCTGATTACAACGAGCTCAATGACGGTATGTCTGCTGCTTACCATCCTCGAGACCCAGTACCCACCTTCGGAGTCTATCATCAGCTTCATATAGTCACATTTCTAGTATCGTCTCGCTGAGCTGATTACAACGAGCTCAATGACGGTATCTCTACTGCTAACCATCCTCGAGATCCAGTACCCACCTTCGGAGTCCATTATCAGGTTCATATAGTCACTTTTCTCGTATCGTCTCGCTGAGCTGATTACAACGAGCTCAATGACGGTATGTCTACTGCTAACCATCCTCGAGACCCAGTGCCCACCTTCGGAGTCTTTCATCAGCTTCATATAGTCACATTTCTAGTATCGTCTCGCTGAGCTGATTACAACGAGCTCAATGACGGTATGTCTACTGCTAACCATCCTCGAGATCCAGTACCCACCTTCGGAGTCCATTATCAGGTTCATATAGTCACATTTCTCGTATCGTCTCGCTGAGCTGATTACAACGAGCTCAATGACGGTATGTCTACTGCTAACCATCCTCGAGACCTAGTACCCACCTTCGGAGTCCATCATCAGGTTCATATAGTCACATTTCTTGTATCGTCTCGCTGAGCTGATTACAACGAGCTCAATGACGGTATGTCTGCTGCTTACCATCCTCGAGATCCACTACTCACCTTCGGAGTCCATCATCAGGTTCATATAGTCACATTTCTTGTATCGTCTCGCTGAGCTGATTACAACGAGCTCAATGACGGTATGTCTACTGCTAACCATCCTCGAGACCTAGTACCCACCTTCGGAGTCCATCATCAGGTTCATATAGTCACATTTCTTGTATCGTCTCGCTGAGCTGATTACAACGAGCTCAATGACGGTATGTCTGCTGCTTACCATCCTCGAGATCCACTACTCACCTTCGGAGTCCATCATCAGGTTCATATAGTCACATTTCTTGTATCGTCTCGCTGAGCTGATTACAACGAGCTCAATGACGGTATGTCTGCTGCTTACCATCCTCGAGATCCACTACTCACCTTCGGAGTCCATCATCAGGTTCATATAGTCACATTTCTAGTATCGTTTCGCTGAGCTGATTACAACGAGCTCAATGACGGTATGTCTACTGCTTACCATCCTCGAGATCCAGTACCAACCATCAGAGTCCATCGTCAGCTGATGATGATGACTCGGTTTCGGTATTTTAGCAATACTGACATTAAAAAGTTTTAACCTCAGAACGAATTAAACATGTAAAAAAATCATGTATGTACTAGTTAAATAATTGGCAGCCACCATTTTTTCTAGACCAATGTTTATTTATAAATTTTTATATTTAGCTAATAATTGGTTTCGTATTCACGTAGTTTTGTTAGACTATTCACTATTTTGTTAGACTAGATGGCGTTAGTAAATTATTGTTTGTAGTAGAGGTCAAATCCTCAAAGTCATCGGCGTATGTTAGAGTCTTAAGTAAATTTCGATTTCCCTGTTGTGTGTATTAATTGAACATAATAAAAACTGACAATTCAGTATGAACAATGTGTTTTCTTACTCTTATAGAACGATACCAGTCAGTGAAACATCCTCGCGCTTATAAGAAGACATGTATTGAAATAAGTACCAAAACGTTTTCTTATCAAAGCATATGAACTGTTGACTAAACTTACCGGAAAAGGAACATAACTAAATCAATGTTTAAAAATCGAACACCATTTAAAAAAAATTAGAACATCCTTCAGGCAAGTAATGGTACTAGTTCCAGTATAAAAACAAGGGTTTTAAGTACTACTACTCAAGTACTTACTGTACTACTGTGGTAAAAATAATAATAATAAAAAAATATAAATAGAAAATTACTGTACTGCTGTGGTAAAAAGAATAATAATAAAAAATTGATAAATAGAAAATTACATTTTTTTTAAAGTATGGTTCCGTTAAAGTTGGCAGCATTTAAAACCACATTTGAATTGCAGTACTTATACGTCACTGGGGTCACCGGTTCTATCTACAAGGCGCCAACTTACATTTTTAATTAGATCAACTTAGATTTATGTGTTCTAGATCCTAACGCCCAAAAATTTGTATTATAATTTAAATGATGTCATCTTAAGTGTTCTATGTGCATTTATTATCTTTAGGTTAATTATGATACCTATAATAAGAGATGTACATCAGAAAGTTATTAAAAGCAAAACAGTTTGTGAAATCAAGTATAGATTTATAGTCGCCTCGGCAGCGATTACAGTTTTTCAACGGATTAAAAAGAAGAGCAACCTTTCAATATCTGCTGTTAGTACTCGAACATACAAAGAAACATTGGCTTATTTTGCAATTTTCATCTGAATATTAAATCGCTGGCTTTGTTCTTTAAACTTTTATATTTCAATGCACAAGCTAAACTGCGAAGTTAGCTTCAAAGCAATAAAAAATATGGCCACTTTTATGTACTGTTAAATGTTGTTTTAACGTGTAAGTCAGCCATCATTTGGTGAGTACTGTTGACATTTCAACTATCTTCTGTCCAACTCGACTTAGGAAAATTAAAATTATGTCACTGTAAAAATTTGAAAAATTTCAAAGCTAATTTATTTATAATATTTTCATATAATTGGTTCAATTTGCCTTGGGTTAAACATTATAAACGCCTGGTGTCATTTTGTAGGCATGAGCCATTATTTGTTCCTAAAGAATCCCTACTGTCATTAATGATGGTAAAAATCTTTATCGACTAATTTTTAAACACGACTTCTAACTCTGGGATCAAAGTACATAAAAAGTAATTCCCATTTCTATCCTTAATCAAAATTCGACGAAAGTCATTCAAGTGTCCCTAGGAGACCTTATACATTAAGACCTCAGTAAATTAGGTCGAGGACAGTACCTTAGCCTTCTTATTGCTAAATTACACCATTTACGAAATTGTATGTAAATGTACATGAACTGAGTAAACTTGCAAAGTTTTATTTACGATGAAGTCTTTAAGTTATATCATTACATTTACAACTTTTTTTGTAGTCTCGCTCGGTCTTAAATGCCTTTAGAGCTCAGCTCGGGGTTTTGTAAAGCGTAGCTCGGCTTGAATGGGCGTTATTAATTACAACTACTTACAGCAATTAGAGATAGATAGAGCAGTGTTGGCTTAGTGGCTTCACCGTGCGACACTCATACCTGAGGTCGTAGGTTCGATCCCCGGCTGTGCACCAATAGATTTTCTTTTTGTGTGCGCATTTAACTTTTGCTCGAACGGTGAAGGAAAACATCGTGAGGAAACCGACATGTCTTAGACCCAAAAAGTCGACGATGTGTGTCAGGCACTGGAGGCTGATCACCTACTTGCCTATTAGATTTAAAAATTTATCATGAAACAGATTCAGTAATCTGAGGCCAAGACCTAAAGAGGTTGTAGTGCCACTGATTTATTTATTATATTTTATTAATTACATCAATTAAATAACTAAGAAAAAACACATAACTGCCATCTATCGATAGGCATGATAACTAAGTTACTATTGTAAATATGCACATTGTAATGTGATAAAACTATAAACGAGAGATATAGAACAGAAACTATCTTATGTAACTATTTATAACCACCATTTTAGGACGAAAAATTATTATAATGCTTAAAATAAGATAGTATTCGATTTATGGTAGAGAAACCCACTTTTTTAATTATTAAATAACAACTAAATGAAATTTTATAATACATTGTAATAAAGTTCTAACATTAAGGTACTATAGTTTATATAGGTATTAAGCTATTATTTATTAAGGTATAATATTTAAGATAACTAGTAAACTGAATTTGAATCCAAAACGAAACAAATTAGTTATGCAGTTTACTTATAAGCCACAGAAAAACTAAAACTATTCAACACCTTTTATAACAGAATGAAATTTAAATGAAGGCAACGAGTTGGAATTCTAAACAAGATTTGATTGTCAGTTTGATAGATAGTTTTACACAACACTGAAACTGAATAAAGGAAGATATTCACGCACTGAAAATCTCTAGTTTCATTTATAACGGGAATGAAAAATTTATAGGCGACTTTGAAAATGAAATCTATATTTGGTTTCATATTTCTAAAAAGATTATGGAACAGAACTCTTTTGCACCGGGCACCTAATTCTAATCTGAAGTGTAAAGGAAATGTGACTAGGTAATAATGATAATAATTTTAGAAAAAATGTTTTGAATAATCGTTATATATCGTTAGCGACTGAGATAAAATGATATTAAAAATCCTTCTTAGTTTTAAATGACAAATTTATATTTTGTTATTTGTATATATAACAATTAGATTTAATACTTATCATTAGATGTATAGTTACTGCACTGAACTCCTTCTTAACGGCTGAACCGATTTGGATATTTTTTTTGTATGCGTTTGAGTGGCGCCCTGGATAGTTTAGATTCACAAATCAGTCCAGCAGATAGCGCCGCAGTAGGGATCTGGATTCTCAAATAATCAGCTGCTATTCAGTGCATGTGCTCGTAAACGGCTGGACAGATTTTGATGCAATTTTGTGTGTTCGTATGAGTCAAGAATTATTTACATTATTAAATACTTTTTTCAGTATGTAGGACGTGTGCTGGGCAACGTCTGTCCGATCCGAATATAGAATATTTCTGGTCCTTCAAGGAGCTATGGAAATAAGTTTACTAAATATAAAGAAGTAAACAGTTATTATATTACACATAAAACTAAAGCAACCGAAACGATCAAGTTTCAAAATAAAATGGCAATGGGATGGTTAAGTAAAACGATACCTGGACAACTTATATTAAAGACTGGATATTAAAGACAACAATGGAGAGGAAAGAAGAGTGGAAAAGACAAAATGAAGGTGGCGTAGAGTTGGAGGAGGGCTTTACCCAAGAAGAATCCATATCAACAGACGACTGACATTTAACTGCTAATACATTTGAATTATAAATTAAGGATATGGAACAAAACAAGGCCTTCAAATTATGATTATTGTTATGTATTTGTCAACAGAAATTATCTATATATAGTAATTGGACTTAATACTAAATCAATATAGTTAATTAAGTTCATTTGTAAGACAAGGTTATTAAGGTACATTTTGATATTAAATTTTCCTGTCCCACTTTCGGCGGAATCGGCTTAGATACGTCTCTTGACGTTCTCATATTGAAGTCATTCAGCCAAAATTTGATATTATATATTGGCGAATACTGTCATTGAGCGAGTGATTGTAATATATGATATTTCATTTTGTAATGGTGCAATGCTTTTGATAGCATAAGAACGTGACACGCACGTATATATTATATTAATTTTAAAACAACTTATTTTGCAAGTACAGAAATATGTAATTGCTTGCCATTGCGGAAGGAGAATGGCTGTTTTACACATGAGGCTTTCTCTTTTCTAGCGCCAATATGGCGATACTGCAAGCTAACACTTTAAGTGCTCTTTTCTCGAATCCGAGTGGAGCGGGGTCATAGTAGCGGTGCCGCCTACTCGGATTCGTGCGAGCGTCCCGTTCACTTTTCTACACCGTTGCCATCCCTAGCTCGGATCCGAGTATTCCGCAACCAATGTACTGTATGCCGAACACTTGGATCTGAAAAATGATTTTTTTATTAAAAATAATAATATACATTCATACATATTTTTAAACATTCATATTTACTTAATCAAAATTAGCCATACAAAATTTAAGTTTCCGGCTAATACATTGTATCAATTGTTTGAACATTCAATGTGTTTTTTTTATAGAACAGGGGGCAAACGGGCACTTTCTGATATACAACATTTTTTTATGAGGTAACTCATGTCTTCGATCAAGATCAAAACCTGGTTATCCATTACTAACTAATTTAGGTTCTTAAATCTAAGGACATCTGTTACCTATAAGTGTAGTCATCTATTGGATATTATGGGAAACGAGAATGGTATGTAACAATAATTTATAATAAGTTTATAAAAACCTAAAGGGCTCATTTATAACTAGCAAAAATAACGCTTTTCCATGTATCTTTAAAAAAACTGTTCAAATTTTCACTTCTAATTATTAAGTAAAATATATATGTAACTAAACTAATGTTAGGTTATATAACTAGTTAACAATATTGTTAAATATGTATCAAAATTGTAATTTATTCTACTAGCGACATCTAATTATGTATAAAGAAAAACCTACTTTGTGGGTCTATGCATGATCAATTGTAATAAAAACTTTTAGTCTGTGGCAAGCACTTGTAGTTTTAATATAATATAATAATAACAAACAATTTCTTATAGATGACTTAAAAATTGAAACAAAGTCTGTGCGAAGACGCAAGCTCAATATAAAAGCTTTATTATTTCTTCATTACACGAACGTTATCCAACATATTCCCTATCTGATGGAAGAAAAACCAATTTGCTGTACTCGTAGTTTGAAAGAGCGATCGTTTTCTAGTTTCAAAGTCAATTGACCATCGCTAGCGTTCAGTTGGAGGGCCCTCCACTCTAGCCTCATACGTTTTATCGCCTGCTAAACGATACGTATTCGAAAATATACTCTGTTTCATTTATACGCTTGTAATATTTTTGTCGAGATCGCAAGTTTAAACCGCTGCACGGTATTAGGTTTATTGTGAAGTTTTCTTTCTGATTAATTAAACTAATCGATAGTTCAACAATTATTCGCATTAAAACATAAATCGTTGTAATGTTATAAAAGTCTCCTTTGGAGTAGAGACTGGGGTTTAACTGCACAGGATTAAAAATTGAAGTTTTAAAGATTTAAGGTTTTTTATAGAACATGGGGCAAACGGGCAGGGCTGGAAGTGAAATAAAATTAGTAACGTAGTAAAAACAAAAAAATAACAAAATTCTTTATTTGTTTAGCAATATGTACCTACAATAGATTCAGATTGAGTAATGCACATATAAAATATTACTTATACAATTTCATTTATATTTTACTGTAAAATATATTTTCGTCTACGGAAAACCGCGACCTTTTAGCAGAGACAAACATCGTGTAATCTGTGCCCACTATTCATCATGTAATCTGCTAAGGTCGGCGTACACTGGGCGACAAACAAGGCGAGATATTCGTATCGTATACGAGAAGTGTTGATTTATTTATTAAAGTTTACAATATAGTCATAGTCATTAGTCATAATATCCTTATTCATTTAGGTAAACATGTACACTTATGAACGTCAAGAAAAACAAATTAAATTAATCGTAAATTTACATTTACCACCAGTTCGCAAGTCAAGGGCGTAGAGCGGGTAAGAAGAACTGGCAAGAAACTTTCCGCCACTCTTTTCAATTGCCAAGTTTTTAATACAAATTGATTGAACTGGAGCAAATCAATCCCAAGGATTAGGATCATTTAGGTATTCGTCACATTTATAAAAGGCTTTATTAATTAATTTACTTTTAACAAGGGTTTTAAATTTATTTAGTGACAGTTCTCTAATTTCGATATATACATAGTATAATACTATTTTATGTAAATCTAATTTAGGTTAACAAAAATTATGAAAACATCGTCTTGGCGGATCGCCGTGTTAGTGTTTGTTTTATAGCACAGGAAATTATATTTTCTATAGTGAGTGCCCATATATAAACATTTGTGTACTTATTGACAGCGCACTGGTAGTCTCGAATGCTTTCTGACATGCAGAAACAAACGCTACTAAGAAATCCACAAACCTTTCATATAGGATTTTGAACTTTTTTTGCCTTGATTCATAACTATGGCTTCACCATTATAATCCAGACAGTACATAACTTGGAAGAGACTGTCGTCTGAAATTCCGATAGCATTAATCTGTGGTGATCATGAGACAAATACAACAGGAGAAGTAAAACAGTTGCGTGACGAAGTGTGCAAAGTGTGCGTGGTAAATAATGTGAGGGCGCCACAGGTGATTAAGCAGTGGCTGTCGCGGTTCACAATTTTTATAGGATTTTATATACCCTCAGGATCTACAAAAGGGCTTTTTCAGTTGCAGCACAGGGCCTCAGGGCACAGGATAGATAGATAGACAAAGGACCCCCAGTCCTCGCTGAAAACAATAGGCGATTTTTTAATTAATAAATATTTGAAATCTAAAAAAATCCTAGATAAAGGTGGAATCCCTAAGATCAATCAACTTAGGTGCGATGCGCGTCTATCGAACGGAACGGGCAAATCCCCGACGCTTGTTTACGATCGGCCCACAAATTCACGTTCCGCCCATGCGTAGAATGATATAAAATTCTCGATACAAAATCCACTAGTAGTTTTATAAAGTCAGTGAGTGTCGAGCTTTGCGACGTATTCATCAGTGTCTGACGGCATTGTGTGCACTTTCTTCTCTTTGCATCTACTCATTACAGCTTCCTGCAGACGTACGGCACTGAAAAATTAAACTTCGGCTACAAAAGACTGACCAAACCTTTGTCATGATTATTTTTCTATATATAAAATAGGAATTCTAAAGAAATGCAACACTTATAGTATTTTTTTTACTTCTAAACGTTTTTTATCACTCACTATCGCAAGCATGTGATTCAAGACAGTTGAAATAATTTAAAGTGTACATTGAAAATATTTTTTTTCTATATATTTTATTTCTGTTTTTATGAATTACTATGAATCCACTTGATTTGGAAATGATTAGGCAGTTGATTCCACATAGTGTGGTGCGACGACCGCACCTTAAATGTAACGTAACCATGATGATGAAGAATGTAACCACTTACTAGCCGTCACTGATTTACAGATATGCAGATGAATTACATCTGTAATGTATATTACAGTGGAGTGAAAATTAATAAAAATGAGATTTTTTTTCTATTATTATCTTAATATATATATTTCTTGTGTGCGTGTGTATGTGACTGAACTCCTCCTAAACGACTGGATCGATTTAGACGAAATTTTTTGTGTGTGTTCAAGGGGATCTGGGAATGGTTTAGATTCACAATTTTGTCCGCTGGACAATGTTTTTTTAATTAATTTTCAATTTATTAGTTGTTGTTGATTTTGGAATGTTTTACATTGGATCCGACAGACGGCGCTACCATCGCAGTGTCAAATTTTAAATAATATTCGAATTTTAATTTTAGTCTGTCCCGAAATTTAAAAAAAGTTTTGTTATCATTGTGTTATATCGTGTGTGACCATGTGCTGGATCGTTAGATATTGTCATAACATTTGAATAATAATTTTCATCAAAATGGCTTATTAAAGATTGAAATTTTAAAATTAAAGACGTGTAGACAGGACAACGTCTGTCGGATCCGCTAGTATTTACAATATATTTACAAAACTGTATGATAAATTAGTATATAATTACGAGTATAACATAGAGACTCTTAGGTGGTGGGTTCAAGTGCACAGGCGGTTAATTAATTAAGTTGGCATCATACAATACTGTATATTTGTATGTTAGTAACTATAGTTGAAGTGAAAGTTTTACATTTGTTGCGTTTTAAAAAAGGTTAAACGTAGTACGATCGTACGATTTTTGTTAGACTACTTAACAATTATTAATGTTATATTTTCTCCTGGATGAATATGTTAATTTATTCGAATTGGCAGCGAATAGGGCTGTAAAGTTTTGTAATGAGATTTATGGTTTTCTGGGTAACTGAAATGAGTCATGAAAATTTTAAACTCGCATCGCCTGTCCTGATTTGTCACTTATATTTATGGTAAATTAATCTACATGAATAAAGGAAATTCTTTAGATTGGGGATGAAAGGAGGCATATAAAGGCACTATTTTAATTACTGTTTAAAGCTAACAATTTTCCTAAAACCATATTTGTAACTAATTATTTTTTCGTAATTTTAATGTATAAAACAAACTAAATAGTATATAAATGTTAGATAGTAGCGTTTTCCTGGCTCAACGAATAAGTATCGCAATACAGCGGGAAAATGCTGCCAGCGTCAAAGGTATACTGCCACAGGGATCAACCTTTTTATGTTGTTTAATTTTCTATTTATCAACTTTAAATTATAATTATATTACTTTGTCGGTTAAGAAAAAAAGCTTTTTGACATTCAACACCTACTTCAGTCACCGTGACCACGCACGTCGTAAAGCACGCGAAATGTCGGATAAATTTAAATAATTTTACAATAATACATAGCTTCAATCCGGTAAAAAAGTGTTTTCTTTAAAAAATGCTTTTATAATCCATACAGCGACTGGTTAGTTTACAATCCGTAATATTAGTATTAGTTAAGTTAGTATTAAGTTTTAAGCATTTTTTTTTTATTTTTATTGGTCTAGTTTTCTCATGGTCCCTTTTTGGGATAAAAGCCTCCTCCATGTTTTCCATTTCTCTTTGTCTTTCGCAACATTCATCCAGTTTTTCCCCGCTAGTTCTATAAGGTCATCTGTCCATCTTTTCTTTTGTCGCCCTATCTCTTTCCAGTAGGTCCAGTCCATTTAATTTTTTCTAGTGTTCATCTTTATCGATCCCTTTGGTGATTAATGTAATTTAAATCATTCAAAATACCTTTACAATAAGACAAATATACTTAATTGTAGATAATTCTAATATAAAAACTAACCTTAAAATGATTACATTAGTTATTAAACTAAAATATATTATTAAAAGAAATCCCTTTAGGCAAGGTTCCGAAGATACTGGCAGCGTTTCCCCTTTGAATAGCCAGACTAATTCTTTGTCCGAGGTAGCTGCCAGCTCTTCGGTCTGCAGTGATGTCTGTTGTTAGTTCCATGAAGATGTTCATCTTTTCTACCGCGCTCTAGACCTGCCCATTTCCATTTAAATACTGTACGTTTTTACCTTTACTACTCAGTTGAAAGCTAGGAAACCCTTACACTTAAAAGGCAATATGACTGACTTCTAAGAAGATTCAATATTGCAGCATTTTGAACAAAATATCTTAGAACAATAATAGACGCCGTTTTCAGCTATTGCTGTTTGACAATTTCAATTTCGCTTAAGATTCGTCTCAGAATTGCTTTATACAATCAAATAAGGGACACGTGACAATATGATTTTGAATTCCACCTGACTGGTTTGCACACGCTTTACAAATCAATCTTGTACAGCTTGAGGTGTATAGAGTAGGTGTGACACAAAGGCCTTATGCCTACACTGGTAACGATGATTTTAATACATGTGCTTCCACCAAAGCGGACAAAAACTATTGTCATTCCAAACTCTGCACCGCCCGTCAACTATTTACGAAAGTAGACTTTACTGTAGTTTTTAAATTTTCATAGTCATTAATTATAGTCCATTTCTGCTATTTTTTTCAATAAAAAAAAATAGATTTAAAAATAATCCTATCAACGTAAATATTAGGAATATTTACGTTGATAGGATTATTTTTTATTATAATTTAAATAGAGAATCTTTCAATTGAAACAAGTAAACAAGTTATTCCCATTGATGTTATAAATGTCCTAGATTTTATTCAAAACTATTTTATTTCTGAACTACAAATGTAATTGAAGCTGGCAAGTTTTCCGTTCATTAAAAATGTTTGAACTAATTAAAAATGCGCCTTTTATTTGCTATGAATGAATCAAGTATTGCTTTCATATTCAACAATATATTTATAGATACAAGTACAATCGATTTGGGTTACAAATCTGAAAAATCAGTCGAACCAACAATGGCTTGTTAAATCTGCACAATTGGGAAAGCTTTGCAAACTGCAAATGTAAAATAATTTGATATAGATATAAAAATCTGAATGTTCATTCGATTTTATGGCATCAGGCTTAAAATGATTTCATAAATAGAATAATTCCTTTGTTAAATTTTGTTATATCTTTTATATAGGTCGTTTAGTTGTTAAAAGTGGTTGTGGACCTGAACCTAACCACTGTCTTAGAGTCAGATTTCCGTGTGCACGTTTGGTGTTATGTGGCGTAATTAGGGCCTGTTTCACAATGTCCGGATAAGTTCCAAATAAGCTATTTGTTACTTATTGGTAGGATAAAAAGTATTTTTGCGTTTCACGACTGTCAGATAGCGCTATACGTCATGAAATTCGAAGTATCTTATTTGGAACTTTTATCTTTCGAATAATTTATGTGTTGCATAGCTATTTGGCACTTTATCCATACATTGTGAAACAGGCCCTTAGAGTTACGTACTAATAAGAATAGAATATTGGGGAGTGTGGTTCAAACGTAACCTAAACTTATAAATACAAAATTCACCTATGATAAGTAATTAATAAGAACTTCATGAGACCCTATGAAATAAGTAGCTCTGTTGAATGCTACTCTATGATCAGTTCAACACAGCGTGCTAAATGTGTTTAGCCATCTCATACGAGCGATGTTAAGTTAGACTTAACAGTTGTATAAGCATTGCAAGACGATTTGCTTATTCATACACAGAAATAATCCATGAACAAGTCATTTTTAGTAAGGTTTTAACTAAATCATAATTAAAACTTTATTCATGACTAATAATATAATATATTAATATTGTATAAAATTCATACACCGCTAGTAGCTACTCTAGGCAGCCTTAGTCCTGTGGATTACAAGACGGCAATTAGTGGTACATGAATTTAAAACAGATTTTTGAGAAAATGTTATTGACTGTTTGTAATGAAAAAAACTTAGTAAGAAAACGTATTTTAAACATAAAATTGAGAGTATAGTTAAAGGCATAATATTCATGAAACTTATTTTTGCTTTTATTTACTGCCAGTTGTCTTCCCCAGATTGTATATATAATCTTATCTTAATATATATAAATCACGTGTCACGATATTTGTCCGCGATCGATTCCTAAACTACCGAACCGATATAAATAAATTTTTGACACTGTGTGCAGATTGATCTAACAGACTAATTCTAACAGATGGCGCTGTGTTAATTACCAACGTTTCACACAGGCTATCTACCTTTCACAAAATTCTCCTGAAGCGTAAATTCTCCTCCTTGAATAGTTTACTACTATATAATATAACAAAAACCTTACCTTACCTTTTAAGAGGTATTTGTTCAAAACTAATGAATACATAATAAGTCTAATGTACTAAACAAATAAATGTATATAATATGTATTACTAAGCTTAATTAGTTTCACTCAGACCAATGTATGTAGGTATTATTTGTAAACTGCAAAATAGATTTCATTCCGAGCTTTATATCCGACTAATTGCAAAGCAGTCATAAATAAAAATCACATCAATCAGATAGCAGTAATCTGTAATACTCTTCAAACATAGAAAAGTAGAAACGTGCAGTTGTATAATCAATTTGTAGAAATAAAATCCGTTATTCCAAGAGAAAAATGAAAGTACCAATTCACATTTATCGGCGTCCCAATAATATTTGGAACGTTGCCATTTTTCCTTTACTGTGAGAAAGCCTATCGCAGATAAGGGAAGTCGTTGGCAAGAACGGGATATCAGCCATAATGTTCATGCTTCAGATTGTCATCTACCTTTGTACCTATCGATATAGTCACCGGTTTTCCTGTGTTAATAAATCATATGTATTTGTGCTGCCGTGGTTTTGTATAATTCATTGTCCTCCATGTTCCTTCCTAACACTCACCACTCTCCTAAAGGGACTCCTTCTAATAATATATTTAAATATTATATTTTAAGGCCTATTATTGTTTTTTGTTTAATTATATAAATGAAAAAGTGAATTAAATTTAGATTCTTTGACATGTGTCTCCATACAATGGATAGGAGGATATAATAATTGCCGTGCGCACTATTGAATCAATCCACTAGTATAAACGTAGTAAATCTTTTTATCGATTAGATATTAAAGAGGAAGATGTAACAAACTGAGCCGCGATGAGTACAAAAGGTCAATTTGGTCAGGAAAGATTCCGGAACGATATCGGAATGTATTAATGGGATGTAATAGTCGGGTTACCCGATAGACCCATGTCAAGGCGCCGCTGGCATTTCTCAGGCCTACCTGCTTCGGACATACACCTGATGGATCTGTCAATTTGTGCAAATCAGTTTCTTGTCTGATCCCACTGATTATTTATGATTGAGGTTTATTGAAGCTGCTATCTCACATCAGTGTTGCATTTAGGTGGATTGATCGATTATTAAACTTATTTAAAACGGACCTTGTGCTTTAAAATCTAAATTATCTCTCGAGAACAATTTTTTTTATTTTTCTTTTTCCTTGATTATTGTTATTTTGTGTGTGTGTGTTTTGAGCTACTATCAACATATGGGGTCTTGCCATTCTGTTCGAAAGACTGCAGGTATGGACTTCTGTCACTCATACTGTGCAGAAAAACTTCGCCGCTTTCGGCGAAAGAAAATTGGCCGGGTCTGTCAAACTGTCTCACAGAACCTACTTTCTTTCTAAAGAAAAATATGTATTAATGAAACACAGAAACTCCCCATTGGGGTTTGAGTTTTAATTTGCGCACATAGAAAGAATAATTCATTAGTTCACAACCAGGGTTCGACCACATCATTATTCTAACACTCCTCACAATGTACACACTGCCTTAGTAATAACACGTTGTATAAAATATACAATAACGTTTGCATATAAATTGGTCTAGCTCTGTAATCTGAAAATTGTTATCGGCTTGTAATTTAACGCGAAACAAAATGCAACAAAATCTAACGCATATAAAATTTTAAACCACACAGGTGTGATTTCACTCGCTAATTTGCATGAACATGTTCCGTATAAAATGTACTATGTCTATACATAATAATAATAATAATAAAAAGATGATTAAGCAGCATTTTATTGCTGTATTGCGATACTTATTCGTTGAGCGAGGTAAGTACCAGTTCTAGGCACTGTGGTCTAAGCCTTTGGTCATAAGAGAGACACTGGACAAAAACCGGTGGAAACAGATAGTCCGCTGCAGATACTTCGTTTCTGACTACGACGCTCAGCTACGCTGCCGATGAATGAGAGAGAGAGAGTTGTTAATATAGTAACTACTTTTATATGCATTTGTCGCGCTCCTAAACAAAATTGCTATGGTTACATTAATACAAACCACAGCGGTTTTCTAATCTAACATACTGTGACATATTATATTATTTTGTAAAATAAAGAATAAAAAAAAATATTTTTTATTTAATAAAACAGAAAACATAAAATTAGTGGTAAACACAATTCATTATCGATATCATTGCATGTGTTACGGAACCCCAAATAAATCGTTATTATATAGTTTGCACCAACAAAATTTATAATTCATACTCTTTAGTATAAAAGAAAACATTGATAATTTGCTCATTAGCCACCATTATGGAACGACTTCCGGCGGAAGTGTCAAAACCACTCTTTCTAAGTATTGATGTCTTAAGCCGGTCCAATATTCAAATATGGAATGATTATTCCATTTGGAAAAAAATACATATTTTATACATGATACCATGTATTATAGCTTTCTTTATAGGCAACGCTCTTTATACAATCAACATGTTTTCGAGGGATGTTTCACTGTCGGAGGTTGCATACCAGATTTCGATTTTCTTGATTATGATACAAGGTAAGTATGAAATGCAATATAGAATATATAAGTCATATTTTTTTTACATAAACAGACAGATTGTTTAAATACATACAATTATTAACATAACAACATTGCAAAAACTGAAGTCCAGTTACATCTGTACACAGCATTTTAGTGGCATCTTCTTGCTGGTTTACTAAATATTAACCATTACATACAGTAGGTATACAATATACAAATATTAAACTTAATTAACAAAAACAGTATTGAAAAACATCTTTAAACCAAAAATGTAGTATTATAACGGAAATTACTGTAATCCAATGATAAGAACAGAAAATCTCATGTTATACATCAAGGCTATACCAGTGAACCACAAAAGCGATGATTAAACAATTCTGAATATTAAACATTACCCGCCGTTTCTATTCGTTTTTAATTTTCATCCACAAATTTAGCTATCTACTACCGACACATTTCTTAATTAAACTACTTCCTGTAATTTTGATTTGATGCAGCCTACTCCAACATCCACTATAGCATATAACATTAATTGGTTTTCCTATATTAGTAATGACATTAAACATACGTTCATTAGTTTTTAAATTCCGTGTATCCCTTATTAGACTATTGTTTGAAAATTGTTCCGGTTTAAAAAAAAACATGGGGCTACCTTTGCCTTGATAAAGTCTGGGCTTTCTGTAGGCAAGTAGGTCAGTCAGTCATTCTTCTGTACCTAAACCTGCCGTCGAGTTTTTTGGTCTAAGATCAAAGGTCTAATTCGCATATATAAAATTAATTGCTGCACATCTGGGATTCGAACCAACGACCTCAGGCCTCAGACCTCACTCCCTTTGAGTGGTATACTTGAGCACTTCAGAAGCTTCAGGGTTTTCGAAGTCTGTTTAAATAGCTCTTAATTGGCTTTTTCAAAGTACATAAAACTCATACTAAGAATACTTCATACCCCGGTGTATGAAGTTTCTTGAAAAAGGAACACGAGTAGGTAAAATATGTTTTGAAAACTTTTTCAGCGAGGCCCTTTAGGCACGAAGCCAAACTTTTTACTCAGTCCATTTCATCTATATCTTTGTTAACGATTATGTGACGACCGGAATTTCACGTCGTTTTGGCTTTTGGCTTTTACATCTGTGTCTGAGCAGTGTTGGCCTAGTGGCTTTAGCGTGCGACTCTTATACCTGAGGTCGTAGGTTCGATCCCCGGCTGTGCAACAATAGATTTCCTTCCTATGTGTGCATTTAACATTTGCTCGAACGGTGAAAACCGTTACGGAACGTACCTCACCATCGTGAGGAAACCGACATGTCTTAGACCCAAAAAGTCGACGACGTGTGTCAGGCACTGGAGGCTGATCACCTTACTTGCCTATTAGATTTAAAAATGATCATGAAACAGATTAAGAAATCTGAGGCCAAGACCTACAGAGGTTTTAGCGCCACTGATTTTTTTTTCTTTTACATCTGTATACTAAAATCACTCGATAGTATCTTCAGCGTGCGTCTCTGATCCCTAAGTTCGTAGGTTCGATCCCCAGCTACAATACAATAATGAACTTTCTATGTGCGCATTTAACATTCGCTTCAAGGTTAAAGGAAAATAACGTGCGGAAACCGGCTTGCCTTAAATATCGACGTGTGTCAGGCACAGGATCAACTACTTTTATTAGTTTTTACGCAAGATGTCATATGGAACTTGATGTAATGGTTGCAGCTCCTTACAAACGTTGTGTAAAAAAAACTTGGCGATTAAAAAGAGTGGCGGAGAGTTTATTGCCACTTCTTCTCTTCCGTTCTAAGCCATTGATTTGTGAACTGGCGGTAAATGTAAAATTAGAAGCATATAAATACATTAAATTTCTTTATTTTGACGTTCATAAGTGTACATTATGTTACCAACATGAATACATGAATACATGATTTTTGATTTGATTTGATTAAAAATCATGAAACAGTTACATAAATGTGACGCGGCCTAAACCTAAAAAGGTTGTTGCATCACTGGAGGTTTTTACTAAAGTCCTACAAAGTATAACGGCTATACTTTACTTACAATTTACAATAAGCATAAAGCCTTTAGCCCTTACGATTTCTATTCATTTATATGAAAAAATAAATAATAAAATATTATTATTTTGTAGCTACAATCAAAGGAATACTACTCATGCCGAAAAAAAAGAATATTGCTGAACTTATTGAGAAACTGGGTGCAACTTGGACAAAAGGCAATTTAAACGAACGACAAATCCGCAGTAAGAAATTTATATTCAAACGAATGGATCTTTGTCTTAAAAGTGGGTAACAATTTTAATCTTATTTTGGCGCTAACAACTTCCGTCTCTCTGATAATTTGCTTTCTTCTATTATTATCTATTACTTCGTATGTCGACTGGGCACTTACTTTGTCATATTAATAAATAATAATAATAAAATAATAAAAAGTCTTTACTCATTTTAAGTACATTTTCTTTTCAAAGTGTAAGATTTGGAAACCCTTTTAAATAAAAAATACCTGTGTTAGGGTTCCGAGCTCTTCCATAAACTAATTTAATTACTTAAAATAATGACATTATTTAACATATTTTTTTTAACCGTTTCCTTTTTATTTTTTGAACCGTCATCATCACACCTGAGTGCATGTGTAAGTGTGTGGGTGTAAATGTGTGAGTGAGTGAATGAGTGAGTGAGTGAATATAGAGAGTGTGTTCTATAGCGATACTTATTATAGATTTTTCTTAAACTAAGTAATTGGAGGTAAACAAGCAGGGACCTCATGTTAAGTGATACCGCCACTCTCTGGTAAACACTTACAATGCCAGAAGGCTCGTCTCGTTTAAAATTCTAAGGCCTCGTCATCAGCCCTACGGGTTTTGAAAGAACTCTATCGAAATGGCATACAAAAACAAATCACTATCGATATGAAGTGACAGAGTCCTGTTGATTCTATGGTTAACTTTATAATCCTTTGATTTCACCCGTGAGCCCAAGAATCTAGTCTATTAAATCAAAAGCATATTTGTTTTCCAGTATATTATTGGGGTAGTATGCTGGCGTGCTGGAATATTGAGCTTGCACCGGGCTTGGTGACGATAGTCAAACTTGCCATGGGGCAGGACACAAACCCTTTGTTACCGTTTGGAGTGGCTTTTCCTTTTGACCCACGAAAGGATTGGATAACGTATATATTGGTTTATGTTTATGAGATGTACTCAGGTAAATATACAATCAATTGTAAAGATTAATCATGAAGCGTATATATATAATTGGAAATACTTCAGTGCGTAAGCTGCCCACTGAAGTATTTCCGAACCAATTCGACTTAGGGTCCGTCAAGAAAAGAGCGCACAAATTCTTAAAAGGCCGGCAGCGCACTCGCGAGCCCTCTAGCATCGAGAGTGTCCATGGGCGGCGGTATCACTTAACATCAGGTGAGCCCCCTGTTCTATATAAAAAAAGTATGTCTCTACAGTACAAGAGATAATTGTGAGCAATTATAATCAAATGATTGCGCTCTCGTCTTTTGTTTTACCATCCTAAATTTACGCACAGTATCCATTTGAGAAGTTACCATATATAGTCAAACGAATTTTATATACTTTCAACAGCAATACCGATCGCGAAGCTTTGTATGTCTTAATTTAGTTATCTCAGTATCGTAGCGATTATGGAACGGAAGCAAAAAAGGTTTCTTTCATTTGGTCTATCCACCTTATAAGTGGTCTCCCTCTTTTCCGTTTGTACCTTGGGCACCAGTTAAGAAGTTTTTTGATTTTTTGCTAAGATGTGTTTATGATATAAAAATTGAAAGTTCAAATATGTGATGTATTTTATATATGTTTTAGCTTTTCGCTTTACATATGTCTATATAGGCATTGAAATTCTGATGGTCACTCTATGTGCACTCCTTAGTGCTGAATTTTCAATACTCAGAGATGATTTTAGACACATTGAGCCCGAATCAGAAGAAACAGATAATTCTGCACTAAAAAATCTTGGTCGGAAACATCAACAGCTCTTGATGTAAGTATTTATACTCCAAACTAGTCACAAGACTAGTACCAAATACTTTGGTGAAAACATCTCACATCACTATTTGAAACCAGCCCTCTGAAGTATTTCCGTCAAAAAGAAGTCTGACAATTCTTAATAGGTCGGCAATAAAAAGCAGTAACTTATCATTTAAAATCAGGTGAGCCTCCTGCCTAAAAAGACACAAAAGGGTAACATATTAACTGATCTTCTCTCTGATCCGAGTGGAGCGTGAACCATTCGGATTCGTGCGAGCGTCCCGTTTATTTGTTTAAACCATTGCACTCGGATCCGAGTATTCGGCACCCATTTTTTTTAAAATTGAAAGTAATAATATACATTCATACATATTTTTGAATTATTTAACTAAAACATCTGTTGCAAATAATCTGTCATATATAATTAAAACAATAATTTGAAGTTAAACGGTGTTTATAGGTAAGATAATAAGATAATAATTTACAGGTACACGAAATTGCTTGATGCAATTTTCAATAAAATTTTATTTTTCGATTTACTATTTGTAACTGGCATAATGTGTCTCTTCGGATTTGGTGCTACCGTAAGTAATTATTAGTTAAAGATTATTAAACATTTCTTTCTATGTGCGCATTTAACATTTGCTCGAACAGCGAAGAAAATATCGTGAGGAAACCGACATGTCTTAGACCCAAAAAGTCGACGACGTGTGTCAGGCAGTGAATGCTGATCATCTACTTGCCTATTACATTTAAAAAATGATCATGAAACAGATTCAGAAACCTGAGGTTAAGACCTAAAGAGGTCGTACCGCAATTCAAAAATCAAAAAATATATATGAAATGCTTATAATTTTACATGCCAGTTTTCAAATCAAGGGCGTAGAACGGATTATAAGAATTGACAATTAACTCTCCGCGCCTATTTTTAATTGCTGTTTTTTGTGTTACGCAACGTTTTTAAGTAGCTGCAACCATTACACCATGTTCCACATAACATATTAAGGAAACTTAAATAATAATAATATAAATGAATAACCGAGATTTGTCTCAGTTTGTCAAAGATCCTCTATCAGCATTCTGTAAGGAAAATAAACTTTATAAATGCTTTGTAGGTGGCGGGAGGTGTTGTGGAGCTTGTAAACGATTTCTTCTCCGTCATTGCTTTATTACTCCCCGTATTCATCTTTTGCTACTACAGTGAACAAGTAAAAGAAGAGGTAATATTGACACACAATGCTAACTACCCAATGGGCCTCGGGTGATAACCCGTTTCATTGATTATACGATACGATTTTCATTACAAATATAAAACGAGAGAAATATACAATGGGTATTTTCAGCGCAAAATGGTTCGCTCAAAAAATCTAATTTATTTTTATAGTTTTTACAAATGTGTTTAAAGTGAACATCAACGAGAATTGCCTCTGGTTGATGTGAGGTTCACCTCACGGTTATATTATTTGATACCGATTGATCAACAGCATCTCCAATACGAGATGACATGACGGCCTTGACATTACGAACGATTCCCCAGTCACATTAGAGTAACTGGGCCGAGTAAAAAATTTCCAAAAGTGATAAGTCATTTATCTATATTGACATTTTACTACAATTAGAACTACTATCATTTTGTTTTGGTCGATTCTTTACATTAAATATATAAAATAACCCCGACTGTTCTGCCGTAACTAACAAAGACAGCAGACTGAAAAACATGACTCAATTGCAATTAAGAACTGTCTAGATCAGTGTTTTCTAATGGCCCACTTCGGCAATTGAATATTTTTTAGCCTATTCGAATATTTTATTAAAATTATTTGAATTTCAGTTTCTCATTATAGGTTTTGAATATCTACTTAATTTCTTCCTAAAACTAATATTTAAGTTACTTTTACAACATTTAGAACTTTAGAAAGGCTAAGATGGCACAAAATGTGTTTGAAAACACTGATCTAGATAAAGAAAACGCATTGTTAATTGCGTAGTATTTTTCTAGTAATATTAGTTAGTGCTAAATTTGTTCTTCCAGTGCGTTGGTATTGCCGAAGCGGCATATGACAACAAATGGTACCAAGGCAGCGAAAGCTATAAAAGGATTATACGTTTCGTTATTACAAGGTACTAATAAGTAGAATTTTCTTTGTGTGGAACCGTTTTTATGACGCTTTCGTAGTCTATATCCATTGTTTAAAAATTAACATCAGGTGAGCCTCCTGCCCGTTTGTCAACTGTTTTATAAAAAAAATAATGATCTTGCCATTACAATCGTATTGGCCGAGTCTAATTAGGCGACTCATATTTTAAGTATATATTACAATTAAATCAAATCGCACTATAGTCGCACATTAACTTTGCGGTAATTGTATTATTCTGATATCTATAAAGAGCCAAATGCTGCTATAACAAGCTAAACAAAAGCGAGACCTTTCACAAATCTAAAATAGGAAACCTTGATGGAATGTACACACACCAGCTTTTTCGAACAATTTCGACGACGTAGCAGGAAATACATGGCTTTTGATTTGTTGATAGTTAGGTAAACAATTAAATTAAGTTATCTCTACGTGTTTTCCACATATGTGTAGTTTTGATATAGTATTTACTGCATACCTTTTTCCGGAAGATTTTTTTCTTCTGGAGGCGCTGTCAAATGAAAATTGAAACACTGTAATTTGTGTGTCATTATTTCAAGACAAAGTTACAGTTAGGGCAGGACATGGGCACAGATGCACGTCTTAGTTAATCTTTAGCAATGGATCGGTCGAGCACCAAGTCATTGTTCAGAATCCAAAGAAGCTGTGATACTCGAAAAGAGACGGCACGATAAGAAGGAGGACTGTGTGTGACAAGGACAAATGGAAGTGATTTTCAATATTTTACAGGGCTCAAGAACCTTGTTGTTTAACATCGATGGGATATGCCCCGATAACACTTAACACATTTTCGAGGGTTAGTATTAAGATTCTTTAGAGTTCTAAATGTAGTATGTAGCAATATACGTATAATTTGTATTTACAATTTTCATAACAAAGTAATAAAAAAAAATATTGAAAAGAAAATTAAACGAACTTAAAATAAAAAGAAAAAAAATTAAAGTTTGGTCTCTGTGGCATTGTACCTTAATTGCTGGCAGCATTATCTCGCTGCATTGCGATACTTATTCGTTGAGCCAGGAAAACACCTGCTCTGGGGCCACCGGTACTATCTACCAGGCGCCAGCTTAAACCTTTCACTAGCGCCTGAGCACTTGAATCCAAGAAGTTCTACTTTTAAGGAAACAAAATCGAAGCTGGAGGAAATTCTCTTATATTTGTGCCATCAAAGCAATATTTAATTTTGTATTTTCAGGTAGTGAGTACAACGTGGTCCTATTTTTCTTTAATAAGAACTGTTTTTACTGAAGATTGATTCAATAAAGTTATTAAATAAGAAGCAGTGAATATATTTGTTATGCCAATTATATACAGATTTCTGACAATATCATAACATTAATAAAAAAATTTGTTTGTTCTTATGTAGACGCGTTAGAGTTTATATATCTTTGATTTGCTCCAGTGCAAACAATTTGTATGATACAAAAGGTGTAAAAAGAGTGGCGGAGAGTTTCTTGCCAGTTCTTCTTTCTCGCGCTGCAGCAAGATATTAAATATAAATTTAGTATCACTTAACATCAGATGAGCCTGCCCGTTTGCCCCCTGTTCTATAAAAAAAAAAGAATTAATTTAACATCTCATTTCTCTTTACTTTTATAAATGTACTTTCCTAAATGAATAACTTAACGTACCGTTATTTGTGAGTTAATACATTCAGTTTACGACGATCAATATTTCCTTTTTTTTGTCATCGAAATTTCAATTAGTATTATTTATTTTATCTGGTTATCCTATGTGTTAGTCAATATTTTTGACAGTTAATCTGTATCAGGAATCCTCTCCCGTAAACGCCTCCTCCAAGGCTTGCTATCTTTCACTATCCCGAACTATTTGCATCAATTGGGGACCAGCCATTTTTTGATATCATCATCCCATCAAGCGTAAGGTTTGCCTCTGTACCGTTTGCCTGGTGGGCCTCTCCACGTAGTTAGTTGATGGGCCGGTTGCTGGTATGGGATGCCATCTGTTCAGATACACTGCCCCCTTCCCATCTTCAAGGAACCAACAACAGAGCTGGTGCGGCTTGTGATGCGGCTGAAAAAGCTAAAGTCTGCAAATACAGGGGTCTAGGCTCCGAATATGATTTTATCCCATTCGGTGTCGAGACCCTTGGTCCGTGGGGTTCTAGCGCTATAAGGCTTTTTAGGGAATTATCAAAAAGGTTAGTCGACATCACAGGAGACCGAAGAGCTGGAAGCTACCTCGGACAAAGAATTAGTCTAGCTATTCAAAGGGGGAACGCTGCCAGTATCTTCGGAACATTGCTGTAATTTAACAATATATTTTATTTATTAAATTTTAAGATTAGTTTTTAGGTATATTAGAATTAACTACAATTATATTTTTTATTGTTTACTGTTTTCGCGCCCCTGTGATTTCACCGTCCATTAGTAAATGTTTAATACCAAAATTGACGCTATGTCGGTTATTACCACTAAACTTACCAAAAAATTACTGTAACTTTAATATTAATTGCAATACTAAAATAATACGTCCGTTAACAATATCCGTTAATTTATAATATATGGCTACCAAACTATAGTTGTAAACTGTGAGTATTACATACGCTATAAGCTTAATAAGGGTATTACGTTTCGTTTCGTGGAACAAAGCTGTAAAATTGCGTCAATATTAATTTAAACCTGTCTGTGTTGTCTCTTTCATTTATATAACTTGTGCCCATTTCCCAGAGATAGAGACCTCCACTTGGCACACTAGCTTATGGTTCCGGCAGCGGTGATAATTGTGCGGAACGTACTCTCATAAACTCTCCCAGCAAGTATGCGCTTTCCGTTTCGTTATTCTTGCTTTTTTTATGGAACGCCGCCCATGGGCACTTTCGATGCCAGAGGGCTCGCGAGTGCGTTGCCGGCCTTTTAAGATTTCTTGCTGTTAAAAACATCTCTCCATTTGATCCAATCTAAATCCCTATGAAGTTCACGTGAGTCATACCCTATAATCTCCATCTAGAACTTTAAGAACGTACCCTACGTTCTAAAGTTTAGGAAAGTTGATAGAATTACGATAGGGCTGTAGTTTTTGACTATGCTTCTATCATTTACTGAAGGAACTCACGCGGAGTGACATGTATAATAAGAAATGGATAGACCCCTAAATATATTTTGAGAATATAATATAAGCGTAATAATTATAATTATATCTGGACCGGGGTATGTATTCGTATATATTACTACGGGGGTGGGTATTTGTATATATTACTAGCTGCCCCCGCGAACTTCGTTTCAGCATAATGTGATTTTACTTAGCCTATTTAGTACATAGTAACAAGGTATATTTTGCCTTGCGACCTCAGAGTTCAAGTTAATAACAAATAAAAATTAATACCTATGTATTCTTGCATCATAAAAAAAATAAAAACAAAACATCATTCTGAATGAAAAATAGATGTTTGATTCGCAAATCTAACCAGTCAATCTATGCACATAAAACTTCACGAAAACCGGAATATGCCTTGGGGTTACAAGTGGCAGCAGCTGGATTAAATTGCGGATGATTTGCCAGAAATACTGACTTAAAATTAATCATAGTTTCGCTACAATCCTTGATCTTCGTATTTTCAGTTTTCTGCTTTAGAAAGTATTAAAGCAATTAAAAAAAATACACACACATAGTCTGGTGATGCTGATGTCCGAATCACTAGCGATAAGTCATAACTCAGATACTTGGATTTTTGTGTTACGAAAATTTGAAATTGAAATTGGATTCCTATCCCACGTATATGTGATAGAAATAACATATTTTCATAAGTCTTATTGGACAATAAGATACATACAATAAGGAGGACTCCTTGTTACATCTTTGATTTAAGATTCATCTTTATTTAACACTATACTATTAATTACAACATAAGACTTTAAGGCGTTTCATTAGCTTATTTTTAACAAAATATAAATTTATACAAAAATGTCTCCTAATCATTGTCAATATGACAATGACTATTTCTATTGAGGGAGGCTATTTACGCAGATATACTGAAGAGTTTGAGGATATGCAAGGCCAATTTAATACTATTTATTATGGCAAGGAATATTTTCTACACAACAGATAACATTGTCATACATGAAAATATTTTAGCCGACATCAAACAATAAATTACTACTATTGGTACTCTTATAAGGCCAGATAAATAATAATAATAATCTTTATTTATTTTCTCACAAAAACTTACAAAACTTGATAAAGATACAACTATTTATTAATGTATGTAAATAATTGTCATTCTTCTTTTGAGAAATAGAATTATTTTAAAGTTTTATGTTTGTCATAGCGTCAACTCGTTTCATATATAAACTGGTGCGTACCTTATAATTTTTCGTTGATATCCGATGACGAATCGAGTTTTAACCTAAAGCGAAATGTATTACATTCCCAATAAATCTAAATTAATAAATCTAGGCTTAAAAATATTTAATAAAATTATAATATCTTTTCGCTTTAGGTTAAAACTCGATTCGTCATCGGATATCAACGAAAAATTATAAGGTACGGATTTTCCGAAACCTTGTTCTTAGCTCGATAGCTAATAAAATATAATAAATGTTACGATTAACATTCAATATATTTTAATATAACTGAAGTTTGAACAGTTATACACTAATAAATTTAACACGAACTTTTTCATATTCACGCTTCAATACCACACGGAGTGAAAAATATTACATAAATGAAAAATCACGGTGCTTTCGAAGGGGAAATAAAAATTCATAATCATGTTTGAGCACGAGTTTTTGAAGAGCGATGCGAGTCTCGATTGCTTCGTTCGATTCAATTCATGAAATAGTGGAAATCGATTCGTTGAAAAAGTTGCCGATGAATTAATCTGTATAATCTATTACATTTTTATCTTTTATATCAATATCTCGTAAACAATCCGAAATTGTATAGAAGAAATACCTTTTGTATGGAAATCAAGGTTTATAATGATTTACCAAAAATACGAAAAGATCCTACTGTTGTTTTTAAATATTTTTTACTTTAATTTATGAATCACCATATAAAATATATTATAATACATTTAAAGTGCTTTATTTTAATTAATATAAACTAGATATAAACTGATCTGAATGAAACTAGAACATTTAAAAAAAAAATTAATTAATTTTAAGTAAATATTAAATATCAACTCTGATAACAATGAATTACTGTCAATTTGAATATCGTATTGAATAATTTGTGAATATAATTTGAATTTCATTATTTAAATATATATGAACAATATTCTGATTACGCATAGGATCCGTCCCACGTTTTATTTTATTTGCAAAGATTGAAAAGGGCTCGTTTGACTGATTTTCATGATTCAGTAATGTCTTCATTATCATAATTGTATCATAAATGTGCGTCATTTTTTAAGTAAAATTACTTTTAAGCAAGATTTAAAGGATGTTTTTTCATCAATATAAAGATTACAAAACATGTATAACAGTGTATTAAGAAAATTTTACGTTCATTTCAGGTCCGAAAAATATTTTTTATATTAACAATGATACACAGATATAATCGTTGTATTAGGTTGTTAATCTACAAAATAGTTAACATAATAGGCCATTAATAGTTAGGGAAAGTTAGAAGGTCTGGAACATTCCACTTATCCTTTTTGAAAAGGGTTCACTAATATTGTGAAGGGGCTAAAAGCGCTCATATTAGTTTTTTATTATATATGTCAGTAACGTATGGTATCAGAATAATTTCCTCCAGAAGATTATAATTGAATATTGAATTGTGAGGCATACTGCTTTAAAAGAAAGCAAAAAATAAATTCAAATTTAAACTTAACTCATGTGAACTCCGGCACAGAAGGCTGAGAATCTTTCCTATTAGAGATATGATTACAAACCACACAAAACAGGTCCAGATCAATGGCCAATTGGCCTTCCAAATGGAAGTTACTAAACCTGGAAGGCATTACCTTCTTCCCTGGATAATTATAAGTTTAACCCGGGCATTTAAGCTCGCTTATGGCGAAATAAAGGAAAGTGTGTGACGACACTAATAAGACCTTGAATGGGAAAAAGGCGTCTGAGAAGGAACAGTAATCCCCTATAACGCGGTAGACCCGGACATGTGATAGAAAATAGGAGGTTCGCGTTGTAGGATTTTTCGCTTAAACAACATTAAATACGGGTTTCTAGAAATATTTATCACAACGCAATTGAAACATGTGCAAAGAAATTAACGAAAAACTAATTAAGGGCTTAACAAATCACAATACGTTTAACATTTTATACAAGTTATAGGAAAACGCGTTATAGAGTACGTTGTTATCTGGATCCCCTGGATTTGTGTCCTTTATCTATACACTAAGAATCTCTACCGTACTTGAAGTTAGAGACTCCAAGTATCTCTTTAATCGGCAGCTGGTCTGAGCTTCGTGTTCAGCAAGGAAGCTCTGAGCGGACTATCTGTTTCCACGGGTTTCTGCCCATGAACACTCTTATGACAGTGTAAGTTATCAGTTACTTGATCTGTCCACCTGATTGGTGAACGGCGACGTGAGGTTTCGTGTTCTATAAGTAAGCCATAAGTAAAAAAAAAGAGTGTGTGTACTTATGTACACGCGTTAGAAGTTATACTTCTTTGGCGCATCCAAAAAAAAATAACTAAAATGCAGTATAGTGATTAAGGATAAATAATAAAATTAATCAAAAAGATTTTATTAGTATATACTATCATCGTCGTATATAAAAATGATTTAAAAACACCAAAATAATATTTATTTATTCACTATGTTTAATTGTTCTGTAACGAACACACGAAACACAAAGCTATCGATTTTCATGCCACCTAGATTTTTACTCTCATCAATTTTTCATAATGAAGTATAACTTTGATATGTTTTGACGAACGATAGTTGTTGATAAGCTTGAACTACTGGATACAGCACACAACTAGTCTTTAAGGTTTTATAATATGGCCGTTGAAATATTGGGTGAAGAAACGAAAACGAATTACGTAATTATCTTAAATATTAAAATTGTATTGGCTCTTATATTATTAAGTGATACCGCCGCCCGCCAATTACATTTCCACAAGGCTTTGGCGATGCCAGTCTTTTAAGAATTGGTACGCTCTTTTCTTAAGTGAAACAATCATAATTGCTTAAAATTTAATGCGCAGGTTTTGTGCTTACTACTATTCTACGAATGAAATATTTGCTTGTGTTAATTGTTTTATTAGTACCTTAGAGAATATTATCTTTACCCTTTCCCTTGGGCTTAAATAATATTATCTGTGGTTCACGTTCACACAGAAAATGTTTAGAAGTGGCCAGTTAGAAACTTTGGTAATGAAAACTTTTTGAATTTTTAGCTTTGGAACTAATAATTCCATTCAATTTTCAACCGTGGTGGAAGGTAGTCCATAGCCGTGTTAAAAGTATTATTAGCCGTGTTATAAGTGTTATTATTCAATTTTTAACAATAGTGTTAGCTTTTATAAGTCAAATTTGAAGTAATACAGAATACGTAAAATCAGTGAAGTGAATAATAGTGAATCTAATCAAGCTATGAAGTGCCATGGCTGTAATAACGTATTAAATGTCGATCATTTTTTAAAGTGTAATAATTGCAAACGCAAGTTTTGTTATGAATGCCTTGATGTTGCTGCCGGGTCGACTAAGCAGCTCAGTGCTGAGCAATTGGCATCACTTAATTGTCCTCTGTGTCAGAATGTAACTCGGCGTAAAAACAATGACGATAATACTCCTGTCCGGCGGGGTCGCAATAACCAATCACCAAGCGCCTCCTCATATATAACGACGTGTAAAGAGCCGGAGTGTGATTTTGCTACGAAAACTT
This sequence comes from Pieris rapae, assembly GCF_905147795.1. Lineage (NCBI taxonomy): Eukaryota > Metazoa > Arthropoda > Insecta > Lepidoptera > Pieridae > Pieris > Pieris rapae. The sequence goes on from NC_059527.1 coordinate 7,644,360, forward strand.
CTGCAGGCGCTGACTTTTCTAAGCAGCCGGTTACGTTGGACAGTATTAGCAAACTTATAGACTTGAAACTGTCCCCTGACTCATCGTTTATGCTAAATCTACGGTCCGCGCTTAGAAAGGACTTGAAGGACATGGTGACCGACGAGGTTAGCCGAGCTGTTGAGTTGGTAAAGGCTGACTTCACGACGACAACGGATTTTATCATCTTAGAACAAAATGATTTGAAGTCAAATATTGCAGACAAAGACAATCGAATCAGGGTACTCGAGACTGAACTTACGAAATCTCAAAACACGTTATCAAAACTCCAGAGTCGTTTATTTACAGTTGAAAAGATTTCACGTGACTTAAACCTCGAGATTCACGAGGTACCCGAAAGCAAGACTGAGAATCTGATGGAGTTATTCAAAAAACTCTGTGAGTGTTTAAATGTTGTGGTATCTGAGAGTGATGTTAAAGCATGTCGTCGTGTAGCTAAGATGGACTCAAACTCCAAAAGGCCGCGAAACATACTAGTTACCCTCTCAACGCAGCGTCAGCGTGATACACTCTTGTCTGCGTTGACTCGCTTCAATAAGTCCCACCCTGACACCAAACTATCTACTACCGATATTGGTATTGGCGGCTCGTCGTCGAGCAGGATATACTTGTCTGAACATTTGTCTCCTGAAGCTAAAGAGTTACACCGTGCGGCACGTAAATTTTCTACTGACAAGAACTACAGGTTTGTTTGGGTGCGATATGGCCAAATTTATGTTCGTAAGGATGAATCAAGCCCGGCCATTCTAATTAAAAGTCATGATTCCTTCACTAAATTGTCTTAATTGTTATTACTACTACTAATTTGTTTGTTTATCATTGCTTAGTAAGTTACTTGATCAATTTTTGTTTTTATATACTGAATCACACGTTATTTCCACAATGATTAATATATTTTATCAAAATGTAAACAGAATTCGTAGCAAGTTAACTCAATTTTCTTTAAATCTGTTAAATTCTAACTTCGATATTATATGCTTGACGGAAACGAACTTAAATATGAGTGTTTTCGATGGCGAAGTTGTTGACGCCCGTTACAATCTCTTCAGACGAGATCGTGCGGATTCCTCCTGTGCTAAAACCGAGGGAGGTGGAGTTTTACTCGCCGTCCATAAAAAATACCAGGTCATCCGTCAAGCATCGTGGGATAGTGATATGGAGGATGTCTGGGTTACTCTTATTCCTGAAGCACGTGACACTTCTCGCATAAATTTATGTGTTTGCTATTTGCCTCCTGATATTAGAATTAACAAGCTTGAACTCTTTTATAGCCATTGCCAAAATTTACTTCTTAATCGTTTCCCTTTGGATAATTTCTTATTAATTGGTGATTTTAACACACCTGATTACTCTGATTCGATTAATCCCTCTCTGTCAATTTCCCCTAACCCGAGTAAGAAGCTCCTTCTACTAAATGAATTAATGTCACTGTGTAATCTAAAACAGCATAACTTTATCACAAATGCAAACGCTCGCTTGTTGGATTTGGTGCTTTCTAATATAGATTGTATAAGTGTCAATGAAACACTTGCATTAAGTTTGTTAGATAAAAATCATCCCGCAATTTTGATTACTCTTTCTCCGATTCAGATTTCTAAAGGGCTTCAACGCGCTAACATTAAACGGCTTAATTTTGCTAAATGTAATTTTGAAAACATTAAATCTGAACTCCAGTCTGTGAACTGGTCCGAAATCTTATCGTCCCCTTGTATTGATGAGTGCACCGAAGCTTTTTATGAGCTTTTATTTGAAATAATATCAAGAAATACACCAAGTTGTTGTAGCAAATTCTCATCTTATCCAGTCTGGTACAGCAAATCCTTAATTAAATGTAATAAAGAAAAAAACTTATATCATAAACGGTTTAAGAGGTTTGGGAATCCCCGCGATTACGACGTTTTCTCTTTGCTGAGGGAGAGATGCAAATTTCTTACCAAGATTTGTTACGACAAGTATATCGCATCCATCGAGGACTCGTTGGCCAAGGACATAAAATCATTTTGGAGATTTGTGAATAATCGTAAAGGCCATATTTCAGTGCCTCACACCATGACACTTGAAAATACTTCTGAGACAGACGGTCAGGGGATATGTGACCTTTTTTCGCGATACTTTGGTTCAGTTTTTGACGATAAAACTAATAAAACTATATACACTGACCAATCTGGTGCTGTAAATAACACGTATTTTAATATATTATCTGGCTTTTCTATTACGGTAACAGATATCAAACGTAAAATAGATAGTTTGGATATTAACAAAGGGGCGGGTCCTGACCTTCTGCCTCCTATTTTCATAAAAAGTTGCGGAAAGGAGTTGTCCATTCCATTATGTGTTCTCTTTAATAAATCGTTAACTAGTGGTGTGTTTCCTAAGCGCTGGAAAACTGCCCACATAATACCTATTTATAAAAGTGGTGATAAGTCCAATTGTAAAAACTATAGACCGATAAGTATTTTATCTTGCGCTGCTAAATTATTTGAGTCAGTGATGTATACTCATCTGTTCAGTCATTTTAAGCCTGTTCTTTCAGACAAGCAACATGGTTTTGTTAGAAACAGGTCTACGGTCACTAACCTTCTGGAATACAAAAACTATCTCTGTCAAGTGTTTGCCACAGGTGGCCAAGTTGACTCTGTTTACACTGACTTCTCTAAGGCTTTTGACAAAGTAAATCACCATCTGCTCTGTCATAAGTTAGCGTCACATGGTATCCACGGCAGTTTATATAGATGGATCTGCTCATACCTAGACTCTAGAACTCAGTTGGTTGCGTTAAAGGGCTTCATCTCTGCACCTATCGCAGTTACATCGGGAGTACCTCAGGGTTCCCACTTAGGGCCATTATTCTTCGTAGTTTTTATTAATGACCTTATTCAACAACTGTCCTGCAATTGTCTCTTATATGCAGATGACTTAAAAATATTTACTTCTATTACTAATTTAGATGACTGCTTAACATTACAGCGTGATATCAATACCGTATCACTATGGTGCAAGACGAACTACATGTATTTAAATATAGACAAGTGTTTTGTCATATCGTTTACTAATAAACGAAACAAAATCGTATGGAACTACGTCATAGATGGTCAATTAGTTAACAGATCAGATGTTGCAAAAGACCTAGGTATCCTGTTCGATGACAAGCTTTCATTCCGTGCCCACTATAGTCACATCACGTCTAAAGCAAACCATCTACTGGGTTTTATTCTTAGATCCACAAAAGGTTTTAAAAATCCTCGTAGCACCTTGTACTTATACTTCAGCCTCGTAAGAAGTATATTAGAATACGGTAGTCCAATATGGTCGCCGAATTATAAGGTGCACATTGACGATATTGAACGAATTCAGAGGAAATTTCTCAGAATTTTATGTTATCGTATAAAACCTGGCCGGTCTAACTTAAATTATTGCGATAGACTCCTGAAATTTAAAGTTCAACCATTAGAATCCAGACGCATAGTCTTCGACTTAGTTTACCTTTACAAAATCACCCACTCCATTATAGACTCTCCCGAACTACTAGCTCACATTAGCCTTAACATTAGATTTAGTGCCCGTAGAGCTAACGAAGTCAATTTATTTTCCCTTCAAACTTATAAGAATAACATCTCTTTTTACAACCCTTTGACCAGGATGGCTCGTCAATATAACGAGATGGCAAAGAGCAACCACTTACTTGTGGACATATTCTGTCGCAACATCAATAAATTCATTAGTGTCGTTAAAGACATCCTCCATCGTAGGTTAAGTGCTGACCCTTGTGGTCCTGGTTAACGTTACGTTAAATTGGTGTCGAGGAACTTATTATTATTATTATTATTGTTTTTTTTTTTACTATGTTACCTTTGTTAGTTATGAGCCTTTTATTGATGTAACATTAATTTTGCAGTGTGCACATGGTTTTACATTAGAATCCTGTTCATAACTATTAGTTTTAAGTTTATTTTTGTAAAGATTATAATGTGTTTTGTGCACCAAATAAATAAAAATAAAAATAAAAATAAAAATAAAAAATAATATAGTATATTGTATTGTGATTTGTTTTGCAGTTGGCGTTGGCGGCAAATCTAGTTACACGAGAAAATGAACCTAATGTTAGAAAATTTATGTACATATATACGAATATGTAAGCGCGTGCTCCTATTCCACCATGCCTCCTGCTGATAGAGGACAAATCTTTTTTTAAAATTTATTTTATTATTCTTTATTACTTAAGATGTCATATGGAACATGCTGCAATGATTGCAGCTCCTTAGAAACGACGTGTAAAAGAAAAAACTTGGCGATTAAAAAGAAGTGGCGGAGTTTATTGCTAGTTCTTCTCTTTCGTTCCGCAGCTAATTTAAAATTAGAAGCATTTAATGTATATTTATTTTTTTGACGTTCATAAGTTGAAATGAAATATCGCCCACTCGCCTGATCGTATCTCAGAATCTCGCATATCGAGGTACAACTGTACTAATAATTTACTGTACTGTACTTATAATAACTAATAAAATTGATGAATCCTCACTATGTGTGTCACAACCACTGAGTGATTTATTAGTGAAATGAGGTCATTAATTTTGATTTCGTGCCGCAGAATTTCAATACACATTTGTTTAGAATACATTCAATGCGATATTCACTGGCACTGTATTAGTCCATCTACCCGTATTGGCATAGGTAATACATAAGTTATCTATTGAATAATTTAGTATGGAAGTGTACATTATTGAATAATTAATTTTTAAAGCTTCTTAATCAGTCTAGAGGATGACGCTGGATGAAGACAAAGAACGAACAAGAGGTTTCTTTCTCGTGACACACAAATACAAATACATTCTATTGCACTGCTTTATTAATTGTTTACCTTAATAATAATGTTAGTTAGAAGACCTTTAGATTTCTTATTTTTGATCAAGTATTTAAATGTTATGTTGGTAAAAATTATTTAAAATAGATAAAATCAAAAACATATGGTCCGCTTTAAGCCTGCATACATGTTACAGCGATGCCATACAAAACATATGCTACAAATCATACAACTAAAATCCCTTTTGCGAATAGATGAAATGTACAAAATTCAAAATTTGAAGTTTATAACTCGGACGTCAGAAGCCTTGCTTTGATTTGTGATAATGAAATTATTGTTTTATTTATTAATTTATTAATAAAAAAATTATTAATTTAATTCAACAGCTCACAAGAATAATATGATGCATGTGTGAATAGGTGTTAGTAGTATTAAAGATGTTGTTTTAGAACAATAAATCAGATTTAAATATAGTCTTATTCATTTCTCGCTTCCTCTCAAAGTGGCGAAGATTACTTCTAGCCCTAAATTATCGTGGTGAGCCTGCCCCATACCTTGTGACAATCCCACCACTTTGTCCCTTTGATCCGAATCTTTAGTGCTGACATCCCCTACTTATTTATATAAGTACGTAACGGAAAAATGTGACGGTAAATTTTTTTCCAACGCCCATAAAGAAGTTTATAAGGATAGTGAGGATAGTGTTCTATACACTATTCTTAAAAAGAAAGAAAAGAAAAGAAAAGAAAATACGTTTATTTGGAACATAAGATCATCATGGTATCACTTATTCCACGTCATTAAATTCGAGCCTGTTGGCATCCCTACTCATCGGCAAAGAAGACAGAGGGTGTTGGCCGAGAGAAAAAGCCGGCGTAAAAAAACTTTCGGTACACTTTTAAAAAAAAAAAGGAAATCATCAGACCTATGACTCATACTCACTTGATAACAGATGATATAAAACTTTGGATAACCATAAAATATATAATCTTTATCTTAAATGACACATCGTTACAAAGATGTCATGAAATTATGGAATTGTGTCCGCGATTACAAACTTCGATTCGTAACATAATATACGCGAGCACCGAAATCTGGGACTATTTCCCAACGACAGAGGAATTTCTACTATGCATAGAGGTAAAAGATGGATCTTTAATAATAGCAATCTTGGGAATGATCTACGGCTTAGCCGGACTGGTACTAGTTTTGTCCATCGTTATAAATTATACAGAATGGAAAACCATATATGAGAAGAAACAAGATTTATTGCTCTACCTTATACTTGTATGTTCAACCATTTCAATGTTTCTATTTACAAGTTTTATACTCCTCATTGGAAGTGTGAGAGAGTTTGAAGTGTTGGTGAAAATATTTCTCTGGTTCACCTTGATTCATCTGGTGTTGAACTGTTCCATTAATTTTGGAATGTGTGCTTTTTGCTTAACGAAGCAATCGTGCTTTCAAACAGCCGTGCCGGGAATGGTTGTTGTGTTACTGGTGATAACAGCAGCATATACTTTGTTTTGGTTTTATATAATGATGGTTGTAAATAGTTTTAGATTGGAATGTCGATAAACATTAACTGTTAATGATCTTCTTGGACTTTGATTTACAAAAGCGGATACTTTTTCACGGTCATAGATACGAATTTATTATAATTTTTCGATATCAGTCGTGGTCAGTGAATATGTGCATTTACGTTCATATATAAGAATTTCATTTTAGTTCTCAGCTGTGCTCAAATGTCAATTTTAGAGTATTTATTTTTTATTTATTTATTAAGTCTATAACATCATACATATTACGAAATCTACTGATAATTTTATAAAATCTTATATCTAATATGTACGACAATATATGTAAACATAAGTTATGCTAAAAATAGGAATTAAAAAAATGTACGCATGAACAGTGAAGGTTAGAGCTTTGCATAGTGCCCAGAACTCGACGGCGTGTGTCAGGCACAAGAGGCTGATCGCCTACTTACCTTTTAGATTGACAAAAGATTATAAAACAGATACAGAAATCTGAAGCCCAAACCCAAAAAGGTAGTAACTCCACTGATTTCTAAAAAGAAACTACATTAAATGGTTTTATTATGTAGCGTATATTAGGTAATTGTAATGAACATTAGCCTACTCAGTATCACTACCGAGTTCAAGCCAAAAGTTGTGCGAATTTGATTTAGTATCCCGTACCTGATAGTGGAATTAAATTCCCAATTGGCTGATCCCTCAGGTAATTAATCATCCGACGTAGTCTAACTTAGCGTTGCGCAGGGAACAAATTATGATTCGCACAATGAGGATATAAGCCTGCATTATTGAGATAGTCTTATTTGGGAATACTCGCAAATATAAGGGTTTCAATTTGACAGACATGTTTACTAGCTTTATTTAAATGGCTTCTTTAACTGTAATCAAAATTCATTTTTTTCAATTCAATTCAATTGATTTTCAAATCAATTCTTAAAAGGCCGGCAACGCACTCGCGAGCCCTCTGGCACTGGGAGTGTCCATGGGCGGCGGTATCACTTAACATCAGGTGAGCCTCCTGCCCGTTTGCCCCCTGTTCTATAAAAAAAAATTAAGGGCGTAAAAGAGCAGTGATACCAACACGCTTTGTAAACGCCAACTATTTGCATATGGGGCTGCCATCTCTGGTTTACTTGGCATCCTGTAGGTTATTAATTATAATAATAAAAATAAATTACTTATAACCTAGTAAAAATTCTGCATCATTTTCATTTAAACGCAAGTAGCCGTACTACAAACAATTTCTGCACGGATTTAATAAATAAATTTGTTTTATTAAAGCTTGCCTAAATTACATAATAACGCTTTTAAAAGCTCAAATCTCAATGAGGCAACGTAATTTATGGATTTAAAGACTTATAAATAGTATAGTCCGTAGGAGTTGTCTGCCCGCCTTCATCTTAATTACGTTTCTAAGTCAACGCGAACGCGTAGGCAAAAGCCTATAGAAAAACTATTTCAACGCTGAGAATTATGATTTGATTGGGAATTTCAAATCAATTTCTCCTATTCTCAACAAATAAATGACGCCTGTTTTATTTAAAAATATTCTTAAGTGTCTATACACTAAGGTTTAGATTGAAACTACATCGCAACTTAACTAAATGTTTTATATTTCTTATACATTTTCTTCAGGCCTTATTGTAGAGGAATTCGTGGGGTTGTTAGGCTGTTGCAAAGGATGCCGGGAAAGGAACGTATATTTTAAATTATCAAATATCTATCAATTATTTAGTTGTCACTAATCTAAAAGTGGGAGCACGAATCTTATGTCCTATTCTAACAACTAACTTTTTAGCAATGTTATTTGCACCACCCTTAAACTGCAATTATAAGACTCCTTACAGCCTTTACTTATAAATGTATACTCTATTAATACGCCAAGAAGATAAGAAATGTTGAAAATAATAGAATATGTTAAATAACAACGTGATAAATAGGCCCTTGGTGGCACGATTTAAAAATATTTTCCTTGATAAGGTGAGTCCAAGACTGAATGAGATTCCTGGAGAGGTCGTAACAATTTTATGAATGCAAAATTCCAAACGTTGAGAATGCTTTATTAAAATAACTTTATTTTAATTAAAGTTTTTATTTCTTTGTTCGAATACAAAATATGTGAAATGTTTTTACTATTCATTTATTTTTTTAATTATTTTCAGGCAAATATTTTTTTACTATATTACTAGCGGATCCGACAGTCGTTGTCCTGTCTACACGTCTTTAATTTCAAAATTTCAATTTTTAATAAGCCATTTTGATGAAAATTATTATTCAAATGTTATGACAATATCTAACCATCCAGCACATGGTCACACACGATATAACACAATGATAACAAAACTTTTTTTAAATTTCGGGACAGACTAAAATTAAAATTCGAATATTATTTAAAATTTGACACTGCGATGGTAGCGCCGTCTGTCGGATCCAATGTAAGACATTCCAAAATCAACAACAACTAATAAATTGAAAATTAATTAAAAAAACATTGTCCAGCGGACAAAATTGTGAATCTAAACCATTCCCAGATCCCCTTGAACACACACAAAAAATTTCGTCTAAATCGGTCCAGTCGTTTAGGAGGAGTTCAGTCACATACATACACACGCACACAAGAAATATATATATTAAGATTATATATTTGTTAGGTTGTCTATTTCGTTTCACATTATTATTACACTATTGTATCTCCAGGACACCAAGTAGTTATTTAATAACGGCGTATACAGCAAATTTAACGACAGAATCAAATATTTAAATAAAAAGCTTCATACAGAAAATGTTTATTTACAAAAGATGAAAAGATTTCAAATACATTTCACAAATATGTCATGAAGATTGCAAAAGCTTTTTGTAAGAGAAAATTATTAACACGTCGTGGCAAATGACGGCTGAAAAAAAACGTTTAGGCGTTAAATACACTCGAAGAAATTACTATTTCTAACCTAAGCAGTACCTAACTATAGATTAGACCAGTATAGCCTAGTGGCGCTTTCTCTCTCATCTTGAGGTCGTCCTTACGATCCCAGCTTCACATATAGACTGTCTATATGCGCAGTTAACACTCGTATGATAAAGGAGCAGAATGTGAGGAAACCGTTAAGCTGGCGACTGACATTGAATTTTAACTCGATATGAATATTTGTTCGTTGTGAGCATACTCACACCTGAATATTCGCGATTTACCTGTGCTTCCATCCCGTCCACAGTTACAGTCTAAATGACGTAAATTTGGTGGCGACTGACTTGTAACATTCAAAGGGATTCGCCAAAAAACCGACAGCCGAGTGGCGCGCTCGTAGCGAGCTGCTCGGCTCGATATACTGACATGCTGAATATTCGACTTGTAAAGTGTTCACATTGAGCAAATAGTCAATGCCAGTCGCCACCTTTAGATCCAAAGAGTCGACGACGTGTATGCACGAAACCTACTTGCTTTTTAGACAACACAAATGATCACGAATCAGATACGGTACTTCATGTACCGCGACTGTTTTTGTTTTAATTGTGGATTATCGAAACACCTCCGGTCATGCGCTATGTTAATGTGAATTATAATGGTGGATGGTATAATTCAGTCAAAAAGGCGACAGGTTTATACAAAATTTAAAACTTATTAAACGTCGTAAAACCAGATTAAATTATTAAAATATTAATAATTCAGACGATCTATACGTCTTGGCTTTAGATTACATGCGTGTTCCTCACGATGTTTGCTTATACCATAAAAGCTAGTGCGCACTTAATAGACCCAAAGCCAGACCGACTTGAATCAAGATAATACCAGTACTATATATTATTAATACTCCAATAAATTGTGCTATGATAATCATCATAGCACAATTTATTTGCGCCACACGATATCGTAACGCCATGATTCGTTGAGTTAAAGCCGTAACGAACCTTTTACTAATAGTAAAAGAGTATGCGAAGAAATATGATTTCTGGTTATTAGCTACGTTGTAATATATAATGTTCCACAGCTAATAATAGTTATGTCTTGTGTAGGGATCGTGAACGATGGCGTACGTGACGACAACTTAAATTAAAAATATTTGAAGATCACCATACTAAATATATGACTTGTTATAAATCAGTTACTTACTACACAAAGATATGGCCAATAATCCAAATATAACAGCGAGCATAAAGTGTGCAGTATAGTGACCAGTGCGTATGAAATAAATTCCGCCTGTGATGCCCAAAACTGTGTTATAAGACGCTAGGAGAAGGCAAAGCCATAAAGCCACTTCGAGCGCCCACGCTTTCTCCTGCAAAAGATTAAAAAAATATGTATATACAATTTATATTCAGCGGATCCGACAGACATTGTCCTGCAGTTTTTTTATAGAACTTGGGCCAAACGGGCAGGAGGCTCACCTGATGTTAAAAGATACCGCCGCCCATATACACTCTCAATGACAGAGGGCTCGCGAGTGCGTTGTCGGCCTTTTAAGAATTGCCTCTTTTCTTGAACGATCCTAAGTAAAATGGGTTAGGAAATACTTCAATGGGCAGCTGGTTCCACATAGCGGTGATACGGATGGAATTCTTGTGTCATTCTCGACTCCACTTTAATACACAAAAAAAAACATAAAAATCTATCCAGCCGTTTAGAAGTTTAATTTATTAAACACATGCACAAGAGATATGACCAGTTGTTTTTTTGTTGTATAGATAAATACCCTAGATACTGACAGCAGCGCCATCTGCCGGGCTGATTTAAATCTAAACCATCTAGGGCGCCAGACGTATAGAAAAACATAATTCAAATCTGTCGAGCTGTTTAAAAGGTGTTACATACACTCGTACAGCAGAATTATATAATATAAAGATAAAACTAGTAAGTAGTGTTCAGTGATTACACGTATACGAAAATTTAATCTGTTAATTCTTCGAATGCAAATGTATTAAATTTTGCTTTATTTGTTTTAATATATACCGTGAATTATTTATTTAACCATATGTATTCGCGGTAAAGCTTTGAAAGGATTGCCAGTGTTAATTAAAATAAAAGCTAGATTTAGTTATAATTACTTTTTACTATTCACACTGTTTATATAAATTTATAATATGCCTATGGGTGACCATGGGCATTTCTTCGAACATATTGTTTCACCCTTAGCTGATAATATAAAAAAATCAGTGTTGTGTCAACCAACAACAACCTTTAGGCCTGCTCCTCAGATTTTTGAGTCATTATAATTTAGTAATCAAATAGGCAAGTTGGTGCTCAGCCTCCTGTCACACACACCGGCAACTTTTAAGGTCTTAGGTTTCCTTCAGGAGCGAATGTTAAATGAGCACATAAACAGAAATCCATTGGTGCAGCGTTTGGGATCAAACCTACGACCTCAGGGAGATTGGGAGAGTCGCACGCTAAAGCCACTAGGCCAAAACTGCTCACAGCTAAAATTATATACCAACCAAGAGTAATTCTTAAAAGGCCGTTAAGACACTAGCGAGCCCTCGAGCATTGAGCGTCCATGGGCGGCGGTATCACTTAACATCAGCCTCTTGTCCGTTTGCTCCCCTGTTCTTATACAAAAATATAATAATATTTCTTCTTACTTCAGTAATAATACATTAAAATGTTATATTATAGGCATCTAGGCACTACTAAAATCTCCACAGTTTCTGAAATAAGCTTTCTAAAATATACTCACCTCCAACGCTCCTAGGAATAACAAAACGCCATTTAATATCAGCGGTGGTATAATTGCCAGTATCATAATTTGTATTATGTCTGACATAGACCCCTTACTGTTAGCCGTCACCAGGAAATATAGTATTATATAGCAAATTGTGGAAACCTGAGAAAAATAATATTACCTTTTACCTACATTTGGTTAGTTTCTCATAAATTATGGTTTGCAATCTCCGAGGTGTATAAGGTTGATTTTTATACTAATGTTTCACTTATATTCCAGATATAAACACAAAATGCATAAAACATATAACTGAATTGGCTTTCGTTTCTGCGACAGTACTCATTCAAAAAACATATACTATGCACGCTTATAACAACTCTCAGCCACGCTTTAAAATCCGAAGATTCTAGAAATTTCTTTTAGAGATCTAAAAAAAAATCCAAACCATCCATCTCATACATTCAAACATACTTCACATCTTATACGAATTTTGTACGGTCATATGTAACACTAGGACTGCTAAAAAAAGTTTTAATCATGCATAATCTACGACGGAATATTTTTAATCTACTAACCCAAAACATTTTTAAAATTAATACTATTCATAATTTTTTTATAATTATTAATAATATTATGTTTGCTAACCGTTTATTTTAGCTAAGGATCTATTTATGATCGCTTGTACAATGTACATATGGGCTCAAGTGAACACAGTTTTTATTCACTATGTTATCTTGTAGAAATAGTTATTATTATTTGATTGTACTTTTTCAATAACAAAGTAAAAAAATACCAGGCAGATTTCACTCAAAAATGTATGCTCCATAAGTGGTTATAATCACCGAAACGACTGTTAGGCAATGGAACATTATTTAAATATGCACTATAAAATATATATAAGAACTTCAAGCCCACCATTATATTCAATAGCGACTTCAGAATATTTTTTCTTCATCAAAATTATAACTTCTCTATTCAATGTTATTTCTTCTTGCGTACCGCTTTCATCATCACCATGATAAGAGGTCATAATTTTGGGTTAAAGTAATATATATATATAGTTTAATGATCTCTACGTTACGATAAATAATTATAATTGAACGTATTTTTATCTAACTGAATTTGGGAATAGAAATTTAATTTATTTATAAAGCAATTTGGAATGATTTACGAAAACACAGGTGTACTAGATAATCACATAATGGTTAATTACACGTTAATCTAATGTCACGCGCGCTGAATTTAAATCAGTATACAATATAACTAATTGAGAATTGCGAAAACAGAGATCGTATGGCTGAATCCTGGGTAAATGATTTACTTTTTAAGTTAGTAATCAGCACTTGCACGTGATTAGAAGAAGTTTTTTAAATTAGGGATGTAAAGAGTTGTTTTTATTAGTAGGCCTATACTATAATAAAAGCTTATTAAGTTCCTTACAAGTTTTATCCATCCTATACATATAACAGCATCTCGGAGCGCTCGTCGTCTGAACGAGAGTTCGTCTAGATCTGCTGTTGGCCTTAAATCGGCACAAACTATCATTTTTCATTTTATAATTCTTACTTGAAATTTATTTACAAAATATTGACATTTTGTATGTCAATTTCGAATGAATGTTGATTGACAGATGGTGAGCGGTCAACGACATCTTGGTGTGTTCACCTACGTGTTACAAGATCTCCTTAGAAATGTTTACCAATTAATAAAATGTCCATCCTAGCCACTTGACTTACTTGACAGTACGGAATGAAAAGTCTCTTAACCAAAAATTGGTGGGTCGCGTCTTCGTGAATTGCACTATCTATAACGAGTTTATACTATACGGGTTTTCCCCGTACGAGGGAGTTATAATTTAGTTTAAATTTGTTCGAATCAATCTAAATTAATATTTTTACGGTATTTATTAGTGTATTTTATGTGTTTAACCACATGACGCCCGCTCCGCCATTGTTGTTGCAGTGACGATATTTGTCCGATTTTATTTATAAATATAAATTAGTTAAATACCATTTAATATATACCATTTGAGCAAAATACATGTTATGCCTTTGTAATGTGTTAAAGGGTCGTCGTTATAAGACGGCATAAAAAGTTTATAGAAACTGAAACAATAAAAAGAAATGTATATATAACATAAGTAATTCAAGTGAAATTGTTTGATGTGTTTTAAGGCATGTGTTAGTTGACGTAATATTGCCATTGTCTTATTAAATTAAACTAGTTTGTTAGAAGCATAAATTTACAAGTTATATGCAAAGTTTGAAAGCTAATCATATAAGTCTCGTCTCTCGAGGTTCTGCCCGAGTTGACGTAAGACATCGCGCTGTAATCAAAGTTGTGAAATAGACGACTTATCACGCTTTCATAGTCATTATATGTATTGTATTTTGTTCGTCGGGAATCAATGACCGCAACCTGCGAGTCTTTTAATTGTTCTATCTTTATCGACATTACATTTATTTATAAATGTATTATATATTATTATATAAACATTTAGAATAGTATATATAAACTAAAAGTACAGAAAACACCAAAAAACGCTAAGGGGGCCTGAAAAGCTACGCCATAAAACAAAATTTAAATTCCTTTTGAATTAAAAACAAATAACAATTATTACAGAAAAACAGAAAAATAAACTATTTTAGAAACAAACAGAGACCCTTTGAGTACCACTAATTATGTCTTAGATTACGTTTCCGACCAAACTTATCAATAAAGTTATTAAAATACTTGCTCCTATTTCACAATTAAAAAAATATGTACATGGCAACCGTTATGTGTGACAATCCCAATACAAACACGCTTAGCAAGTAACACAGTAAATGTAGTTGGGAAGTCCAAGTGGAGGTTTGCTGTCAGTCTCTAGAAGCGTGTCTCATCCTGGGCCAGATGCAGCAACTCTTCCACAGTCACAATCCCCGTCAACTCGCTTATGTTGCGAAGCCATCATTTCCTTCTTCTTTTATCTATGTTTATGTTTCTTCGCCATTTCAACTCGTTCGAGAACCTTCTTGTTCGAGATATATACAAAGCATGCGACATATCTAAAATTCTTCTGAGCTTCTAAGCAGCTTCTAAGCTAGTATCTTCTCTTATTGTCCAAGGAGAACTCGGACTCGGAGTTTAATGGTCAAGTGACGACAGCTAAACTTCCTTGATTTTGTTGAAAGGTTCTCGGGTGATTTCAATTCGAAATTACCTAATTTCCTGATCAGGATTCAGGAGAAATTACCTGAAATCAGATGAATGGCTGTTAAACCAAGTTTTTCGTCATCATTTGATCGTCCTTTAACAAGGGCATTAAAACAGTGTCCTCTGCAAAGTGAATATTTTTTTTCATCCTTCATATAGTACATCACTAGAAGCAGTTATAAGGTATTAATTTAGCAAAAGTGTTACCTCTTTGTCAAACATCCCATCCATAGGCATCTGATATTTCCATCTAACATCCCTAATCTTAGATATAAACATCGGAAGAGACTACTCTACAAAGTTATGTCCATCGCCAATGGCCATTAGAAAGCGTTATAATAATGACAATCTGCCCTTAATTTTCTGCACATAATAGCTTAAAGACACTATTAATGTTCTCAAATAAGGCAAGGCGGCAAATTTGGACACAGTCCAACGATGGTTGCCGTAATGGGTTAGCTGCAAGTGTTTGGCAACGGAGTATAGTGTGCACAACCATAACAATCTCCTGGTGTACGATGTAGCTAGATGATATTCTTGTTCGACATAAGGATCTTTTAAAGTCATTTCGGAATTTATAATGAAATTTGTAGCCAGCATTTTCACTCGCATTCGTTTGAGACCGGATGCATAAACCTGGTATATTATTTGAGGAGTTATTTTTTCTTTAGATATTGCAATGAAATTATGTCAAAGTATATTTTTATAAATTTTAATTCTTTTGATAAAAAACGTACTTGGATTAATATTTACTGAGACGACCCTACAATACTAAACAATACTACACTACACTAGTCTTAAGTAATCTTATGTAAAAAATAAATCAACTTTACCGATATAGTTAGCGTTAACATGGTATTGATGTAAAGGTAGGGGGTCGCTTTTCGATTTTCCAAGTGTTTCACTAAAAAACTTTGTTTAAGATTAAAGAAGAATTAATTACGTGGACGAAGTCGTTAAGTTATTTCAGAGATAGTCTTTTTGTAATATCAGATAATCATGTACGCAAAAGTGATCTCTTTACATCAAGACGTCTTTGTGTACGTCGTTAATAATATTTTAGGAGCTGAAGAGTTTGTTTGGTCCAAAATAGATTTTTATCTATTATATATCTATTATATATATATATCTACATAGCTTACAAATTATGTGATATGACTCATAATATAATTGGAAGATTGATTGGCTTTGGTATAGGATGCTACTTGTACACGTAGGTCTAGTCTCGGCCGTCACAGCCGCAGAGCGATTGAAAAATGAGTAGAAATTTGGAGTAGAGACTCCTGGGCCATGGGGTTCAAGTGCACGGGCGCTAAATAAGGATTTAAGTTGGGGCCTGATAGATAGTACCGGTGACCCGAGAGCTGATGCTATCCTTGCTCAACGAATAAGTTTCGCAATACACTGAGGATACGCTGCCAGCTTTTTAATTTTTAAATATTATTACTATGTTGGTTAAGAAAATCGTAAATATTGTATATTTTATTGTTATGTAAGCCTGATAACCTGTAATACAAGTGCTCTAACCTTTAAAAATTTCCCCCAAAAGAAGAATGACAATTATTAACATACATTAATATATAATAGTTGTAACTTATCATGTATGAAGTTTTGTGAGAACATAAAGATTGTTATTATTATTATGTTTAGTAACATGAATATATTTGTTGTTACTTCAATTGTGCTAAATTTTAAGACAATTTAATTAAGACTTAAATAAAATTTGTCTTAATTTAATTGAGGCAAACTTGCACGCCCTTATGTGAGGCAGAATATTCGAACTTTAGATTGTACCACCAAAACATTGTTATACCATAATCTTGTAAATACATTATTATTAAACTCAGTTTTGTATCGCGCTGCCCGGACATACAATGACCACTATTTATGCCTTGACTTGTTTGGGTTATTGCGGAATGTGGTTAAAAAGTGGGAAATATCCATAGCACAAAATCTCCTACATCATGAGCACACCCCACATACACACCATGACGTACATACCCACACTCTTACACCATCACACAACACAACAAATTTAGGCTTAGTTAAATAAATTAAATCACAATTAGTTAAGTAGTATAGTATTAAGTACTTTTGTTTGTTTGTTCCCGCGTATAAATCTTTTTGTAGTAAAATGTATCATGTATTCCATCTTTGGCTATATTCTTAGTGTATTTGTTGGTAATTATATATAATTTATTTTAGCTGTAGGAGTACTAAATAAATAAATAAATAATTAAAGATTAACATCACATTTCCGACGCAGGTGAAATTTTCCGGGAACGCTAGTAAATAATAACCATACATATGAAAGCGGTTTATCTGCTAACAAGTTCTGCTAATTTAGCGGAATCGACTTCAATAAGCGGTATTGATTGAAGTTATACTACAAGTTTGATACATCATATTACACGTATTGCATATTTGCAAGAGTATCCAAATATTAAATTATATAGAGTATATATATTTACATACGACAAAACAGTGTTGGAGTTACAACTTTCGAAATATGTTTTAATGGGAATAATACTATGTTATGTTGACGTTTGAGAGCAGTGCTGGCCTAGGCGCCAGTGTGCGACTCTCATCTCTGAGATCATTGGTTCAATTCCCGGCTGTGCCAATGAAAAAAAAATTCATGAAATTTGCATATGCATGCGCATTTAACATTCGATTGAAGGGTGAAGGATAATATCGTAAGGATCGCCTTGCCATGACCCAAAAGGTGAAGAATGGTATGTGTCAGGTATGTGTCAGGCTGAGGAGGCTTGTCACCTACTTGCCTATTAGATTGACAAATATTCATAAAACAAATACACAAATGTTAAGCCCAGACCTAAAAAGGTTGAACTGGTGTTTTTTATCAATGTTGATGTTTAAAGATTTGTAATTTTTATGAAATTCAGAGAACTTAGTGGCTTCAAATCTCTTCGATTCAACCATGAAAAAAAAGGGGTATTTTTTTTCCAATGCCGATAAAGAAGTTTCAACAACATCAATGTTGTAAACTTATATTTCCACCGTTAAAGAAAAGCGGAAAATATTTTTTATGAAGAGATAAAACTTTGGGGCCTAATACAAAAATATCACTACTTCGTATTTTATTGCCAAAAGATTTGTGGTATATGAAAACTTATAACAAATTTACGAAAACTTTCCTTGATCATTTGGGGACGTTTACAATTCTTAACTTTGTCGAACAAAATATGCGTGTTATTATTGTAATTGTTCGTTAAAAAATTTACATAATTGTATTTATGCGTACAAATAAATGTAACTTGATCAATTCAAGTGTTATTTCCATTTACCTCCTTCTCGATATTTATACAACATATCTATCAAACAAATGAAATGTTCTTCTAAAAAACGCAAAATTTCATGAGAATCGGGAAAGCCGTTTCGGAGGAGTTTAAGAACAAACACCGCGACACGAGCATTTTATATATAAGATTGTATTTAGATTAAAAAATAAAAATCACTTGGAAACTGTTTTAAGATGACGTCCGATACTTAAGTGCTCCTTTGATTAATGAAGGCTCTATAACTTTGCTCTACTTTCAGACGACGTTTTTCATCAAAAACTTAAGAAAAACTTTTTGTTATAAAATTTTTAATACTTGTTTCGATTAACCACGAACCTAATTGATGGTTTTTTTTAATATTTTTCATGTATTTCGTATTGACACACACACATTGGTGTATTAGGACGTTGAAATTCAAAAGTTCTCGCGTTTGAATTCTATGTGAATAGTAAATATAAATTGCAATTGTTTTAGGGAAATAAAACCCTATGAAGATATCATTTTTCGTTCTGGATATTTATTTTAATTTTGATTGATTATAATGTTTATTAAAATATTTTTTTCGTTGTTTGTTTTCAACTCATACATACTAGCATATTAGGCTTAGCTCGAAGCAATATTAAGGTTTAAGATAGACAATATAAGATTAAAATCTAAATTTGTAAACGCCTTTTAATAATTGCATAGCAATTTTACTAAAAGGCGTATTCGGATCTTGTACGTCGAAGAATATTATAATAATTTTTTGATATTGAAGTCGCCGGCTTCTAAATATTTTAGGTTCAATTTAACACTGATGGATACGAAGTATACAAAAATTTGTATAGTTATAAGTTTATATATAATAATGAGTAAATGCTTTTAATAAGAACTTAATCTTTTCAATTAAATTAATAAGTAGTATATGCATTGGCTTAAGTCTTTAATTGAAAACATTTCCATACTATCTAAATATTAGCTTCAAGGGACATTCAAGAAAAATTAATATTATAATAAAAATTAAATTGAATACAAATAATTAAAAGGCCGGCAACGCACTTACGACCCTTCTGTCTACGTGATTGTCCATGGGCGGTGGTGAGTCTTCTGTCCTTTTGCCTCCGACCGACCCATTTCAAAAAAATTGTGCACTATTAGAATTCTAATTAATCTCTGCGTTCCATAATTATTAAGTAATGCAAGTTCAACACAGGGTGCCTTCTATGTCAGGTTTACCATTTCTATATAAACGTATAAATCTCATAGCGATGGAATCCTAAAAGCAAAGCGACCATATCTGAGCAATAACGATAATCCATAACGTTGAGAAACGTACGGACGGTTGAAATTTTACGTCGGATCCCAACGACTCAACTCTTAAACTACTATGTAGGTCAAAGTTGACCCTGGCTGTTTGCCAGGTGCTAACCCGAGACATAAAATTAGACCAGTAAGTGATTTACTCGCTTTATCACTGAACCTAATCCTATAGTTTGTTCTGAACGACTGTCTCTAAATACTTTTGGCTTAAAGTGAACACATTGTTCGTATTGCACTGTTTTCGTGTTTCTGATACTAACCGACGCGTTATACTCAATGCAGAGGTTAGTATTCTCTGAGATGACTATCTAGTCAATATATATTAAGACCATAAAATTTGAAAAAAAAACTCTCCGAGCGGCTTGATCCTTTGGCGTTGCGTAGAGATGTGGGGTCACTCTGCATCTTCTACCGCATTTACCATGGAGAGTGTTCAGAGGAGTTATTCGAGTAATGCAGCTGAGTTTCATCATCGGATATCGAGGCAGAATACGAAATTCCACCCGTATCACCTCGACGTCCACCATTCCACAACTGCGCGTTTTTCTAGGCAGTTTTTGCCGCGCACCACCACTTTGTGGAACCAGCTGCCGACTGAAGTATTTCCGAACCAATTCGACTTAGGATCCTTCAAGAAAAGAGCGTACCAATTCTTAAAAGGCCGGCAACGCACTCGCGAGCGTCCATGAGCGGCGGTATTACTTAACATCAGGTGAGCCTCCTGCCCGTTCCCCTGTTCTATAAAAAAAAAATTTAAAACAGGTTCTATAAAAAAAAAATTGGTTTAAGTATTAAAATTATTATCGTAAAAGTATTTTCTTTAAAAAATATCTTTTATCGATGTGAGTGTAATGATTTGATATAAACAATAAAATATTTCAATATCTCATATATGAATGAAATTTGCTTTAAACTTTGATGAAGTAGATATAAAAATGATTACAATATTACAGAACCTTAGCTGCGAGACGAGGTCAAATGTAAATTATTATTGAAAATAGAATATTCATGACTATTAATTTCAGTTTGTTGGTAGTTTAGAGTTTCTTAGTATTAAATTTATTGCTAAGATATAGTAAATATTTTAGCAATAAGTTGAGTATTTTTAATTATATTTTCGATCTAAAATTAATATTTACTTCCATAACAGTAATTTATGACTAGCATTTAAAAATAAAGTAAACATGCCCTGTTAAAGTTTATGTATATAGTTCACATTGGTGTATCACTTATATACTCTTATTTAACCTAATAGGTAATCAATAGGCTTGAAATGAAAACATAAATACTTGTGACTTCTTTATTTTCATAGTCGCTGTTAAATTATCTGTATTGAAACAGCTTCGGATAGCATAATAATTACTCCATAGAAAATTATATTGTGTTAAGTATGTATAAGGAATTGTTTTTAATTTTATATTGAATGTCACAGAAATATATTTATGTATATACTGAGTTTGTAGTCATTAATTAAATTTTAATGTAACTAAACTGAACTTCAATTATAATATTATTTCCATTGGATACGTTATGTATAAAATTAAATTTTCGTGGTCACATCACACACATCACACGCAGTATTATTGGCTCTTAGATATACTGTGTTTCACTGTTTCACAGTATGATTTCCTTCATTCTACGAGCAAGTACTGATTGAAACGCCTAACCAATATTAGAAGCGGTTTTTCTATGCTTCAAGGAAGTTATATATTTAATGTAAATAAAAGATGATTAAGTAATAAAAGTTTAATACTTTACGCAGATAACTATATACAAATGGCATATCATTTAGTGTATCGTTGCACGCGATGCTAATTCACTTTCATTAACTTGCTGGTCTAGCAGACACTGCATTCCATCGATTTCACTCTTAATCGTACTTTGCAATCTATTAAAACATTACTAGTTAATAAATCGCTTGCCCCGGGCATAATGTCGTAAATCAGTATTACGACTCTTCGAATCTTTGTCAATGTAGACAATATTCTTGCGTGTTGATATAACTGTATTTTTTTTCAGAATTTAACGATTTAATAAATTATTACGTTCTAGACATTTGTAAAAATTATTCAAAAAAAATGCATATCTCTATATGTAATGTCCTTAGACTTCTTTTATTTTTCTTGAAAAAATAATAAATTTTGCTTTTACGACTTTGCTCCCCGGGGCAAGCGATATAGCCTTAGCTTAAGCTAACGAATAATTTATAAGTATAAAAATAAAGAAATCTTTGTGAAGCTAATATGCTGTTTTGCATAGTACACAGTACTAATATGAGACGCTTTTTCGCGCAATTAAAATATACGTTACTTACTCACCCTTACCCGTAAGACTAGATATACAACAACTACAACACTAAAACAACATTTACGGCACAGTTATAGGCAAAAACATTTGTGGATCGCCTAATTTTGGTTCAAAACGAATGTTAACTTTGGTATCACCGTCTCCTACTTCTAAAAAGCTATTCCAATCTAGCATCCAATAGAAGCCGTTTTTCTTTGGTGGTGGTATTTCTGAGTCTCCAGGAGTTTCGGGTGCTGGACCTCCAAATGAAGCTTCAAGGTCTGATATAGATGCGCCAGCATCTGATCCTACAGATGCTGAGTCCGATGCATCGCTTTTACTATCTGATGTCACCGTTGTAGTTTCCTCTATACTTTTACCATCAGTTGTGTCTGTTTCATTAGTTTGCCTCTTTGCAGGATCACTTTGCAATACTGCTTTTTCTTGTTCTATTGGATCAAGCCCTTCATTTAAAGGAATTACTTTGACTGAATCATAGTCGATTGGTTCATAGTTGGGTTGTGGAATGGATTTTGGCTTTCTAACCGGTAAATCAAGAGGCAACACTGTTTCTTTGGAGTTTGATGCAGCTGTATCCAGCTCAAATGGAAATTCTGGTTGCAACGGTTCATAGAGGAAGCTACTCTCTGATTTTTTATTTGCGGTGGCAGCTTTTAAATCAGCAGGGGAAATCAAATCATATGTAAGAAGAATATTTTCTGGTAGGTCTACATTACCGTCTACAATTTTAGCTGGGGGTAGGGGCTTAAAACCATCGAGTGGTAATAAAAAGTGATCTTTCTCTGGATTTCCTTTTAAGCCATGTGCATCTAAAAATGCTTGTAATTCAGCTGGGAAGTCTGATTTTGGTTCAGTTGCTACTTTTGCATTGTTTGTTAATGTTTCTTTAAGACTTCTTGCTGAATTGGATTTTCTTATAGGTTTAGGTGTCAGGTTTTCTTGAACGACTTCAATTCGTGGAGGACGAGTGTACAGCTCTTGTAGAGATGACCCGTCTCGTGGCGTATAAGGAAACACGACAGTTAAAGTTTGGGCGCTAGATTTTGTAGTACTCTCTATTTTTGATCCAGTCATGGATGAAAACTGTACTTTTTTTTCTTTGAATTTTTCCGGTGACTGGGTTACTGGGTTAATTTCATTTTCATTATCAATTCTATAAGGCGTTGTAGTTTTTAGTTCTCTCGATGTTAGGCGTACTTTTGGCGTTGTTGCCTTTGCATCTTCTTCTCGTATGTCATTTAATAATTGTAATATTTCGTCTCTACTCAATTTTGGTAATAGATCATTCGATGTTAGGATACTTTGTACTTGTTTTACTGTCTTCTCAACATCGATTGCTGCATTAATTGTTGATAGGAACGCTGCTACAACACAGCACCACAACAGTTTCATTTTCTGAAAATAAAAACATACAATGACTTATGTGTTTCTCAACAATTTGTTATTATCTTTAAATAATGATTACGTTCATTTACTCAGATTTTCGTCACGCAACTTTGCCTCTCTCACGACGTGTCTTTGACACTAATATTTATAGTTGAATCATCGTGTTTATGTATTTAAATAAATTTGCTACTGTAAAATATGTTTACGTAGAGGTAGTAGAATTGAAGTTGAGATTAATTTATAATAGTTTATATTACGCTTAGTTTTGTTCAGTTTTTTTTTAATTGGTCTGAAGATATTATTTATTGGGCTTAGGTATTAAAACAAATTTACTACTTTAAAATATGTTTATGTAGATAGAGGTTGTAGAATTGAAGTTAAGCCTTATTTTTTTTAATAGTTTATATTTCGCTTAGTATGTAAATATGTATTAAATTTGTTCAGATTTTTTTTTATCTGGGCAGAAGATAAACCTTTAAAACTTGCACAAAGTTGTGCATAATCTTGTCCTAGACGGCGTTACATAATAAGACCCACCTGTTGACCTAACATATTACGTTCGTAAGTTTAACTTAATGCACATATTAAAATTCACCTCATTCTTGCTATATTTTCTATTAAAATTAATTTTAGATACTGAGAACATAGTAGTTGTACACAAACAATATATCACTAGTTTGATTAATAAATACACAGAGCATAATAACTTTCGTACCTACTTAGGATTTAGAAGTAAAAAATGATACATAAGAAACAAAAGAAAACTTTTATTCGCTGTTCAATTGTTATTCAATAAATTCTTTATCACATATTTAATTGTGCCTTCTGTTTCACATAACATGTATTTTAAGTAGAAGTTTGACTATATACAAGTTATGTCACAGTGTATAATCGTATCCTTTCACTTTTATGGTACACTGTATGTGTACTATAGTCACTTACAGTTTCAATTACAATCGCTTTTGTTCACCATTGTTAAAGGTGAATGCCCCATTCACAATAAACAATAATAAAGTGGGTATAAGAAATCCAATATCGCTTAGATTCTCTTATCCTTAGAAGAAGAGGATAATGTCGTTGACTTTATGTTCGTACGTGAATTTACTTGCTTTTATATCTCAAGATGTTTCAGATGTCCGTTACATTTTGGAAGTTGTGTTTTGTCAATAAAATAGGTATGTACAGTCATTAAATATATTTCTACATTACTCTTTGCTTGTACTGCTTTGAAAATTATTAATATTTTAAAAGGAAATTATATTAATAAAGAAACTTCATACATTATCTAAAAATGAGAATACGAAAAAAATTCAAATAACGATTACAAACGACTGACCGATCGTAACTCATTTTTTTAAATTAATATATAATATTAAATTAATATGCAGGTTTAAATCTTATTATTTAAATAATAATTAACTATTTAATTGCTTAATAACAAGCCTTCCTAACTTAAGTCAAGGATAGGACCTTTACCAGTTTTTGCTTACATAAATAATGTTTTTTTTACGATTATATGTGAAATTCATTATTCCATTGAATTAATTAATAACAGGCTCATCACAAAGTTTAAATTAAAATGCATATATTGAAAAGTACTGTATGTATCGTTATAATATATATATAGCTATACGCCACCAGTGAATAATTGTAGTCTAAACCGCAGGGTAAAGAGAAAAAAAAATCCTTTTCAATTTTCCAAGTAATGCAAAAAATGCCTAAATGTTCTAAATTATTCGAAATAAATTCCCGGAAATCTGTAGTTCCTTGCATAACTCAATATAACAGCCTTCGAAAGTACATTACGACATAATTCCGCAAGCGCAAGACCCGTTAATTTGCAAGAGTATTGAGATCCGGAATCTTGAAAATACAATGGCAAAATGTATAATTAAAGAAAATAAAAATCGCATTACAGAATTGCCAATTAGGATAGGTCTTTGTTATTGAAAGCGATTCAATTAGCCAGGTAAGACTCGGAAGACATTTGAATACTTTTGAAAATACAAATGATTGAATTGTTCTCTCATTTATCGTGATGAATGATTAATTTTTAACGAAAAGCTATCTTAACGGATACGAATGCGTATTTAATACATTATACAAAGGTATATAATATAAGTTAGAGTTAGTAGAATATTGTAAAAGAGTCTATAAGTAAAACTAATAATCTAATTATATTTATAGGCAATAGAGGGAATTTAAACAAAAAAGAGCTAATTAACTGCTATGAAAAATTATGCTCACTTCATACAAAAAATCTGATTATGTTTACATTCCCTTATAGTAAAAACTTCACTCAACAAGAAAATAATGTAAGACATATTTTAAATCAGACAATGCATACATTTGCTATGTATAATAAAAACTTTACACTAATTGATACCAATAGGTACATAAGTTGTAATAATTACTTTTTGACAAAGGATAGATATAATCTACCTATGTATTTGAAAAGACAGATAGCTGATTCGCTATCATATTTATTGTTTATAACAGCCAAGAATTTGGCTCGACAACCAGCTTCTATTGAGCAGGTTTTAGTTAGTAAGACCTTGGAAGATATTCCAAGACATAGTATTTATAATTTAAATTAGTTACTAAGACAACAGAGAGTCTCTCTGGCAAAGAATTAGTCAGTAAGATAAGTAAATTTAAGAATAATAATAATAAAACTATCAATCTGGTTCACCAAAATATACAAGGCATGAAAAGTAAATTACTAGAAATTGAGTTGTTTTTGAGCAGTGAAAATATTGACATATTGTGTATTTCAGAACACTGGTTAAAGACATGTGAACTTATGTTCAATTTTTGTAATCATCAGATTGGTAGTTCGTTCTGCAGAGGAAATGCAATACGCGGTGGCTCATTAATATTGCTTCATAAAAAATTAAAATTTAAAGAAAGGAAGGACATAGTGAGCCTCTCTGTGGAACGCCTTATTGAAGTATCCTGTGTGGAGCTGGAGCAATTTATCATTGTTAGTTTGTATAGCCCTCCTTCAGCTCAATATGATAGTTTAGAAAAAATATTAGAGCAAGTTCTGTACAAATTGCAAAAATCCAAGAAAAAGTTGGTCGTTAGTGGAGACTTTAATGTAAATTTGCTTGACAACTGTAATTCAAGTAAACGTATGCTTAATCTGTTTAAATCATATAATTTAATTAATAATTTTATTGTACCTACTAGGGTAACAGCCACCACGGCAACATGTATTGACAATATCTATAGTAATATAGTTCCTCTCAACACCTGTATTATCAACAAACTTACATCTGACCACTCTGGTCAATTGTTTGAATTTCAAAATATACTTAAATGTAAAGATCCAAAAAAGACCATATGCACAACACCTGTAACATATGATCGGTTAGACAGATTTAGAAAAAAAATTATATTTAATACGCCATTTTTGCGTAGTAACCAATGCCCTAATAACTTATATAACACATTCTTTGAATCATTTATTGATGAATTCAAAAATGTGTTCACTCCAAAGACTTTTTTGGTCTCGGAGAAACCTACCTTTTGTGACTGGGCACCTCCGGAACTACACAAAAAAAGGCTAAAATTGTATGAATTGTATGATGAAAAACAGTATAATGACAGTGAAGAATTTAAAACTCATGTTAGGACATTTTCAAAAAAATTTAGGCAAGAGTGCAAAATCGCTAAAGCAAAACACTTAAGTAATAAAATAAACAACAGCTCTGATAAGATAAAGGCTACTTGGAAAATTATAAACGAGGAGACTGGAAGAACCTCCAGAAAGGATTCTGAATATAAGATGAACATAAACGGTAAAGTAATTAGTTCCGACCTCGAAGTAGCCTCTGCATTTGAAGAGTTTTTTACTAATATTCCACTAGATACAACCAGCGTTCTGAATTCTTCGCCTTCAGCCGCCCTTTTATTATTGCAACAGAATGTTCCTGTATGCAATCGTGAGTTTATATTTAGCCGCATTAGCTGCAATGATATTATAAAAACATTTAAACAGCTAAAAATTAAAAAAACTAAAGATCTTTGGGGTGTATCTGTTTTCATTGTACAATCAGTAATCGATGCTATCAGTTCAGAGTTGGCTATAATATTTAATGAATGTATAGATTGTGGAGTCTTTCCAGACCAGATGAAGTTTAGTAAAATCACACCGTTATTCAAAACGGGCAGCACTTCTGACCCCACAAATTTTAGACCCATATCTGTGCTGCCTGCATTGAGTAAAATTTTTGAAAAAATTATTCTAGATCAATTACTGATACATTTTAATAATAATAAACTTATGCATAGCCAGCAGTATGGTTTTACAAGAGGTCGCTCTACAGCCGATGCTGGCCTTAAATTAATTTCCGAGATTTTAAATGCTTGGGAAAATTCTCATGATGCCATTGGAGTTTTTTGCGATTTATCAAAGGCTTTTGACTGTGTCCATCACGAAATCCTTATCAAAAAACTTCAACACTATGGCATTGGCAAAAAAGCGCTAAATCTTATGGAATCATACCTGAGCGATAGAATTCAGAAGGTAAATGTAAATGGAGCTATATCACAGGGATCGTCTGTTACGATGGGCGTACCGCAGGGCTCCATACTTGGTCCCTTCTTATTCCTCGTCTATATAAATGACCTACCATTTCTTGTAAAGGAGCTTCACGAGATAGTACTGTTTGCTGATGACACTTCGCTTTTATTTAAAGTGAAACGACGAAATCCATCACTTGAGAATGTAAATAGTGCCATCTCCAGTGTGGTTCACTGGTTTAGTACAAATAATCTTAAGTTAAACGAGAAGAAGACAAAATGTATTAAATTTGAAACTACAAATGTAAAAAGTAGTCCTTCTCAAATAATAATTAAAGACGAGGAAATAGACTTTGTTGATAGTGCGGTGTTCTTGGGAATTACCTTAGATAGTAAACTCCAGTGGGGCCAACACATAGAAGGTCTTTCGAATAGGCTAAGTTCTGCAGCGTTCGCAGTGAAAAAGATACGCGATCTTACGGATGAGAATACAGCAAAGCTCGTTTATTTCAGCTATTTTCATAGTATCATGTCATATGGTGTTATTTTGTGGGGTAATGCCGCTGACATTAGTTCGATATTTGTAGTGCAAAAACGGGCTATAAGAGCGATCTGTGGGTTGTCCCCACGGGAGTCAGTCCGAAATAAGTTTAAGGAATTAAATATTTTAACTTTGGCAAGTCAATACATTTATGAGAATATTTTGTATGTGCGGAAAAATATAGATATCTTTAAAAAGAATAGTAGCTTCCATAATTATAGTACTCGTAATAAAGACAAAATTAGCGCACCAACCACAAGGCTGCATAAAACGAGTAATTCTTTCCAATGCAATTGCATACGTTTTTTCAACAAAATCCCTAGTGAGATACAAATATTGTCAATAAATAAATTTAAATCGTACACTAAAGTAAAACTGCTTGCTAAGGCCTATTATAATATAAATGAATACTTAAACGATCATAGTGCTTGGATATGAATTGCTTCAGTATAAATAGGTAACGCGACAGAATCTCTCGGCTGCATTTTCAGACTATGGGGCGATCGTCGACATCTACGACTTTTTTTAAATGTAAAGTGGGAACAAACCGTGATTCATGTGGTATCAAATTATTTCAGTATAATTAGTATTATTACTATTTTCTTGTGTAGCCAAGTGCACATTTCAAGGATCGTCATGCTCACTCAAATGTCATTGCTTGTGGCGGCGTCCATGCGTCGGGTTGTCTCTCTCCCTAAAATATGGCGAGGGGGCCAATGGCTGGCCATGCGTCATACTCGTGAACGGGTGCTACTTGTGGTGACTGGTCGTACTTGAATTCGTGTTTGCGGTGATATTAGTTGTTTATACTACGTCTTTGCGTGTTGTTCTCACGAGTACGTAAGTGCGTGCTCCTATTTCACCATGCCTCCTGCTGATAGAGGACAAATCTTTGTTTTTAATCTTTTTTTATTTTTTTATTCTTTATTACTCAATATGTCATATGGAACATGGTGTAGTGGTTGCAGCTCCTTACAAGCATTGTGTAAAAAAAAACTTGGCGATTAAAAAGAGTGGCGGAGAGTTTATTGCCAGTTCTTCTCTTCCGTTCTACGCCCTTGATTTGAGAACTGGCAGTAAATGTAAAATTAAATTCATTTAATATTTCTTTTTTTGACGTTCATAAGTGTACATTGTTACCTACATGAATAAATAAATTTTGAATTTTGAATTTGAATTTTGTTAGTAATTAAATTCCTATCCTAATTATCCCTAATTACTAACAAAACTAACACTAGTATGTATGTAAGTAAA
Source organism: Pieris rapae (assembly GCF_905147795.1). NCBI lineage: Eukaryota > Metazoa > Arthropoda > Insecta > Lepidoptera > Pieridae > Pieris > Pieris rapae. The sequence continues at coordinate 7,674,203 of NC_059527.1, forward strand.
CATGATTAATGTAACTTGTTCTGCTGTAAGAATTAAAAGGCTTTTTATTTTATTATTTATTATATAATATAAGAATATAATATAAGACATAAAGGAAGCAGTGAAATGTATTTCTTTACTAAGTTTGTTGAAAAAGTTTGTGAGATAGAAAAAGTCTCTGGAGACGATGGCAGGGGGGGAGGGCAGTAGAGTAAAATTAGTTATTTTTTACTTGTCATTAGTCCAAACTCTGGATAAGCAATGATATAAATACATACACCAACCAATGGGTATAGGGCAACGTGATGCACTATCTGTATCCTCTACAATTGATGTTTTCCCCGAAAACGGAATCTTGAATTGCAGTGAGATGTTCGATTGATTTCTTTTAATAATTATTTTAAATTTTATTCGTATGTAATTTATGAAGACAAAATATATCTTTCGTAAGCGATAATATGTTCTTCACTATAAATATCTTTATTTATTTTATGTCACATAATACTGTTTATTAATTTACATTAATTCGAAATCGCAAGCACGAAACCGCGCTTGTACTGTTTTTTTTAATAAACCTTATAATCACTTGGGGTCCTGTTAAAAAGTTTTCCCTTACGACCCTAATTGATAAGTACTAGTTTATTTTATTTTGTTTACTTAAATAATTACTTGCTTTTGTATTATTACTTAATTTTAATGGATTTATATAAAAATTAACAGCTCCTTTGTTTTTTAGTTTTGTAGCCCCTATTGCCTTGAATGTTGTACATTACAAAGCACTTTTTTTAAGTCATTTACAATTTATTAAACCTACATAACTTCACTATTCTCTTATTTGATTATTTTTTAACGTACACATGATTTCGAATTAAACACACATTAATAACCACTGTATGATATAACCTACCGGTTCACTTGCAATCCACGTCACAACACCTCTGTTTCACGACTGGTTGCCACCAACACTTGTTACTCCACCGACCACTGTCACTAAATTGAGTACATATTGCTCATCGATTTAAGCAATTCGCCATTCTAGGAAACAATTTAAACCTTTAACGCTGCATGCAGGTAACAGGTATTATTTGAGAAGCGTTTGCAGCCGCAAAAAATTGTAAATAAAAAAATCCGGCGATTATAAAACACCTAAAGTCTATTACCAGCTCTTGAATTTGAAAATGATCAATTGACAACGTCAGTTTAAGATAATAACAAAAATATATGCAAGCAGCCGTGTTAAGGTAAATTAAAGGCACTTATACTAAATTACCTTCACTTATTTAGGATCTATTTATCTCTTGAATGAGACAAATTAATTATCTAACTGTGAGTCATTCATAGATCCAATTACTGAGGAATAATAATTAATTAATGCTTTACTTCGTTAGTATATTAATATTATTAACATACTAATTAATTAGGTCACGTAAATACGACATTAATATTGTTTGATGTTATAAATATAGCTTTGTGTGAACTTCTGCAGAATCAGACATTTAGAGGAAGAGGATTATTTTTGTAAAATTAACTGCATCAAATATCTGTCAACTCATCAAATCATGTACTGCAACGCGTTTTGATTGCAATGTTTAATAATTTTTATGCACTCACTTGGAAACATACTTTATTTAAGTCGGCTAAAATAGCGTATCATAGCTGCTTTCACAGCGTTATGTCCTACGGTATTCAATTGTGGGTATTGCTGCAGAGTTTTAATCCTTGTTTGTGCTGCTTCATGCCCGCTACGCCTTGACTTATAGTAAATGTAAATTTCGAATCAATTTAATATATTTTCTGTTAACGTTCATAAGTGAAGTTTGTTACCTATAGGAATGAAGTTATTTTGTGTTCGAGTTTACTCAAATTATATCTATTATACTTTTTCAAACCGGTGTATGGGATTTTGTCTATAAAATTATCGATATCCATGCGAAATGTTATCTATGTCCAGTTATACAAAACATACCTTAGAGTTGTAGTCCATGACATAGTTACTGTAATACTACCTGTGCCATAGAGCAAAGGTGAAACGCAGCTAAAATTGTTAAAAAAAAATATTACATTTAGGCGCTCGTAAATATTTAATTTGCAAATTCTTCGAAATACAATTTTCATATTAAAATTTGTAATGTCTACATTTATTAAATTTCATTTATTTGATGCTTTAGATTATTAATGACTGATCTAAAAATACCAGACAATTCAGTTTGTAAGAAGAAGGCAATTAAATGATGCCGCATATATTATAATCATATTTCTATTCTTATTCTTAAATATTTTTGTTTGGTAGGTGCATGAACCTTTCGCGGCTGGAATTTGCTCGCAAAGTAAATACATCATGAAGGAATTATTTTGTTCTAACCTCTGAGTATATATATATATATATGCGTATATACGCAGTAAACAAATATATATTATAAAAGCTTATTTCATAGAATAGGTGCGATATTCACTTTGCTTGGTAGGCATAGCAAATATGGTGGTGAAATAGAAATAATTATACAGAAATAATTCTTTGAAATGTTATAATTAATGTTCGAATTAACAAAATCTCGGATGATTAATATTATGAAAAAAAATCTAAATTAATAATAATAAAAAAATAAATATTTCAATGAATTTTATTACTATTTTTTGTAAGAGTTTAAGGTTAAGAAAATTGTAAATACTTTATATTATTAAATATTTGTTAAAGGTCCAACTGCTCCTACGATTTTATTTTGGTAGTGGGTATGGGGTACAAGAGTACATGCCCTGAATCCTAATTTCTTCGCTTTGCTCGTACAGCATCACACTCTGAACGGAAAGCTTGTTAGAAGTTTTAAAGGATCATTTATCAAGTCATTACGCATGGTTGTGGTTAAAATTTATATTTATAGATTTATATGTTAAATCTTTATAGTTTATTTGTTTTCTTATTGACCAATCTAGGCTTTTTTAACCGACTTAAACAAAGCCAAAGGTTATCAATTCGACGTGTGTTTTATTATATTTTAATCATTTTTTCCTATTATTCATATGACTTATTTTAATTTGTATTCTCGTAGTGGTTACGTCACTGAATTTATATTGATAAATGGATAAAAGCATACAAACATATTTTAAGAAAAAAGGTACATTTTTACAAGGCTTTTTATTTATTAACTATAAATGAAAATAAAAATATATTATATTCCTCAATCCTTCCCAGTTTCCTAAATTAAATCCCCTGTCTTTCCAATACATGATAGATTTCACTTCACGTCTTACAGATTGCATGGGAGCTTTATTTTTAACAGATAAAGTACTATATTTTAAGATTTTTCAAGGTCACATGCAATGCGTGTGTCTGTCCCACTTGAATAGTGAAAGTTGCCAATGTCAGTAAGCAGGAAGTGACGTAATATTGGGTAACAATAACCTCTGCCTTGCGTAACATTACCGCTACCAATTACTGCTTATAATCTTTATATAAAATAAGGCTTTTGTGCTATCGTAGAAAGGATTTCCGTGTTCCGTTTTACTAATCTACATCGGCTGGTTTAAATCTATTAATTTTAAAATTAAAAATAATTATATTTCACTCGCTTTTATAGCAGATCATATTTCCACAGAACATCATTTTTATATTTATTCATGGAAAACAGGGTTTTTGTCGAATTTAATGAAATATCTACAGTTGCGCCCTGGTGGGTTTTCTTTTGCTGGTAAGTTTATGTTCAAGCGAGAAAGGAAATGCATTACTGATCCGTGCACGGAATTTCCTACATCTCGTGACTAAACAAATTATTAGATATTTATAGAATATTCAAATATTTGGGTGTGAAGTGTCAGCTAGATGACCTGACTTCTTTCTGACTCTCAGTGCATACGGTTTGTTACAAAAAGATTTTAACCGTTCTTCATATTTCATAACTATGAATGAAATATGGCTTCACCATTATGACCCAAAACGATACAGGCCACGACATAAAAAAGACCGCCATCGCCCACTCCGAATGAATTTTAACCGTCTCTAAGATTGTGGGCTATTCTCTGTAGCTACCAATTACTATTATCACAGGGACGTTGTACGTAGGACAAATAACGAGGTTCTGTGAGGGAATACGCAAGCAAACAGGTTGCTTTGTTTCACCAAGATTACGACGCCGCGCACAAGTCCGATAGCATTCAACAAGCTGGCTTTGAATTGATGGAACGTTCTTCATCACCTGATCAAGCTCCTAGAACCTCCTATTTCTCCGGGTAACGGAACAGCAGTAGTCACCGCGGTACTTCTACGGTTAAGTTAACCGCGATTTTTAAACAGGAAGATTTAAAAAAAATAGCTTTAGGAAAAAGATATACAAAGAATGTAAGAATGAAATGTGACTTCTTTTCTCTTTTTATTGAACACCCCTACTAATATATAGATTTTATATTTGATCTTTGTATTCTTTTTATGTGGCTCTCATCGTATCAAACTCAAATCAAACTAACTGTATAAACATCAAACACCTACGCTGTGGAACACGTCTGCTTCACAGCATAATGCTGAGCCAGTAACAACCACAACACACACATTACACACTTAAAATGTACCGTTTTCCTTTTTTTTTCTATAATTTATTGTTATTTTTCATTTTTGATTATTATTATCTTTTTGTGTGTTTCTGTGTGTGCGTGTCCCGTTACTAATAAATGTTATGTTTGCCTGTACCACCGTATTACCATTCGGCTGTCGAAGTGGAATTTTACAAATTCTCTACTGTTTCCCAGTATGCATACATTGCACCTAGGTTTTAACACAACACCACTAGACACAGTTCGAATACAAACATACACTTGTAAGTAAATTTTACTGCTGGGTACTTGAACCCCAAAATATTAATTATCAAGACTATACAACCAAGACTTATAATTTCGGATGTCCTGTAATCATAACATCTAGTTATCAATTCAGAACACGACATTCCCAGAGGACGGTGGCGTATATATACTAGAGATGGGTTGTAGTGCAGATGCTTTATGTATTTTAATTATATACGAAATACATAATTAGTATTATCGCTTCGTTTATTATTTGCATGTGTATAAAGATTGTTAAAGTGGATGTGGACCGATCACACTGCCCGCGTTTTACGCCACAAATGCCTTTTTTTTTTAAATCCTTACTTGGAATGAATCTGTGGACAGGAAAAAGTGAACCCACGGGAAATACATCAGAAGATTTTTTTTTCCAAGAGCACATAGTGCAATCTGTCTTCTGACTGAGCAGATGAGTAGTAGGATGAATTGTGTTTGGAGATATTCAATATATTAACAAAGACAAGTAGAAGAATTTAATAAATTCCTTCACTCATCAATTTATTTTACTTTCAATCAAAATCTTAAAATGAGGACAAACAGAGAATATTTTATAGAAAGGAGATACCTGTTTGAAAATTACATCAGAACTTAAGAAGGCACAGCGCTATATAGAACCAGAAGCATCCATACAACCATCCAACATCATCCAACAACTTCATCACAATCGGTAGCCCACAATAAATAATATTATTTAATAGCCCATTTGTTTTACGCTTTCAAAATGCCCATTTTTTAAAGTCCCGCAATTATTCGTGAAAATCTTATTAAAAATAAAGTCCATTGGTGCACAGCCGGAGATCGAACCTACGACCGCAGGTATGAGAGTCGCACGCTGAAGCCACTAGGCCAACAATACTCAAGTGAAAATCTTAGTTTTCAATTTTAAGTTAAGTAATTATGTTTTGACAACCATATTTTTAAGTCTATTTTTTCATAGATTTCTTAAAAGATAATCATAACCCTTATCTTCCAAACATCATTTATACAAGTTGGTAACTATAACAAATATGTTTAAATTTAGTTGGTTAAAGGAATAGAAAAAGAAAAAACATCTTCGCTCCATTTAATCAAGTATTTTGTTACACAAGTTGGATGTGGAGCTGCAATAATTGTCTTCATATAATGCTATAAATATATAATTAATATTAATAATAAATATTGGGAGAGAGTATTGCAAAATAGTAACACGGTGTTTGTAATCAAACTCCTTCAAAAAAACGATTTTCATGAAATTTAGTGTACCTATCGGTTAGGTCTGCGAATCAGACGATAATAATTATTCATCTTATAAACTGTTAACGGTGGTCCCTGAATGTTTTTTTTTTAATATATGCAACCGTTAATTTTCACCTCTCTACGATCAACCTCTTTTTTTAATATAGCAACAAAATGTTTTCTTAGAAATAATATACTTACTTATTATTAAATAATTAAATTAAATATACATGGCAAAGCAACGTTTGCCGGATCAGCTAGTATATACGGTTCGATGTCGCGTAGTTTTACAGTATTTCTAAAATTGTAATAAGTACACCGCTGCAAAGCTGCATTCATTAAATTTCGTTTCATTTATAATTTGTAACGTAAACTATTTCGAAGTAAAATCCGGTTTTAGTTAAAATACGGAACCTTTCAATTTCGCGAGCGACGGTTACTTGAACATTCACTCAAGTTTTTACAAGTAAATCCCTCTGCGACAGGTCAGGCACTCTCAATTCAGTTTTAATGGATAACATTTTTAAGCACCTATTGAAGTCTTGTCTAGCAAGAGGCAAACTCCTCTGTAGCCCTTCGATCAGAAGTTGGTAATGGAATTAGTTGTATAGGAAAATAACCTTTATATTGTGGTCGTACGTCTCGCCTCAAAGTTGAGTGAAAAGCGAGTTTTTATATCGTACGATATTCAAAACATATTATAATAAATAAATGTATAGAATAAGAGATAATTACTTTGTAAGTCAGAAATATTTTAAAATTCAATAAATAGATACACTAAATTATTTACATAAATAAAAGTACTGAGACATTAGTATACCAAACGTAAGTAATTGTAAAATGCACACAATTGTTTGAATAACAGAGCGCTATGATCGCCAACAAACTTTTGTTGTACATTTTTTGATAAATAAATAAATAATTTATTTATTATTTATTTATTTATGAAAACCAGTGTAATACACGACGGCTGTCATTTGGGGGACAAATATTCGCAAGTTGTTATGGGACTTCAACATTATATCATAGTATATTCAATAAAATACTATTGCAAATACCATTGTGGGCTAAATCAATGAAATTTATTGCAATGAAACAAAACACGATCGACACTGTATAAAATTAAATTATATGATTCTGAGTTCGATTATGTGGGTAATAATAAATACAAGTGTCAAACTGGTTAATAGAAAATCTAAGGTTGTGACAAATTCTGTCTGAGAACTATGTAACCTCAAAGAATGGAATAGAAATCATCTGAGTTTTGATGGTAAAAGCCTGGTTGGTTGATTATCGTGTCTATAATTTTAATGTCATAAATTCTTCGTCGTATCGCAGTGTCTAAACGTAATACCCCCATTGAACTTGATTTGATATTCGCTACAGCGCGACCGCAAGAGATCTTTACAAACAAAGCCTTTATGAAATTGTCTATTTTATTGCAACCACCAAGCTAGCTAATACTTGTAAGTACTTAAACTAGATAGAAAATGATATGAGTATTCTTTAGATTTATACTATTTTTCTTTGATGTTTTTATTGCCGCCTAGCATTAATATTTCGTGAATACTTCATTTGGATTATTATATTAGGAGATATATTTATTTTTCTTATGAGCAGGGTGTCCAAAAATACGCCAAATTTTGAAAATTATGTTTGGTATCGAAATCTTCGAGGTCGGTAGTTCTTATTTTTTAACGATAAGTATTAATATTATATACGTAAATGATATTCTATCACATTTCTTACATACCTCAAGCTTAAAATAATTTATTATACTTTATTAATTAAGTTACCATCAATTGTGTTCCACCAGTTGTGTCTCGCTAGCTTGAGCCAGTGTCGGTATCTTCCACTTTAACTTCAAATAGTGACACGGACAGACATCCCGATGATGAGTTAAAGGTGTTATCAGCGCTACGGATATTAATAGAACTACATAGAAATAATGTTAGCTTTTAATGTTTATGCTATTAAATACTTGATTGAATTAATTCATTTCAACATTTTCCATCTTCATTTACGCAAGCGTACATGTAGCACAGTTGCTGTTTTTACTCGTTCTGTTGTTTTTGAGTTTACATCGAACATATTTTTCTCGTCAGGTTCATTTGCTTAACCATGGTCCGACGACGCTGCACTGGCAGTGGCACCTTCCCTCGTCTAATCTCGTTCGTTCAATTAGATACTTGAGAACCGAAAAAAAAGAGTGGCGGAGAGTTTATTACCAGTTCTTCTCTTCCGTTCTACGCCCACAGACAGTAAATGTAAAATTAGAATCATTTGTGCATTTCAAGCAATGCACCCACTAAAAATGGATATCCATAGGCTGCGAAGACAGATCTTTATGGGTCGTTTGCCCCCCTATTTTATAAAAAATATATTAGTTTATAAAATAGTTAATTAATATACAATTCCTATTCTTACAAATAGTATTTCAATACACCAGTTGCAATTTACGCAAGACGTAGTAGTTTCTTAAACCAAAAGAAAAAAACGAAAAGAGTTTTTAATCAGAAACCTGGAGATGCCGACAATTAACTTAAAACCGTACTACAAAAAGAGATTTAAGTTTTAAAATATTTCATTTGTTTAACTTGATTTCCCAGCTAAAAGCCGCGGCGTGGACACTCGTCTGTTTTGTTTCCAAAGACCTCTCTTTGAATAATGAGAAAACTTTCTGAGAGCAAAGTCGTTTATTGTTGTTGCATGCTATTTTCGATCAGGCGCCATTTTACTGATGATAATTTATGCTCATGAATAATTTATCGTTAATCAAGCGTACAATGTTAATTCTCTCGTGGTTATTTTTATTATTGTAGTGAAGGTTTGGTAAGTGTTATGCATTTGCAACTGTGTTGAGAAATGTATAAACTAATCGACTACATATCGCTAAATTGGGCCACGTGCTGCAGCCATGACCGCTGTCACCTCCTTAAATATAATGGTTAAAATACAGGATAAATAGCTCAAGAAGAGAAACATGTGCACGCGATATAATATGATTTATTTATTTATTAATAATAATATTATTAATAAATAAATAATAATAATATTAAATATATAATTGATAATAATATATTAAAAAATATACTTCTTTCGTGAAAAGATCAAAATCTGTTTAAAAATTGTATATGTCGCTTTATTGTACATTTGTAGAAAAAACCACAATAACAATATTAAAAAGGTTTTTATTTATTGAAAATTTTAAAACAACGCATTATATTGATAATGCTAACTTCAGGGTGTCGGTTTTTTGTGACAGTGTGCGCGTGCATTGTTAATAATTACTCTCATCATTTATCTCTAACGCGTAAAAAATATGATTTCAAAAACTCATTGCTTCACAACGTTAGGGAGTAGATGGGTATTACGACTGCGTAAGAGAATGCAATGGAGGGGAGCCAAAAGAAGAACGTATAACTCCGATATCCCTTAGCTAGTACTTCTCTGTATATATCAAACTGATTGTTCAACACAGTACAAAAAAATAAAAACCGGGTAATACTTCGTAGTACTGATTACTAATGATAAATTTGATAGCTAACAAAAATATAGTGTACTTACAGGTGATATTTTTTTTATAAAGGATCCCCTACATCCACGCCAGGTACGCAATCAGGCAGATGTGACCGAGTGGCTAAGCAGCAGGGGAGTGTCCCCAATTCTTAAAAAGGGACATTATAGTCACTGCTGTTAAAATGTACAAAGGAGTCTCTCTCTCTCTTCAGTTGGTGGCTCATGTCTGGGCGTCGCGGTCAGTAAGGAAAAGGTTTCTGTCACTTGATCCATCCATCGCAACGTAATCTTTCTCCAAGTTCTCATCGCATGATATTTTTTATGTAAAGAAGGCAAACGGGCGTGGCCCATGGACTCTCGAATTGTCCGAAGGCTTGCGAGTGCGTTGCTGGAAGTAGATATGATATAATTCGTTATCGCGTCAAGCGCGTGCTACGGAGTGGTGAATAATAAAGAAAAATCGATGTATTATCGATGCGTTTGAAAGAAGTAGTATCATATAATTATAATTTGATTTACATTACTCGCTCTGTAAGAAATCTAAAATCTTTTTCTTTTGTGAAAGAATACTTCGTTTAAATAAAACAGTAACTCACGATTGTAATGTTAGCAATAGTTTAAGTGTCGTAAGAGAGTTGCAAGGTTTTCAGTGCCCCCGGCTACGTTTCATTTATAACGAAATTTAAAATGAAGCAACCATTTTCATGTCAGTTCAACGACGCGATTACAACTCCTTCAGTCTGGACCATTATCCGGACATTTAATTATCGTCCAATTACCGTTTCATTAGCGCGGTCAATCAAAACCGTTGTTACGAGGTCAATTAAACTGATATTAATAATCCACTTTGTGTAATACTGATAATTTTAACTCATTTATCTTGGTTTAAATTACAAAAAATAATAACCAAAATACAAATACTTACTATGAGAAATAATTTAAGTTAAATACTTTTCGTTCCAGATAGAAATGAATTATTTTATATAATAGGGTTACGGGACGCCCAAAAAGGGCTGTCATCGCAACCTACACCTATTATTAGTGGGTGTGTTGCCGACATTTGAGGGAGGAATACACTGTTAAAACTTGGAGGTCGTATCTGTCAGGAAAGACCTCCACTTGGTGTTGCTACCACAGTTCGCGAGTTCGCAAAAGAAGTGCCTTGTGACGGACTGTGAAAGACTTCCAGCCATCATGGTGGGTATGTTGATAAAATTTCGCAATCAATCAATCAAATCATGTATTTCAACTAGACCACACAAAGTGGCACTTTTGAACGTAATTTCTAAAATGTAATTTCGTGTGGAGAAGAATGGGCAAGAAACACCACACTTACTCTTTTGAAATATAATTTAAAATATTTGTATACATTAGTTTAAATATATATGTGAAGATAATTTACTCCCAGAATAAAATTACTATACAGGTTTATTATTGTACTGTTATTACATATGATCATATATTTAGAAATGTTACAGAATTACAAAGCGCTATAACTATACAGTAGCACTTGGAAGTTTTAATGTAAATCGTAGAGAGTTCAAACGGCCATGTCGCCACATTCAGTATTCACTATCGAATTTGTTGAACCCCGCATCCTCTGTGCCACTGAATCGAAAACAAGCTGAACCAATGTGAAATTCCGAATCGTCTGATTACTATTTACAGAGCTGCCCTTTGATGCAACGAGGCCCCAATTGGTTAATGGTTGACTCCAAATATTGTTGTACTGGTAAATGTCAAAATTTATGTTGTCTCTCTATTTATATGTTATATTCTGTATATTCAGGGCTAGATAAAACCGGTAACGCAATAAAATTTGACATACTTAAATGATCAATTAATTATGTATAAAATCGGTAATTTAATTATAAATATATCGTTTAAAAAAATTGAGAAGTGGCACAAGTATTTACTTTTATATTATAGTAAATAAATATATTTTTTCTAGTTTTTTTGGTATTATTAAAAATTGGGTAAAAGGCTAGTGGGTATTCACTAGCATTACTTGAAGTATCGAAACAAAGTCAATTTATGTTTACACTTAAAAGACCATACAAAAACACTCCCTCACGCCAAGGCCCCAAAATTCAGAGGCCCCGTAATCTCTGTACGCGTAGGCATTGGATTTATTTTGCATGTTTATGCATGTTTTACATTGCGCTTGTCCACAGCACAAGTGAAATGGAATATTCATTGCGTATTTACGAAATGTTTTCATTTAAAATCAGAAATCAGACATTGCTTAATGTGCGTCATCATAATTCAACGAATGCCTTTGACGATACATTTTTAATTTAAATCTCTTTGTAGCTGTTATTCAATTTAATTGAGCGTTATTCAGTACTAAAATACAAATAATTTCTCACTATAATTTCGTATTGTAGAAAATTTCCAGCTATTTCTACTATTAACTTCTTTTATTTATATAAGATTAATATGCAGTAACTGGGAAGATTTATTTTTATTTATGTATTTATTTAGCCCTCTGGTAATGTGAGTGCCTATGGGCGCTTTCACTTAACACTGGTCAGTCTCTTGTTTGCCTTCTGTCATCATTTTTTTTATGTATTTCATTTATTTATTTATTTATTCTTCCTTAACAGTTACTACTAATTCGATAGAACTCCAAAATAATACCCACACCAATTACCTACATATAAAACATTAAAAAATTAAACTTATATGCCTATATCTTATAACTAACAATATAATAAGCAACTCAACATTTCCATTTCAATCACTTGTAACTGATAGGTACTGTAAACTAGAATTTTCGAATAAGTATATTTATAATAAACAACGAAGTTAGTTATAATTCAACAGAACAAAACAGTACATGACTTGACAATTAAAAGAGGTCAAACATTGTAAAAGTATATAAAATTCAAGTCACGTTTAAATATTCCACCGCCCTCGCGAGATAAACTACGACAGCTGACATATCAAATAACGGCGAGGAACTTCTGAAAGATCGCGAGTATGGCCACTACCCAACTGTCTGAAAGTTGGTACCACCTGGGAATATTAGGGATGTCATATTTGCGATTACTCTTAAAGTTGAATTGCGAAGTGGGTAAAGGATTTTAGGTTTTCCCTTGGGTGGAAGGTGTGACTAACTATAGGGGTTTGTTCAAGCCAATTTAGATTTTAGGTTTCAATTACAGTATGCATGTATTGATTCCGTATTACGATTAAATACTATAATAAAAAATATAATATATAATACTTCGGGAATGTCAAGACAGGTCAGGTTGTCAGATCAGGTTTCTTAGCAATCAGACAGTTTTAACTTGATTCATATAGTGAATACAGTTCCTTTAATAGTTCAAGGGCAAAAAAATATTTTGGTAATAAATTTTATTTATTTATTAACACTTCGTTGCATTACATGAAAGGTAAAAAAATATGTTAAACATAATTTAATGAAAAGCAACTGGCTTTAATTAATAAACCTACTTTAACTAATATAACTTTATTTAATATACCTACCACAAAACAGACTACACAATACCAACTTATCCGCAATGCGAGAATTTTATTTATGGAATAACCTCATCTTATAACTTTAAATAAATATAAACAGCTGTAATAAAGTCGACTTTATAAATTATTGTATTTTGACATCCCTTACTAGATAACAAAGTGCAAAGTAAGATAGGAAGATGTTAATTAAAGTGGAAAAAAAAAGTTTGAGTTTGCAGGAAGTTAAATGTTAAATGTTTTTTTTTCAACGACACTTAGTAGTACGTGGATTTATTATAAAAAGCTATTTCGTTAAGTTATTGAGTAAATAGAGTGCAATGCGGGCAATTTATTTATTTTGTTTCTTAAGGTATGTACATTATAACAAACGATCTTTTAAGTTCTTTTTAAATAATCTTACTAAGACTATATATAGGTATTGCACTGAAAATAAAAGAAAACATTTGAAGTCAACATAGATGTTAATAATTAAGCCTGTTTATTTTCAAACTTTTCTTCTCCTTTACTTTTCTTGTCCTTGGTGTTAGACGTATATCCAGTAATCAATAAATGAATAACTGTCTGAAATGAATTCTGCCATATCGAATTGACTGTTCTCTTGATATTTTAAGAGTGGAACCTAAAAATCATGAGACACTAACGCCATCTATTGCCGCAAAGGTGTCAACCGACGAAAATGAGATAACACGGCGGTGTTATTAAACCAGGCGTGGTTTAATAACTTTAAACCTAGATTAATGTTTTTTGGCTTAAAACAAAGGTCAAAAATCAATAAGTAAAATATATGATGTGTATAAATTGTAAAAAAGTTGAATTGTGTTTTATTCAAAACACAAGGATAGAATGTTTGTTCTCACGGGGATCCCAAGAGCCCAACGCCCTACTTCGGTGACAGGTTCACTACGAGTTTGGATGAAGTATAGTTATGTGTGTATCATCGTAAAATCTCTGTACACATCAATGAGATGGTTTTATTTGGGTCTACACAGCCCAGAGCAACAAGGCATATCATTAATAGTCCAAATGGATATCCGAAATTTAAAAAAATCTTCTCATTATCAAAGTGTATATAAAATCGTTCTATAGCGGAATGAACACAGGTTTTTTTAAATAAACATGCCCGATTTGTCTGCATTTTTGGGATGAAATTTTACTTTCTAAAAGGTAGTCTATTCTCTAGTTTGTATAAATACCAATTCGTGGCCATTTCGTATAGAATACGTATATTACGTTACTTTATTTTAAAAAAACAAGTTTATTTGTAACATAACTTTTGGCTATTTTATTAGAATATTATTATTATTAATATATACTATTTTTTAGCTATTCAAAGGGGGATCCTTGCCTAAAGGGACTCCTTTTAATAATATATTTTAGTTATTACAAGGTTAGTTATTATACTTATGGCTTGTATATAGCATGTATATAATACGAGCCATATATGCCTTAGGAATCCGTAGGGTGGTTAGGTCTTACGGACACATCATAGTCATCTAGTGCAGTTTACTTATACATACATTATATAGATACTCCTGACATTAAATACATATAAATTTTAACCACACATTTCACAGTCCTATGACTAGTAAGCTGTACATAGGCCATTAAATTACAACAGACTATCAAATAGTGTTTAGTTGTAAATCATAACTGATTCGAACTAATTTGACTTTGAAGTTATTAAGTAATGAAGATGCAGCCGATACCAACGCCATTGCTCCTACATATCCATTAAAGCAGTATAGCCTTATATTTGTGTACGAAATTTGACACACCCAAAAGACCCTCGGTATAATTCCAATAAATATTTTCCACACTTTTCTATACTATATACCGATGGCAAAGAAGGCCATTCGCAATACCCGGAGCGTTGCCTTGCCGGATTATAATAAGCCGATAATGCGATGAACAAGGTCACCTCGAGAATAAAGAAGATTTATACGTATTATAAAATCAAATAAAAATAAAAAAGGATTTTTATTTCTTGCAAAAGAACAAAGTTAACTTAATGCTATTTATTACATATTATATATAAAAAATACACTATTTCTTTTATATTATTATTTATTCTCTATTCTCAATTATTTTTATGAACCCTTCGCCGGTCAAAGCCTCTTCCAAGGATATCCAGATCTCAATCCAGATCCAGATCAGAATCCAACTCGGGCCTCCTGTTTTAGCAATGTCGTCCTCTCATCTTTTGAGCGGTCTTCCTCTGCTTCGTTGCAATATTGGCTACATTTCATTAGCTATATATACCTATTATATGAGATATAATTTTCTTAGTAACCAACTTCACGAAATTTTTGTCTTTGTGACGTCTAGTTAAACCATCCAACCGCCAAACAACTGTTGTTTTGTTATTTAACCCAGGACCTATGCAATGTATATTGTAGACTCGAAATGTAAAATGATTAGTTCCCGATTTCATATACATATTTTGGGATTTTTTTGCACGGAGATCATAAGAACAAATCTGCGGGTGGGAACCTAACTAAAACACATACATGCATCAGTCGAATTGAATATGAACTATAATAACGGAATTCTCGTGAATTTCGTACTCCTAAAGCTAAATTCTCCGTAGTAGTGAAATAATCTAAACGTCTAGTAGAGGTTTATTTGTTAATAATTATAAGATGCACGCTAGATATTACAGTTATATTAGAACAGAAATTACCATCCATAAATACTGTTATTACTTCAAGTTACGTAGGTCTTACGTTAAGACCCTCAAGAAAATAGGTACTTCATGTATTAACGCTGTAACGGATTGATTTAAAATACCACCGTAAGGCATTTTGCCGGTATGCGACCGTAGCAACTGCTTTTTATTATTATAAATTATATCCGATTTATTTTTGTGATTTAATCATTATCAACAAAACCTCTAATGCGTTTTCGGTTCTAATATGTTAACAGCATTAGGTTATTTGATATATAGTAAGCCGGAACTGATAAGAAGTTTGTCAATATTGCGGTATGCTTAGACAAATACAGGTATGTCGGCTATTTACAATGAACTTGTAGCAATACCCTTTCTGCAAACACTTGATAGCCCATACGTAATAGGAAATTTATTACATATTCACGGTAAGGTTTATATATCATTAACATATCAGATAACTTAAAGTTTAAATCAAATCAAAATTAATTGATTAATATTTAGATCCCTAATCCATAGCCTAGAGGATCAGCAGGAAACTCTCCGACACTTCGTTCATTTTATCATTTGTTGCATAACCATTGCACTCCCTTTGTCCCACATAACTAATGCCGGTACCTCTCTGACGTAATAAAAATAAAAGGAGATGGACAACATATACCAGTAGCTTTGATCGGACATCTCACATGGGACCGGCTAAATCTCAAGTAGTATTAAGTATATAATATAGATAATGGTCGTGCACCTAATATTGGGTCGACTCAATTGTCATATCTGAATATGTTGAGGTAATTAAGTATTAAGTTATTAATTATAGTAGAAATTTAATTAAAGTTTTTAAATACATTCTATTTTTTTTTTTGGGATTCACCGCTGGCCCTCACTGAATTCATTAAATAATAATAAATATAAATATATAATAAAAATGTATTCATTCATTATACAATGCCCTTAAATGTGTAATGGGAAGCCTTTAAGTAAAAAATACCTGTACCAGGGTACCCAGCTCTTCCATAATAATTGTTAATTCCATAACAATTTTTTGTCATTGTGTTTCATGCACGTGCATGAGTGTGTGGGTGTAATGTTACACATATACACATACGTACGTCTTGGGTCTCGTTCCTATTAAACCCATTAATGTCACTATTTTGGGGAGAAAACATGACTATCACATTCGTACCATACAAAATCAGGTATCTATAACCTGCAAAATTAATTAGCAACCAATCAATATCACTAATGTTACAATTTCTTAATTAATATCGTGTTCCTTACATGACGCAAAAAGATCTTAATTAATTTCGGCACCCCGTAATAGAGCAAGTCTTGCTATAATTAATCTTTGAAGCGAATTTCCGTGACTTTGTGACTATGTCAGATTTATCTTTTCGTATATTTTCGCACTTTTACCTGTTACAACTAGCCTAGACATATGACCTCAATCTCATCTGATGTTAATATGACGGAAAGTATAGGCCTATTTATTACAAAATTTTCATAAAAGCCATTATTGTTAAGGTTTTATATGATACGTAGTTTTCACATATAACTATTAAATCAAGAAAATTATTCAAAACTATTTAAAAAGATGGAGTTTTATAATCAACAGCATATTTATTTTTTAATTTAATAACTTTTTTATTAAATATTTTTTTAAAGATTAATCTTACGCTGACAGTATTGATGTATTGGCTGAAGGGTGAGAAGGATACGAGAGAGATAAAAAAATAAAAATAAAATACGTTTATTTTGGAACATAAGGTCATCTAGGTATCACTTATTCCACGTCAATCAATTCGAACCTGTAGGCATCACTACTCATCGGCAAAGAAGACAGAGGGTGTAGGCCGAGAGAAAAAGCCGGCGTAAAAAACTCTCGGTACTCTTTTAAAAAAGCAAATCATCAAACAATATTTAAAACAAATATATCAAATTAATTAGACGATTGTGTGTGGTTTCGTTTGGTATTGGTCAATTAAAACGACAGGTCATGTCTGGTGTTTTGATGGGATGATTTGATAGGACCAATCACAATCAAATAATCCCCGTTTTGTCTCCCAAAGATTCTGTGTCCGAAGTACAAAATCCAATTCTCATAGAATAAAGCTTTGAGCACATTTCCCTGTTTCAGTCACAGAAAAAATGGCTTTGAAAATCGCCGGATTAAACTTTCGTCGCAGGCGAATGATGTCTATAAATTCGTTACATCGACTTTCAAATATTTCAAGAACTTCAAGCGTGACATCAAACTTTTGAGCACGGGAGATGTACGTTGATAGCTCTTGGATATTCGCTTCAGACTTCTAAAATCGATTTTTTTATATCAATTTTACTAAAAAATAAATACACATGTCATAATAATAAATCATTTATTTGCAATAAAGTGGTAGATTGAGAAATAAAAAGTCAGGCATAAAAAGTCTCATTAATTTTCATTGACATATAAAAGGAACATCAACACAATGACATAATAATAATAAGTATATAATTGTTGTTAAACTTATCCTTGCTATTTAAAATTTCATCACCTACCTATTGTATCAAATGTCGGTACTATAGTACTATGTATGATGTAGTAAACTTTAACAAATAAAAAATGGTCTACAGCATGAGGTCCAACCAGAATATCTCCATCTCGCATCATCACTGATCTCATTATAATATTGTCACAATATTTGCCAGAAAGAGACAAACGGTTTTTTAAAAGCCAGTTATTACATTGGGAAAATAATTTGTATAAATACCGTACCATACTGTTAATACTAAGATGTTATTTGATCCGTACAACCTTAATATCAAAGCAGGCGCCAAAGCTCCTTGTACTTGAGGTTAGGCGATCAACGTCGTTAGTAGGTTCACTTTGTTAGCCTTAAATTCCTGGATATGTTTAATAGATGATTATATAAGAGATATTCTAATTCACATCAGGAATTGGAATAAATAAATTTGTTGTGTGTATGAGGCTCATCTGATGTTAAGTGATACCGCTACCATGGACTCTCGCACTGTTAGAAGGTTCGCAAGCGCACTGCCAGCCTGTTAAGAATTGGTATACTCTTTTCTTGAAAGACTTAAAGTCGAATTGGTTTGGAAATACTTCAGTGGGCAGCTGGTTCCACATAGTTCGCGGCAGAAATTATTATTAAGATTTCTGTATTGGTATCATAAAATCAATTGCCAATATAATAAGTAAGGCAAGTGATGAGCCTCTTTTGCCTGACACACGCCGTAAACTGTTTTGAGTCTCAAGTAAGCCGGTTTTACTCACGATATTTTCTTTCTTACCGTTAAATGCGCACATAGAAAGAAACTCCATTGGTGCACAGACAGTGAGAATCGCACACTGAATCCACTAGGCCAACAATCAATTAAATATTAAGTATATATGTACTACAAAACACATCGCGCGGCTTCAGCGTGTGACTCTCATACCTGAGGTCGTAGGTTCGATCCCCGGCTGTGCACCAATGGAGTTTTTTTCTATGTGCGCATTTATCATTTGCTCGAACGGTAAAGGAAAACATCGTGAGGAAACCGACATGTCGACCAAAAAGTCGAATATGTGTGTCAGGTACTGGAGGCTGATCACCTACTTGCCTATAAGATTTAAAAATGATCATGAAACAGATTCAGAAATCTGAGGCCAAGACCTAAAGAGGTTGTAGCGCCACTGATTTATTTCTTATGACGAGCTGACTGCCAAACTCCAATAGTGGAGAGGCACTACAAGAACAAGAAGGTGAAGGATACAAGGCGAGTGACTGACTGTTATTCTAATCTGAAGATACGACCAAAACTTACACGTAAAATTCTCGTCTTCAGGCTTTTTGTCGTTATATACTAAAGTATTAAGCTCATAGCGGCATTTAAATAAAATTAAAATATTTGAAAACAGAATTATTGGCTGATGTTATTTTAAAAGCTTCAATAAAAAATAAAACTTCATTTAAAATCATTTTTGCCTGGCAATTTAACTTATTTGCATCTTCAATGGGTTGAAATCGCTGACCTTGTTCTTTTTATGGAAATTGGGTCAAAACGATTTTCTGACTCTGATAAACATGAAAGCTTTAGTTAAGCCACTGCAAATGAAACCAAAATAGCTTTTATGTTATATTAGAAGAACTCTCTCGCATAGATGTTTTGGCTTTTACCGATACATTATCGGAATCAGTGGTCGGCTTTTACTGACTAAGGATAATTCATTATTGTTGTCACATAAGTCAAAAACGTGTTGGATTTAACAAAGAAGACTCGTACTTACAGACGCTTGACGCTTATCTTCTGTGCCTGACACACCCAGTTGACTTTGGTTCGTTCCACCGTATGAGTGATTGAAAGTCCGACCTCAGTGATGAGAGTCACACGCACTTCAGCAAAGCCAACCTTGGAATCCAGGCATCTCTCTTTCGAATTCTTCGCAATTTCAATGGATTGAACAGTTATCAACAATTATCGTTAGTTAGTTTCAGAGAAAGCATTGTTGGGTGCCTATCTCGAGCCTAGATTGCTGTTTTCGGCTTTACCAAAAATTTCTGGTTTATTTATTGTATGCTTATTTTATCATATATATGTTTTAATTGTATTTTTATTTTTTTATTTCGTAATACTAATGTTTACTTCAATTGTCATACATTTTAAATGGAAGATAAAAATATGCCGTAGATTAAGTTACCTACTCTGGATGATGTGCTGAAAAGATAAATATATAATCCCAACGTAGGCCGACTATTTTCGAATCATTTTCAATTATTATTTGACTATGCTTGCCACATTTTTTTTGTACAAATGTGTACCTACCGAGCGTTGTGGAAATTTTGCAAATAAATAAACACTGCTCACGCCTTCGAATGGGTTTACAAAAAACCCAATACGGAAGTTACAAATATATTATTTAATGCATTAAAAAGTTTAAAGCCCCGCGTCGAAGGTTCCACATCAAACATGTATGAGATTACTGCGACAATGTGGTGAAAGGAAAACTTCGATTGAGTTTGTCTGAAGGTGTCTAAACTCAGCCTAATCCGAGTCTTATTGGAACAACGTATCACATGTTAAGACTTTGTATTAACCTGTCTGCGTTAACCTCTATATACCCTACAGGTTACCAAATTATAATTATTATTTAAAAAATTTCTGTTCAACCACATGTAATTACGCTCAATAGGGTTGTGAAAACTATAAGCTTAACATGCAATCAGTTATTTTAGTAGTAGGGTTTACTTACTTACGTATTTTACAAGAACAACAACAAAATATCTTTATTCATCTAGGTAAACAAGTACACGTTATGAACGTCAAAAAACTTAAATTAATTGTAAATTTACATTTACTACCAGTTCGCAAGTCAAGGGCGTAGAGCGGGCAAGAGTAGTTAACTAATTATTAATTCTGCGCTTGAGATCGGAATGGATTTAACAAGGCCTGTCACAAACGGATTTCCCAGTAAATGTGGTTATATGTTAGAGATAAGAACAATATAATTCGGAAGGTTTGATAATTTACGGCATTAACAAAGCTTTGAAGATATTTTAATTAGATATCTTTGATCAAATTGAGTTTATTAGGGTAAACTAGTTAAAGGATAGGGGCCTCTTAGCCTTGCGATATAATTAGGTGTCCACTAAGTCAGGGTTTGATTTCCGGTCAGAGCGCAAATTTATTTATGAAAATTTAAATTTGTTTCATCCATTGGAAAGGTTCGATGGTACGGCCAGTACTCAAGCCGTACATGAAGGACAATATTGAATTTAAAAAAAACAGTTGAGAAAAAATACCTAGGTAACACTAAAAATAAGCCTAAAGTAATTAATAGTGAGATACTTTATCAGTGTGAGTAAAAAGAAGGGAATACCTACTTCGGTTGTGTGAAAAGGATAAAAAAGAAGCAGTTAACAAGTGGGACAAGACCACCAAATCCAGGAGATACCAGAGGAAGTCGATAAAGCGAGAAAGGTATTTAAATACCGTAGCAAGTAATGATCCGATATATATGCCTACCTCTAAGGGAAAACTTGATAATATACTTTTAACAATTAAAAAAAATTGTGGTTTTCCGTGAATTACATATCATAAGTATATATATTAATAGTTTTTTGTATAACTTTATATAAAGGTTTTATATTTATTTTCAAATAACATTTGCTTATGCACTTCTTGCACTTTACTCATCATCTTTTTTTTTTTAGTTTTCTCTCTTACTTGGGTTGCCTGGATCAGATCGCTTATTTGCCATAAGGCCGTCCGTTGCATCCCTTATAATTTTTATGTATTGTGTTATTTCTGTTGTTGAAGTGTGAATAAATAAATGAGTACATATCGCAATAGACACCAATACAGACGGAACCAGATAATTTGACTTTACACTCAGTTTATGAGGTGTAAACGACTTTCTGTAAAGAAGCCTATTCCTGTATTTTATGGTTTAAATTTTCGGCAATAAATTCGCGACGTAATAAATTTATGGCTATTTTATGAGCAGTGCATTTTCATTGTACCACTTCGACATTTATGGCTCGCTTGACGAGTACCTATATTTCAGTTGAAAACGCTGTAAATTTATTTTTCCGATCAATAAAGATGTAATAAAATGTCTATTGCATCTGAGTTGAAATTTATTGAACTATATCAAAATCGTAGGTGTTATTATTTTAATAATGTATAGCTAATTGACGAGCAGAGTTGGCCTAGTGGCTTCAGCGTGGGACTCTCATACCTGAGGTCGAAGGTTCGATCCCCGACTGTGCACCAATGGACTTTCTTTCGATGAGCGCATTTTACATTTGCTCGAACGGTGAAAGAAAACATCGTGAGGATACAGAAATCTCTTAGACAGAAAAAGTCGACGATGTGTGTCAGGCACTGGAGGTTGACCTACTTGCCTATTAGATTTAAAAAATGATCTTGAAACAGATTTAAAGAAAATCTGGGCCAAGATCTAAAGAGTGTGAGTGAGTGTGAGTATGATAAACCATAGTGTGTAAATGTGACTTTAAAAAAAAACAAAAAAATATATCGTGACGTGGGCGCGAAACAAAATCTTACATTTTACACAAATATTGCTCTTGGCTCTGGTATCGAACATTGCAATATAGAATGATCCCATTATGTTCGCGAATTCGCTAAAATATGTATTTTTTTTATAGAACAGGGGGTAAACGGGCAGGTGGCTCACCTGATGTTAAGTGATACCGCCGCCCATGGACATTCTCAATGCCAGAGGGCTCGCGAGTGCGTTGCCGGCCTTTTAAGATTTGGTAAATGTATTAATACTAATTAAAATGAAACGATAATAGTAATAGTTTACGGAACGGTTCTTAAAACGACTGAAAGTTATATTAGATAGTAATTAAAATTCGCCGTAGGAAAAGGTCGAAGTGCATTAACAGATCCCAGTTAGTCTGAGACTGAAAGACCTGTCATTTGCATTTGCACCGGCACAAAACTTTCAAACTCAATATTCAAAATTAATTTAAAATTGTATTTTTTTGTGAGACTATTTGTCTACTGCGTTTGTGTTTCTCATATCCTTGAGGTCGTAGGTACGCACCTCGGCTGTGCACAAATGGACTTGCTGATGCAACACTTGTTCGTAAGGTGATACTATCGTAAGGAAACCGGACTGCCTTCGACTGCAAAGTCAACGGCGTGCGTCATTTGTTTTGTCCACACCACAAAACAGATATAGACATCTAAGGCGATATTAATTTTTTAAATATAGACTGCTTTAAACTTACTAGAAATACCCTTAGTGCTTATACCTGTTACCTAAATTTCGTTAGTAAAATAAATCCTTTGTAGCCAATTGGGTGCTTCTTTGCCTGACTCACGACTTCTAGGTTAGATCAAAACCTCTGTGTAAATTGCGCATTGATAGAAATATTAATCAGTTTATTTATTGCCCGATCGAAACTTTTAAATATTACAAAGATGCAATCTACGATAAAAATGTTCTTAGAAAAATTGTGCTACCGGCGAATTGATAACGAGTTGATAAAGTCTAGTCCATCATGGAAATCACTGGGACATGGATCACTAGGTGGCAGCATCTGGTCCTAACAAAATGATGAATGAATCTACTAAAATGACTTTGTGTACCTAAAATAAATACTTCTTAAAATATTGCATTTATATATATTATTATACTATATTGTTAAATCGGCTTTTTGATTGCACATCTACTTTCTATTTTCAGATTCAGGATTTTATCTGTTAGGGATGATGAATATAAAAGTTAAAGCTGTAGTTTTGCTTCAGTTCATGCGAACTAATCCTCAACACGGAGAAATAAGCCACTAGCCTCTGCATCATTTAGATTTTAGGGTGAAAGAGGATCTGAATAGTTTTGACCGAAATGTTGGTTATCTCAATTTGTATTCAGTGAAAACTAGGTATGGGAAATTCGACTTAAAACACAGAAGCCAAATCTGCAAAATCATTTGAAATAATTTCTAATGCACGGATTTATACAGAATAGCTTGTCTGATATCAAGTGATACCACCGCCCACAGACACCAGAGAAGAATTGAAGAAGATGAATTGATCGGAAATACTTCAGTAGGTAGATGGTTCCACATATACACTGGTGCTGCGTAGTAAAACCTAGTTATAACGCACCACCTTTTCTTAGATAAACTCCTAAGGCTTGAGGTTCGCGCAAAATGATTTTAAAATAGTTCAGTAATTGTTCAGTAATGGCTTTTTAAAAATAGTTTCCTAAAATAAAACTTCCGATATAACGTGACCTAAATATGTGTCCCCAATATCCATTGAAATCCTTCTCTTTAATGTCGAAAATATGATACCCTAACATTGAATTCATAACGAATAGATTTAGTATGTAAGCATTTCATATCATAGTGTTTTGAATTTTGACCCGCGGTCATTTGAATAATACTTTAATTTATATTACCCAATACCAGAAAAAAATTTAAATCAAATAAATAACAAAAAAAATTAAAGACTGGAGCGCCACGGCATTGTGGTTCCGCAAGTCGGTCCATTAAGCAATATTGTATCGCCGTCCTTTCCATTAATCGCTACAGAAATTAGATGAGGTTGTATATATTCCTGTCGTTTTACAGACCAATCACTGGTCTAGAGTCCTGACAACTCGACGACGAAGTGTTGGCATCTCGTTAACTTAGTATATGTATCCATAGCCTATCATGTTATCTGATATCGGCATATGGGCTGATGTGGGCTTGGGTTTTCCTGACTCCAGGTCGATCGTCAACATCCACATCTGCTCAATCAACTTATGTAAGCTGGAAGGAAACCGTGATGCATAGAGTAATACATAATTATTTTTTATTTATCTTACCAACGTGACAATTTAAGAACTGTCATTCTCGCTAAAACGCGAGTGCTAAAAAGCTAAAGTGCTTGTGGTGACACCCCCTGGTGGAACCTTTGCTTGCTGGCCATACGTCATACTCGTTAACTTGTTGTGATTTGAACTGATTTGAATCGGAAACATTTAGGCTATGTATTTATTATTTACAACCTTGAAATGAATTGTTGTTGTTGAGTTGAAAAGTTCGTTTTTTTTTGTATAACTAAAATAATTATCACATTTAATATGTGACTACATAATGTAAAGATTGCTTACAAACATTTTGGAAAATAAAACCGTTGCGATTAAAAAGTGTGACGGAGATGAGAGAGGGAGTAGGTAATTTAATGTTTTATATTTTTTATAAGTGCACTTACATGAATAAACTATTTTTACCTTTAGTTTTTCTAGAATTTAGTGCCATTCTTAAGAACCAATTTTAATCTACTAAATAAATATTTTCAAGATCCAAATTGAACGTTAAAATGTCAGAACACGTAAATCAATACTGTACTTGTCTAAGAAATTTTTCCGCTTGCTACACACCGTTGACTCTCACCGTTCAATTAACCGTAATAGGCTTACGATATATTTGCACAAAAAGAGCCTTATATCATTAGTTGCTTTTTGTGACTCTGAAAACTGTAATAAATTTACGACAGAGATTTTCATTTAAAGGAAAAATGTAAGGCGAAAAAGCTAAAGCCTGCAAATACAGGGATCTAGGCTCTGAATATGATTTTGTCCCATTCGGTGTCGAGACCTTTAGTCCGTTGGGTCCTAGCGCGATAAGGCTTTATAGGGAAATACCAAAAAGGTTAGTCGAAGAGCTAGCAGCTACCTCGCACAAAGAATTAGTCTAGCTATTCAAAGGGGGAACGCTGCCAGTATCCTCGGAACCTTGCCTAAAGGGACTCCTTTTAATAATATATTTTAATTATTAAATTTTAAGGTTAGTTACCCAGAAGCTGCAAATGCCTCCTCAGGCTCAACGCTGGTTGGCACCACCATGATTGAATTCCCCGTTGCTCCCTCGAAATAGGTTCATTTCTTTTTTATGAATACACTCAGCTAAAAGTCCTTCATGTTCTTTCTCTTCTTATTCCACTTGACGAGTTGTATTGGCTTTAATACTGATATTTTATTCTTAGTTGCAGTTTAAGTTTAATCTCATTAACGTCTAAAGGGTATCTGACGATTCTATTTTTTTGCCGCCGTAGAACTGGACCAAGTCATCTTTATAATTACAAGAATTTCATATATATATATATAACTTTGCAGTTACATATATTCGATGGCATGTGATTCTTGTCGATCGTAGAGATTAACTTTTCTAATACTACTGCCACTACTACTAACACTCTCGTGTCTCTTACAAGATCTAGTAGCTAATCCCTAATCTATAATCGTGACGATATAAGATCTAACAATCGAGAGTGTGTGTCACAAGTACGCAGAACGCTTATCATCTACTGGCTTATTAAGAACTTAAAAACAAATGCAAAAGTACGTACGAAATATTAAAAAGACAGTAGAAGACTTAGCGTTGCGCTGTATTATTTTTGAAAACCACCTGTCTATTTTGATATGATCTATTGTACCCTTAAAATGTAAACATCAGAATTATCACATTTGTCCCGACTGTAAGAGGAAATCTGTTACAAGAGGTGTTCGTGAAATAACAAGATAAGGATGATGTAGGCATACAATAGAATATAAATTCTAGATAAATGAGTCGTTCACAATTAATACAAACTTTAAATATGAACACATAAATGTCAAGGAATGCTAGATTTATAAGAAACTATTATTATTGAATCTCAATTATTTCAGAATGGATTAAATGATTGATTCCATTTGTTTTGTTATACATTAATAATTGTTTCGTAGTTTTGAAATCATTAAATAACGAAAAATACTAATATTGTTACAACCACTGAGAGCAGAGCAAATCTTGACCTTTACAGTGCGTAGGCAAGAAAGTTCTGATTGAGTATTCAGTCGAGCATTGGGTGATGAGACGTTGGACCGAGTTGGGTCTAGTAGATTGTGATTAAAATCGAGATCGGTGTACGTTAAGTTAAAGTGTTAGTTTAGTGTTAATCAATCTAAATTTTATGATATGAATATAGAATTGTATGATAATTGATCGTGTACTGTCTTTTCTTTGATGCCAATATCGTTAGAGTGACGATTTTTCCACAATATGTATAGTTACATATTGTATGTACAGAATTATTAGTTTTCGTAATTTATTTAATACAAGTGCCTGTACTAGGACATGGAACATTACGATCTAGGTTACTTAAGAGTAATAAGTAATTTAAGTCTAACCTAATTTACAAAAAAGGATATTTAACATACGAAGGTGTCCTATAACACTACACAGTTTTTATTAAAGGGAAGTTCGTCTGTTCGAGAAGCACTCTGTTCTTGTGTTCTATTTTTTAACTCACTGTTCAGCACTAATGTGCACTCTCATTCAAAAGCTTTTCACCAAATCAGTCTTCTCACTAGGCTCGTGGTATAAAGAAGTTTAATAGCCTCCAGGGCTCCAGCAGTATTATTATTACGGATGGACCAGAGAGTATCCCAGCGCACTTTGTTTTGGAACCATTGTATTATTTGGGCGTGGCTATTACTGATTCAGCCCCACAGCCGGGATTTTTAATTCTATACAGGTAACTTGTTTGTCGATCAATCATTTATTCGAAGTGTTATTCCTAGATAAATTTTGGAGCCGCAAAATATTTCACACTGGATGGTAATTAGATATTAAACGGTAAGCAAGTGTTAGAACTATATATTTAACAAATAAAAAATAATAAATTAATATATATAAATCTCGTGTCACAATGTTTGTCAATGGACTCCTAAACCACTTAACCGATTATAATAAAATTCACACCATGTGCAGTTCGATCCAACTTCTTTATCTTTAATTATAGTCGCAATTTTATTTTATTGCAAATTATTTGTTTATTATTTGATACAAGTCTAACAGATGGCGCTGAGTTAAAGGTAGTTTAGTTTAGGTCCGTGCCGTGGTACCAACGTTTCACATAAGTTCTCCTACGGTTTCCCTTGATTAATTTACTACTATGTAATATATCAAAAACCTTAGCCACAGCAACGCTTGGCCGAGTCAGCTAGTTTATTGTAACAACAAAACCGTTTAAAAAAACTTCTAACATAACATATTTGTCTGACTGTTTGACATTGTTAATTACTAGTAATCGTATTAATTTTCTCCACAATAATTTTCCTTTCGCCAATTCAAAGTCAAACGTATGTAGGTTAAGATAATACCTATCGTAAAGGGCAGGCCGCAATGTGTAATCCAAGTATAAACTATGGGTGTCGTTAGAAGGATCCCAGCCTTAATAGACGTTCTTTGTCGCTAATGTGACCCTCAACTCATAGGAACCCGTGAAATTGGGCTGAAATCTAAATGAGGAACTATTATTTATTTTAGTGAATATGCATCTTCTCTCAATGCTTTTGTGTTTCTCCCGAGCCTGTACGTTCAATATATTTTACTATTAATTAATTAATTTTTTTACATAAATGGTTATTAATGGTCAAATTTTAAGAAATTCTATCATATAGCCACCTTTACAAAGTCTTTTGCTATCTATTAATCCTCTTTAAGAATGCCCTTGAAGCTTTACACGCTTCACAAATAGGTCGCTCTTCGGATAGTTTGGAAAACTATTAACCGCGGAATGAAAGCTTGACACTAGAAAATGCGAATTCACAGCAAAAAGGTTATGTTTCTGGCAGCGGTGATAATTGTCCGGAACGTATAGTCTCATAATGTATGTAATTACTCGGTTACACAGAAGAACGATATTAAAAACCAGCACATCTGAGACCCATCGGGTTGAGTCTTTGTCAACGTGAAAGGCATAAAGGTCGATCAGCAGGAGCTAAAGATCAAAGCACATATATCAACTCGGAAAGGGATCGTCACCGTATCGCCGTTCACCTCGCCGTTAACCAGGCGTCAACTTATCGTCTGCACGTAACCAAAGCGTATCAGCAGCTCCTGTGAATCGCGGGAGGAGACAGGGGCAAGGATGGACGAAGAGATTTAAATTTGGGTACGCAGAGCCGAAAGCGCGGGAACTGCAAGTTGACCAAGCACCGCATCGCGGTTCGGAGTCTGTTCCGAGGCGAGGCGATTACGTTACGATTCCGATTAGTGTGCGTTGCAGTAGGGAGTTACAATACTGAACGGGTCGAATTGATACGGTGACGATGGCTTTCCGAGTGGATGTATGCATTGACCTTAACCCGAAGCGTCGGTTCTTAGTTCGTGGTTTTTGTATATTTAGTAGAGGACTGCAGCTTCTTCGAGGTGTATGTTGTTAACAAAACAGTGAGCTTAAAAAGCATCTCTCTGAAGTCCAAATCAACACCGGATATGGATAGTGTGTTATTAAGCATTTTGCTTCCAAATATAATATATATAAGCAACTTAAATATATTTAACTTGTAACACAGATCGATAGAAACGATCTTCATCGCCACGGGTGCGATGAAGATCTACGCGATAAGCTTGCTTAATTAAATAATTTAAATTTGTTTGAGTTTTTTAGAAACCAAGGTTTTTTATACAAGTTTTTGTTCTGACACACTTACTCGATACTTTAAACGTACACGATCCCAGTTTAATAATTGAATCTCGATTAAAATCTGCGCTGTTAATGACCGGTACATCGTTAGTACTTTAAGAGCCACTCTCATTTTTACATGTGAGTAAAAATGTTAACACAGGATTTTATTTCATGGATTTTACCTATATACTGTATATACTGATACAAGTGATATACTGATTTAATAATATAGAAATGGATAAATTAAAGCTAAATTATGCAGATTCAATATTGTCATTATAAATCCGTTCGGATTTGGATGATTTGCATACAATGTTTAGGGATTTGGCTTATCAAATTGCCAATGACATTTTTGTTGTGCAGTGTATAAAATAAATTATTTTACTGTATTAGTGTTGTATGTACTACTAGAATTCGTAAGAAATTTTTCCCAAATAATTTACAACGTGTACCATGTTACAGAAGCCTGACCTGCTGCGTATAAATACTTGGAGTGATCATATATTGGCACATGATCACCTATTGGGAATTTACCTTAGTAATAATTAATTTACAAAGAAGTTTCACTTCTGACATGTGTGATTTGTACCCACATTTTTTTTTATCTCCAACGCATGTACATGTGTTGGTGACTATATATTTATATGATAGGTGACTTTATATTTCTTTTATAGATCTGTGCCCATGCGTTTTAGTTCTGAATTTTAAACGGCTCCAGCTTTTCAGCACATCTCATTTGATGTAGAAATCATTGTACGTATAAAATTATGTAACCGAATTTTCAATGCGTAATCAAAATCGCTGGGCTAAACAAATAGCGTTATTGGACGTTAGTAAAAAATCCCAATCTAAAATCAGTAAAACATTCCTTTTAAGTTATAAGAAGTTATAATCAGAAACGTAAAAGTTTCGGATCTGATAAAACTTTCGAACGATAAAAGGTAAATGTTAGGTATTCCATTAAAGATTGGGATGTCCAAGCTGATTATTCAGTTTTGGTTTTTCTTCTCGTCGTTTTCAGAGAAAATTCGCTGATAATATGTTGACCTTTAATGAGTGCTAGAGATATTTTTAGAGCGTCCCTTTTTTATATGTTGATAATGAAACAGGTGGAAATGCATTTGCCCGCCCTTCCCTGTCTGTCCCACACAGTATCTTTGCTATTGGGTAAGCAATACCCACTAAAACCATCTTGAGTAGTTCTAACAAAGCCGTGTTATAGAGGGTTCGGTCGTTGTAGCATTCTACCAGGACCTCTGCGGCATGTAACACTCAATAACCTTCGGTGCCGTATATAGGAGGAAGCAGATGGTCATATCTTCTCCTATTTACTCTCCCGTCTTCTACCTCTAGGATTCATCCTAAAGCGCTCCCTCTCTCGTTCTGCTGTCTCGTCCTGTAGCATTTTTAGTTCACAGAAGGATACCACTGCTTTCCATACCTCGTTACGGCTAATTTTTTGGACAACATAAGACAAATTTAATACTCACCACAGAATAAATTATGACGTAGCTAAGACACTGCGGACAATCGTCCAAAGTATACTGCGGCTATCAGGTTCCTAGTAATACAACTGCTAACCCAATATTAATAAGGAATCATGAACGATGGCTGAACATTATATATAATTTATTAGATGAAAGTTCGCACTAATATTTTACAGACATATTTAAACCTTTGTAGTTCTCATTGGAACTAGTAAATGAACTGGTTCGGAAGTCTTATAAGTTTCTTTATTTAGTATTTTTAATATCTCATGTTTATATAGGAGCCGTTCAAGAATTACGTAAGCAAATTTACTGCAATTTGTCCCCCCCTTAACTTGTCAGCAAAAGTTATCAAATCTCTTTAAAAAAATAATACTACATAAACATTTTCAAGCAAAGACAATGTGTGGGTTATGTGTTATATGTGTAAGAAAGTCAATCATTACTGTTGACGTAATAACCAAATAAGAAAAATCAAAGAAGCTTGAGACATAATTGTGTCAAAAGTATATTAAAATAGGTATATAACTCATGCTTTGATGGTAATACCATCCATTTTCTAAATATATGTGTTATCGCTCCCAAATAATGTTGTATAAAATCTGACTAGGTTTACAGGTGGCAAGTTTTAAAGGCGGCATTACTTAAGGCCGTTAAAAAAATATGCCACACAGTTTTTAACGTGATTTATATACCATAAATTGTAGAAATGCAAACTGTACCGTGAAAGTAAACAGGATAGAAATAAAGAATAAAGTATGTGTATATCTGTGTGTGATAGTGGGAGAGGGTATGTGCGCGTGTGTGAGTGAGTGTTAGAAGGGTATATAAAACATAGTCAAATGTGCAAACATATGGCACTAGATTTTTTAGTATAAGGGGGAAAACGAGCCTACGTGGACCCGTATAGAGAGAAGATTCATATGGGTTTTTCTTTCATCCATCCATTTTTATCAAACGAATCCCATACGTCCCTTTATATTCTAAATTATTTATGTGACAAGAAAAACACTCAGGATTTAAAAATTTAAGCTTATCGAATGAGGTTATGGGGGTAGAGAGTCGTCCCCCGAAGGGAAACAACGAATTGTTAAAAATTACGTCAAGTTAATCTTTTCATTCTTTTATCAGCGATGTTATTTCATATCTTCTGATGAAAAGCTAGTAATTAAATTATGTTTGAAAAATTTGAATTTTTTAAACTTAGTTTCACGGAAATTATTAAAAACATACTGTCGCTACGTTTTAAGGATATATAAAAAAAATGTTTCCGTCAGAGAAAAATCTAAACCAATTACAATCTTGTATCGGTTATTCAAAAAGAGCTGTTCTCTGAGGTTCTAGCTGTGATGCATACTAATATATTGCATGCATACTATATTATATACTATATATGCATACTATAATACTATTAACTATTATTTCGAGCTAATTTAAACAATTTATTACAGACGCAACGGATGCAACTCGAACGGACTCGATACAGATTCTTTTCTGTTTTTTAATGATGTTTTATAATTGATTAAGAAGATTATAAATATATAAACGGGGATTTTATGCTACCTGTTCTGTAATTGCGGACAAACATTTTATAGATTTATAGAAAAGGTAGTACATTCAATCGAACAAAAAGCCTTATAATTTAATTTAAATCCTTTATTTAATAAGTCTTAATTTAAATATTTTACACTCTAACCCAATTAATTAACATCCAAATGAGACATTGAATCCTGACGTAAATTTATCCGTCCGTCTACAATATCCCATAAAACTTTCAACAAAGTTATCTCGATGCAAACAAACGACGCTCAAAAGTCAAGACTCCAAGAGACAATAAACACAATTTACACCTGAAAAAAATTAAACCAACTGGGAAACCCGCGGGTGCGTTTAAAAAACTTTACCGACCTTATTCGAGGCATTAATTAAGCGTAACGGGCCTAATTTCGGCCAACGCTTTTCGGAGTAATTGAAATAAATGTGGAATTTTAATCCGAGCAAGAACTGTTTAGTTTATTCATTTGAGGAAATTCCTCAATAACTTAGAGTTAAGACATAATTATGAGATAGTGTGGTCCTTTCTCTTTATTACTGCAGCAGTTTGTTTAGACATATAGTAAGCTTTATACTATTAAACATTAATAATATAGTAACTTAAATATACATTTTATTTTATAAAGAATTGTTATATAATAACTAACCTAAAAATATAATAAATATAATTCTACTAAAACATATTTTTAAAAGGATTTTTAATCATATATTTATTGATTCCTTTAGGCAAGGTTCTGAAGGTACTGGCAGCGTTCCCTCTTTGAAAAGCTAGACTCATTCTTTGTCCGAGGTAGCTGCCAATTCTTCGGTCTCCAGTGATTTCGACTAACATCCACATTGATGTTGGCGTTTTAATGATTGTTGTTATATTGAATAAGTCATAAATAATAAATTTATTCCACGGAGACAGAAGCATAACAACATAAAGTAAAGAACCAGACCTTAAATTATAATACAATCGTTAAAAACTTGACGCAAAGAAACATCCTGAAACTGATACACAATTTGTTTTGTAAAGGCTCTGAAGCGTACTTGATTAATAAAAATTAAATAATAGTATCTAAAATCTAACCAAGCTAGCTAATAATACAATAAAATAATGTAATAGTAAATATTATCTAGTAGTAAATATGATATATATAGTAGCAAATATTATATAAGTAGTATATTAATAACAATAAATAAAATAGTTATAGGTAAATAATATAGAAAATAAATAAAAATAAGATGGTATTAATTTTAATTAGATAAGTAAGCGTTTGGAGATGGGCCAATGTAAAAAGTTATATTTGTAGGAAATAAAAAGGCTTTTTTATTTTTTTATTTTATTTATTAAACAAAATATTATTGAACAATCTCAACAGTACATTCTTGCATTTGAATCCCGGTGGAGCAAAAATTCTTGTTTGCTAACCGTTGCTAATTCTATTATTAATTCTATGCTAATTTAACATCGGATGCCGCCGAAATATCATAAATGTTGATGGAGTAATTATGAACCATGTCCAATTGTGGAACTTTACAAAACTAA
Source organism: Pieris rapae (assembly GCF_905147795.1). NCBI lineage: Eukaryota > Metazoa > Arthropoda > Insecta > Lepidoptera > Pieridae > Pieris > Pieris rapae. The sequence goes on from NC_059527.1 coordinate 7,708,422, forward strand.
AAATGGGAAATATTAGTAGTATTTTAACTTAAAAACTAAATATGTATTAACACATTATTATTGACACTTAATAGCATTTTTCGTTTCTTAAATTTCATAATACTCTTTCTCCTTCACATTTATTGTTCTTTTTGCTTAAAATAGAACATTATACATCTGAGTATAGGTACTGTCCCATACTGCCTCGGTAGTGTACGGTACTTCAAAAAAGCTAATAATATCAAATTATTGTTGATCTCGTATTGACTATTCACAAGTTTTTTTGAGGGAATCTGTTTTGTGTGGCTGTTATGTGGAGTGGCTTCCCAGTGGAAGCATCTACTCAACCATTGCCGGTTTTCTAGCTCTAGAATAATATGGTGACGTTTTAGTGGTCTCACCTGCTATTCTATGGTGAGTTTGACAGCAAGTTTGTTCGGGTGCCAGTCTCATTTTTCACAAAATATAAACTCTAGTTTATATTTTGTGAATAATTCTAATATCTAGAATTGGGAAAATTTATAGAAGGAATTTTACCTAATTCAATTTTAAAATCATTTCTTCATATAGGTAACACAGTGTACACTTATAAAAGTCAATAAAGAAATAGACATTAAATGCTTCTTACTTTACATTTACTCCCAGTTCTCAAATCAAGGGCGTAGAACGGAAGAGAAGAACTGGCAATAAACTCTCCGGCACTCTTTTTTATCGCCAAGTTTTTATTTTAAACATACACATTCATAAATTCATGTACCTAATTTGAACTTTACAGTACAAAATTATGTAATTAATATGTCCAAACTTATGTGAGTGACTAATATTATGGTTAGTTAGATTTTACACAACAACCAGACTAGGAGTTAGAGCAATCTAAGAGTTGGTCATTTTACCTGAAACGGTAAACTAAAAATTCAATGTTCGTACGAGAGGCCCATCCATTATCTGTCATTCACCTAACCTCGTACGTGTCAGTAAAACCCTTAAGCGAATTTTGATGAAATGTCATTGTAACAAATGTGTTTTGAATCGGTTTATGTGAACTTTGACCGAATACGTCATAGCACAGGACGCTGTAAGTAGTCCGATTTTCTTATAACACTCTATTAAAAATCTAAATATATACTTAGAGACTCTCTCCGTCAGCTAAAAGATTAAATTTTATAGTTTTATACATATAAACTAGTCGTACTTTACTGTACTAGTAGTACTTTAGCGAATAAGTATTCTGCGAGACAATCACAGCACAAAATTTATATTTATTATTAAAATATTCTTAATAGATAAAAGTGTTTATTACATGGTATTATAAGTTTTGCAAAGGGTATCTGAATAATATTTCTATCATTTGATACTCCATGGTGTGTATAATTATTTGTCATGTCACATACACAGCTGAGTAATTATTATTATACTATTAATATAATTATTATATTTGTATACTTACCTATTATATTTACATAATTATAGTATGTAAAAATAATAAAATATTTAAATCATTCGTTTTAAAAGCAGTATTACAAACGTGCACAAGTTCACATTGTATGTGAACCGTTATAAATTTAAATGTGCTGTGACGGTCGATTTTACGTAGTTTATGTATGAAGCAATCACGCCGTAAGTCTGTTTGTATTGTTGTGTATTCTGTTAGCGACAAGCAAGCCGTCTATGATTAATTGAAACGTATTGTATCAACGTTAACTACGAATAATTAAACATTTTGTTAATAAATGACTTCCGTTAGTTAATCACTTTATACATTGATGACTATTAATGACTAGTTCATGATTGAACTTTTGAGGAGCATATGTTCAGTATCTGTATGGAGTATACCAATTATTTCTGAAGTTATACTTCTTTTGGCGCGTTAAGGAAAAATTATGAGAGTAAATTGTGCTCGCACACCATCACAAAAACCGGACACTCTGAAGTTAGCTACAGTCAACATTTTAGTTTATTGTTATTTTCGTAGAATAAGACGATAGATAATATTTTTAAAAATATTTTTATCTTGTTACGCAAAATAAGTATAAGTTTTAACGCGTGTACATAAGTACATACACGTTTTTTTTTACGTTTTAAATACTTGGATCTTATCACTTCTTCTTCAAGTGCTACTTTATAACTAAAGGTTGGTTTTTAACAGTTTAAGTTTCGGGGTTAGAAACCCGGAAATTCCGGCGCCAGTCTACAAAGCCCTTTGGCGGATGTAAGGCTAGTCAACAACCACAACTTCTCCCTTCTGCCAATCCGTAACGTGGCCTAAATTTTCGCCATCATTATAATCTCCAACAAGTCGCATTGATGACGCAAACTATGTCCTAGATACGCGACTTTTCGTTTTATAACAGTCTGCTGCAACTTTTGTGTCGTCACATATCGGTGAATCTATAATTTGTCACGCTTTGGATACAGCTGATACCTCATCTCAAAAGCTTCGATGCATCTTTTTGTCTCTTCTTTAATAGTTGGATATTTAACAGTACGTAATAACGTTTAATAACGTGAAACGAGTGGTTTAAAACAAACACAGTAGGAGAAAGATTTTAGACTCCGATTTATGTTGACCGTACAAAGGTATGTAAGTGAATAGTTTAGTAAAAACGTTAAGTTTAGTTAAAAAGTAATAAATGATTTTAAAACTAGTGACTTTCACCAGTATTCTACTCGGAACAGAACTTATCCATGCATTGGACAAACCAGATTCCAGAAGATAAACCACTCCTTATATAGGGAAATTCAATTCCTTTTACAACAAATTCCCAAGCGAAATTAGAGAATTATCACTAATTACATTCAAAGCTCTCGTTAAACGTAAATTAATCAATAAACCTTTTTTATAAATTATTTGAATATTTGAATGATCTAAATCCTTGGGATTGATTTGCTCCAGTTCAAACAATTTGTATGATTCAAAACTTACCGATACAAAAGAGTGGCGTAAAGTTTCTTGCCAGTTCTTCTTGACGTCCTTGACTTGAGAACTGGTAGTAAATGTAAATTAGGAATGTATTTAACTTATTTTCTGAAATCCATAAGTGTACTAGATTACCTATATTAATGAAATTATATTGACTTCGACTGTGACTATGTATTTTAATGTAAATCATATCGGCGTAGAACATGGAGTTGATGGATTCAATTCCTCGTCAATTAACTAAGTAAAAGGCCTCAATTGAAAATGAAATATACGCAGAGTTGTCCGTACCGTTATTCATGGTTATAGGACTTTTATTTACAGGAATAAAACTCGCCTTTTAATTATTTTGAATAAAAAATGGTCCCTTCGAGTTCTTTTTGTCGACAATTTATCAAGACCCTTTGTTGTGTAATAATTATACAGTTAATTTAATCTTAGGCTGAGTCCGAAAGAAAAATGATAGCTTATAAATTTCCAAATTAGGACATAACTGGGTCTATTGCCGATTCTTTAGGAAATGAAGGGAGGAAGAGAAGTGATGTTAAGTGACTATGGATGGGGTGGCAAAAACATATTCAGTCCTTTTGCGAAAGCGAGCTTGAAGACTGATTGATGACTGGATAATTGATTGACGGCTTCTGCCAATTCAATTTTGGTTAGTGCACAACGACGTATGAGGTTCCTTTAGCTGACAACGTGGCGAGGGTATGAAGTATTAAGAATTTTGGTTGGCACCAATGAAGCTGTTTGATTAATTTTTAACTCTATAAAAAGTAAAGAAAATTGTTTATCTATCTAAGTAGATGGTACAATCGTTTTCAGCATCGTTCAGCAAGTGGTAGCTAACTACAGTAATAAACGCGTTAAAGAAAGTAGAACCGACACCAATATGTACCTAACGATAATAATGTTTCTTATTTATTGATTGGTATTGTCTAAAAGAATTAAATGTAAGACTATATAATTTATTAGGCTAATTATATAAATTATTGCTTCCTTTGGTTAAGAAAAGGACCGATATGGCCGCAGAACTTTTTTCGGCATCTAGTATAACAGAAAATTTCATATAATTTGGACGTGCGGGAGTCATACTTAGTACTCAAGGATCTATGTCTGGTGTAGAGTCATATTAAAAAAACAATCCCCAGACATCTGTTCTCACAGATTGGTGTTGTGGCTAAACAAAGATCGATTGTATATTGTCTTTTGACAGTAAAATAAGGGACACATTTCGAAACATGAATTAGCGCAAACTTATCAAGCTCCAATTCGATGTTCAAATCCAATGAATTTTGGACGTATGGAATTCAACTAAGAGAGACAGTTTTAAAAGATTTTGCGTTTTCGGCGTCATTTTACCTACTCAGGATTTAAAAATTCTAAAAAGTGATAAATCAAAACAAAAAGCTCTCTGGCATACAATTTTCGTAACCCGTTGGGATAAAGAAAACTTATATTCTTTATAATCTTAACTTTGTAAGACCAGTTTCATTTGACGGCTCTTGTTAACTGGTCGGGTAGAATATGAAATATTCATAACGAATGTTTCAGAGAGCTCCCGATCGGTTTTATTAGCATTTAGGGTATCGCTTGTAATGCGGGCGTTCTTCATATAACTAATTCTTTAGATTTTGTTGAGAAATATTGGGTTAAAATGTCCGAGTAATGTGCAATCAATTCTAGCAACAAATCATTTGCGAGTTCCATGAGAATGTAAGTGCGCGCTCCTATTTCACCATACCTCGTGCTGATAGAGATAAATCTTTGTTTTTTAATTTATTTTATTACTAATTCCAAAAGATGTCATGTGAAACATGGTGTGATGATTGCAGCTCCTTACAAATGCGTAAAACAAAAACTTGGCTATTACAAAAAAAAAGTCAAAGGGTGCCGGAGAGTTTATTGCCGGTTCTTCTCATCTGTTCTACGCCTTTGATTTGTGAAATGGCAGCAAATGTAAAATTAGAAACATTTCATATATATTTCTTTGTTAGCGTTTATTAGTGTATAATTGAATTTAATTCATTCTGTGGATGATTTCGTTCTTTATTTGAAAATCTATTCTTAAGAAACTAGATACACTTGAACATTACCAATTTAAAATAAAATTCGTCTCGTTGCAGTGAATTAAGTTTAATAAAGATGGAAGACATTTAACATCTTTATCCGACAAAGAGAAGTGAAAAAGGCGTGTGACAGCAGCATAATTTTCCTGATGTTAAGTGATTCGCCCTCACTCACATTGCCAGAAAGACGAAGAGACGAAATACGTGTAGTAAGTAGAAGAAGTATGTCTCCAGCTTCTCCTTCATTCTAGCATATGTATTTCATAAGAATTATTTAGTTTTTTCTGAATAAGGTAATGTCATGCTGCCGTGACGATAATTAAACTGAGATGAGCTTTATTAATGAATCCATACAAAGATTGGTTATTTAACATGTCTTAATGTATTAGTTGATTTGCATTGGTTTTAAAAAAGTAAGTTAGTTTTTTAATGGTCCATATTTTTCCATTTCTCCATTTTCTTTCTATGATTTTTTTTCAATGCATTGTTCAGATCTAATTGAGTTAATTTATTTTACCAAGAAGTTTTAAAAATCAAAAGTCTTATTAATAAAGACAAAAATCAAAATAAACTTCTCATGCAAACTTAACTATCAAAAATTCAATATTTTATCGGAAGAGTTCACGAAACACAATTTTACTTACCTGAAATCATTACACCTATTCAAAGGTGACAATGCGGAATCAAACGTTTATATAATTCAGTGAAACGAAACAGCAAGGGACATATTGTTGATCCAAAGAAAGAGATTTAACGAACCAACATCCTTTTTGATACACGTTTTCCTTCCGTATTTTATTTTAAGCTGGTTTGTATTCGACAAATTACATGACTAACTTGACTTATTGTTCTATATCCTCTAGAAATGGGTGTCACGTTCGACATCGTGTTCTATTTGAACACAGAAACATCCCGTCACACTAACCCACAAACCAGCCATCCAGCAGGATCGTAGATGTTTTATCTTTTCTTGGAGAGTCAAGCTAAGAGTTTGGAGCTATTGTTTGTCTCCTTCGAAGAGATAAGACAGTATATTGTTTTAGTACATATAGATCAGCATTATCATATAGATCGCAGCTGTGTAGAATTAGACTTTTCTTCATGTATGTAATATATAATTGTAGTATAGGTAAGTTAAACAAGGGAAAATTCGCAAGTATCATTGATAGTATATGTCAAGCAGTAATTCAGGCAAAGATCCATATAATATTGTAGTGACTCTCGTTTATAATGTGGTTGAAGCTGATGTTTAATACTAAAGTTCAGTTCAATAGTTATCGACAAGATGGACGTAATAGGCCGTGGGGCAGATCAGCAACTCACTCGTGTGATCAAGTCACGAATCTCACGGGTCGCCTAACCTGCACTAAGAGAAACTATAAACTAAACAAAGTGGAGAGCAAGTCTGTAACAGTGACACAATTTTCAGCAATGAAGAATACGAGTGAAAAAAGGGTTTTCAATTAATTAACACATAATTTATACTGAACTGATTATTAATCAAATTCAGAAAAGTTAAGCAAAACATACTGTGAACTTTACCATTAAAATGAAATTTGTTGTTTGTTCTTTACCCAATAAATAATTTAAACATTCTAATGATGCAACTTTAAAAGTTCTTACATTACGTTCTATTATTTACATTAAAAAGTGAAACAGAAGTGAGTATTACTTATTCATGAAAAAGCAAAAGTTTTTCTAAATTGGATATTAGTGGTTATTAATTTTTATTTAATGATCTTTATACTTTAGCATAAACATTTTAAGTGAAGTACTGTATTTAAATTGTTAAATGTAGTTAAAACTGAGATTTGTCTATAATTATTGCCACTATATATAAATCATTATAATCAACTTGATCGTATTGGTAATAATGCAGTCTTAACCTGAGTTGCGATCCATGCGTTCAAACTCCTGCTTTAATAAATTATCTTTCTTTCTATTTATTGAACATATTAATGTTTAAATATAATAATTTGATAATTTGAACAGCAAAGGAAAACTTTATTACTTTATACTTTTTAACCAGGATTTAATAAAACATATTTCCCTACAGTTTTAATTATTTAATTTATTTATTTTATCTTACAGCCAACAAAATAAAATAAAAGCCAATAAAAAGTAAACAAAGCTCTTAAAAATGATACTAGGTACATTAAATAATTACTAAATTACAAAACGTATTAATTAGTTTACGTATTAACTTTGTAGGAGTCCTCGATTGCATTGCTAAATGCATTCAAGCATAGACAATGTGTAACACGTGTAAAAAAGTAAATAATTACTATTGACACAATCCCAAAACAAAGTAAAAAAAATGAAAGAACTCCTCCCCTATATTGTTAACGTAATACTTGAATAGCCCCTTATACATCAAACAAACGACAATTTTGTTATAATTAATATTCTTTATTCTTTGAAATTAAGTAAAAGCCCACAATATTATTTATGTTTTCAGAATTTTGTTTGATTTCGATGTTTGCGAGTTTCTATGAAATGTGTGATACTCGTGTGAATAAAATACAATAATTTCAATTTATTGAAAAAACACGCGAACAATAAAGTTATTTTTACCCTAACTGAATAGCGGAAATTGAATAGCCTTTATTAGAAGTAACATTTGTTGCGGAAAATTGATAAAAGAGCCGATGACAACACAAAACGCTCACTCAATTTACGATATGGCACAAAATATTTGCTCGCAGAATTCATATTAGAGAAAGCATCTAATGTTTACCTATAATCTTATTTCCATGCGCAAACAATGTTATCGATATATTTCCCTCTGTATGCCATTATTTTTAGTCTTCATGACAGCTAGTGAGAAATGCCCTTAAAATTGGTCGTACGATTTTAAGCCCTACGCAAACACCACAAGGTCTATATGGATTTCCAAGTTCTTATGTCAAGGTCCCAGGTGTTGCCCTGAGCAAAAATTGAAGTGTAATATTCCGAGTTCCAAATTCAAATTCGGTATTCGTTCATTTTTAAACCTACAGTGGCCGTGACTTATGCGTTACTGTGCTGTTCGCTTAATTATTGCTGTTCTCTTTCGCTTTGTGGAGACAAAAATGAAAATGTTTCGGAAAGATTTACTATTTGCATGGTGTAAGGAAATGTATTTTATTTTAAAGGAAGGCAGGCATTGCAGCTTCCTTAGCGCCTTTGTTACGAATAACTTTTACCTTACGAATTAATATATACTAAGTGACAAGGTTAATTTATTATTAACTTAATTAAATATTTTATAATAAGACTGGTTACCGTTATTTTATTAGAAATAAACACTGCAATAAAATTAAAAAAAAATATATCTCTCTCTGGGTTAGTAACTCAGGGCTCAGTATCGTGGGCAGCGTGTAACAGAGTTGACAGTGGTTCTAGCAACTTTGTATAGTCATGAAGACGATGAGTCTCTGATTCTTATTATTTTTTTATAGAACAGGGGGCGGGTAGGAGGCTCACCGGATGTTAAGTGATACCGCCGCCCATGGTCACTCTCAATGCCGGAGGGCTCGCAAGTGCGTTGCCGGCCTTTTTCTCTAGGAAGCTAAATAGACTCAATGTTTGAATTAAAACTTTAAATTATTTTCACTCAAAATACTTAATCACGCTATATGAAATTTTCAATGTAACCTAACCTATTCATTGAAAAGACAAAAAAAATCTTAAATGCCTCGTTACCGGAGATCTTAGAAGCCCTTTCATCATATGAACCCATGAAGAGTTTGAACTCAATCTATAGTAATAACATAATAGTAATAAGATTATAAAATAACCCTAATTTGTTATCAATAACTAAATATCCTATCACCCCAACACCAAGATTTTAACTACTAAAAACTCTCCTAACTTTTTTAAACTTATACTATTTACAAGCAAATTACGTTATATTCGCAAAACGATTTAAAATTGGATATAAATGCTCGCGTCGATAAATCTAAGTGAACCGTTGAGAACATACAAAGTAGTTTTCGACTGCTCTTATATCGGTTGAAACTAGAAGAAATTTCAAATGTATTCGAATACATTTTGCATACTTCAGGTTTTGATTTTAGTTAATGTATTATTATTTTATTTTACATAATATATATAAGCCTTAATATTAAATGTTTTATCAAAACACATCGAAGGTACATTCTTATGTCATACATTTTCTTGATTGTATTCAGTTTTTATTCAATGTTTAATTTAACTCCTTACACCATGGACCTAATGAGAACACTGAAAAGGACCAAACTATTTGAACTAGTGAATTAGTGTGTTTTTCGCCGACTCACCTGATGTTAAGTGATACTCTACTCTCAATGCCAGAGGGCGTGCGTTGTCGGCCTTTTAAAAATCGGTACGCTCTTTTCTTGAAGGACCCTAAGTCGAATTGGTTCGGAAATACTTCAGTGGGCAGTTGGTTCCACAAAGTTGTGGTGGTCACGCACTGAAGGCTGATCACCTACTTGCCTATTAGATTTAAAAATGATCATGAAATAGATTCAGAAATCTGAGGCCAAGACCTAAAGAGGTTGTAGCGCCACAGATTTTTTTTAATTTATTTTATTTTTAGGGCTTAACATATCTATACTTTGATTCTAAAAATGCTTACACACGCCGTGTTAGAAGACAAGAAGAAAGTATCCTTTGATAGAGACATTTATATTTCCTTATAAGTAATTTTGGTTACCCTTAAAAGTTACGCTAGATCGTTATGTTCCATGTTGTTTTAGTATAGACATACATATAAAAAAAGTTTATATATGTAATAAATTTTAAACGCAGACTGCAATTTTCTCGTACTAGACAATCTTATGTTAGTAATTCTTTTTTTGGTAAAGGGGATAATTTTCTTTAATAAAATCCCAGAGGCTCTTTATCCCTTTTTTTAATAAGTATAAGAAATGTATTAAAGAAAAGCTGTGCTAAAAGGCTAACTATAAAGTTAACGATTATCTAGTTGATTGGCCTGGGACTAGTGCTAGGCAGGCTAGTATTAATGAATTTGCGATATTTGTTTTAATATAAGTGTTGTTTGATGATTTGCTATTTTTAAAACAGTATTGTGAGATTTTTACGCTGGCTTTTTCTCTCGGCTTACGCCCTCCATCTTTTTTGCCGATGATGCCCGTTCAAATTTAATAACGTGGAATAAGTGATACCTGTATCTTATATTCCCAAATATTGTTTTTTTGTAATTGGTGACATGCGAAGACATTGCAAAATATCTTTAGGGATGGTTGGTTGCGTTAAATAAAACTCCCTAATTAAAGATCCCTATCCCTATCCCTAAAGAGAAGAGGTGAAGCTGGAAGTGGAATATATTTTATTTTCTGAAGCTAGCAAGCTAGGTCTGGATATCTATAGTTGCTCCCCTCACAATTTAAAATCGATTTTTGTTAAGTTTTTTGTAATTGCTTCTTTTTTTGTAATGCTTGTTTTGTTTAAACATTGTTTCGATTGATATTTGTATGTGCTCTAAATGAATGTCATGTTTGCCTCTAATTGCTTGTCACATTGTATTTTTTGTTTGTTTTTACCAATGTATCAGTGTGCCGAGCGTTGGGAAACTTTATCAAAAAAAAAACTATGTACATTAAAATAGAAAACTTAGACTAAACGTGTTCTTTTTAGAACACTTCGATAGTAGCCTTGCGCTAACTCTGACAAAACTGTTCTTTTCAGAACACACTCGTATCTTAACGAAAACGTATATAACTGTTCTTTTCAGAACATATTATTCCTGTATCAACTATATAACGATTACTAATTTAATCACCTATATATTGTTTTGTGGGTTATAAAAAAAACATCGTTAATACTTGTGCAATTTATTTAAACGTATACATAATAAAAAAACACACTTCTACGCATCACAAAGCCGAGAGATTTAATTAAAGCTTATGTTTAATGAGTGTATTACTAATTTAGTTAGCACCAGCTACACTTACAATCAATTGCATATTGACATCGATTATGTGACCAAATAAATATAAGAGTATTATTATTTAATAACACAACAACAATATCAATAGTCATTAGACAATGTTTAGCTTGTCTTTATTCTCACAATACAAAAAAACTTAACTAAAAAAGTACTGCCAAAATCGAGGTCGTTACAAAAAAAAATCATTATAAACATAGCTTTTTCAGCAAAAATTTTGTTTGATTATGGCAATTCCCAGTTGATTTCGTCATTGTATTCTTCGTTATCCTTTAATGGCTCCAAGAACGGCGCCCGGGCGAGAAATCCTGGAACAAAGGGAATTATTCAATGTATTTAAATAATTTAATAAGCTTAATAATGCCTTCGCTATTAATGAAGCGAACAAGGTGAACGATATTCGATTTTTAAATTTGTGATGTCAGAAATTAAACAAAAGATTTCGCGTTAGGAACAGGTATGTACTAGGTACGGCTCACTTACATAGAAGCTACATGGAATTAGTGGTGTCTATATTATGATCAATTTAAACTATAAATAAATCGTACAGAGTGCTGGTTTTTGGTAAGGCTACTCGTGTGAATAAGCCGGATTGGAATAAATCCCACGCTTGTATTGATAACTTACATCGCTTTTAAACTATTTTTGTGTATAAAAATTAAATACTTGAACAGTAAAGTAATATATATATAATAAGTATGAAAATTTTAATTTTTAATAGCATATATATCTGTGGTTGAGACCAGACAATGATAAGTACATTTTTAAATTTTTTTACCGTTTGCCCCCGGTTCTATATAAAAAAATTTTTGCTCAGTATGACTTATTAATGTATGACGGTATGGCTTCAACGTGCGACTTTCATACCTGAGGTCGTAGGTTCGATCCCCGGCTGTGCACCAGACACTCTTTAGATGTGAGCATTTAACATTTGCTCGAACGGTGAAGGAAAACATCGAGAGGAAACCGACATGTCTTAGACCCAAAAAGTCGACGACGTGTGTCAGGCACTGGAGGCACTTACCTACAGATTTAAAAATCTGAGGCCAAGACCTAAAGTGGTTGTAGCGCCACTGATTTATTTTTTGTATCCAAGAGATTTTTGAGTTAAGTGACTCGATTATATGTACTAAAGAGCTTGTTAAAATTAATTGATATTTTAAAAATCACATCCCTAGGATTTGTGACACGATTTAGAGAGACTGAGTTTCAGTACTACATTTTAATAATAACATTAATTCAAAGTCCCAATTAATCTTCTTTACTCAGTTTAATGGTAATTTTTGTGAATTCAGAACTTTTTTAAAATGGCTTTTTAAATTTAATCGGTTAAAATAATAAAGCAAAAATAAAAAATATCTATCCAAATAAAGATGAATATATTTTTCTGTTAGGCTTTTAATGAAATAGTACCCTTTGATAGCGTTTTCACTAAATAAAAGTTCACAGTTTAAAATATTTAATACTGCATATTATTTTTTTAGTTTAATAATTTGGAAAGGGATTTTTAGATTATATTTACAGGCTAAAAGTTTTTTGTATATATAGCGTGTTAATCGATTTCTTTCTAACAATAATTGCTTCAAGTATTTGGCACTAAAGCCTGATTACTTTTAAAAATAATTAATGAGAGAAAATGTTAATGAAAAATGAAAGAAATCTGTTTGCCCAAGTTCCTTTGAAACGCTAACATTATCCATGAGTAACGGGCTATATTAATCTCCAAAATATTTTAAAAATAATTTCCATCCCTTCGGAGCCGGGACGGCTACTTCTTTATAAATAAATATTAAAAGAAAACACATTCCGTTTTGTTCCAGATAAAACGTATTCAAACAGATTCCGATTCCAACTTGATGGCGTGCAACTTTTTCCGTGCAAAGCCTGCATCGAATGTTCTACAAGATTTATTACGCAACTTTCCCAACATCGATTTTCGATTCGATCCCTTCATTTAGTATTATCATCAAGTAAGAGCTCCTCAATCGGATTGAATGATATTGATGTTCGTATAAATGGCAGGCGCCGAATTCCTTTAGATAAAATGTTCGGATTAGAAGAGTACGTAAAAACTTTTGTACGACGAAATGGTCCAGTTTGTTTTGTGATTCTATGTTTTTTGACCTTGTCAATTGTCATGACGTAAAGATGATTTATCATTTCGGAAGAATGTGTTATCCGTATTTGTATGGCAATCAAGGTTTATAATAACAAAAAGGTTATACACTGATTGATATGATTATTTGAGTGAATCTTTATTATTACTATGTAATAATATAATTTAATGTGATCATGTTGTGATTAAACTAGACTATAAAGATATTATTAATAATGAAATGTAATATGTAACTTTATTTGTCCTTTATTTTAAATCATGATATATTTACCATACTATACGCTCTTGGCGTCAGAGTATTGAATTCATTTGTCATGGTATGCCATCTATTACATTATATGAATGATGTTTAAGTGCTTATAGACAAAGACTGACTGTTTCGAATATTCTAGGTGTAATTTGTAGTGCTAGCGTAAACCAAGGCACTATTATACTCAGTTATATATCGATGGCTAGAGGCTCAATTGGCGCAAAACAATTTCAGACTAATTAACAACTTCCCTGTCCTATGAGTCATATACGGACAGGAACGTTTTGGAATAAGTTCATGAGTCACCGGTGACACATTTCTCTATACAATTTAAGGCACAATTTTTGTAACGACGTGGGATATTTTTTGAATAACACACCTGGATGTATGGCAATAAACCTACAGTTTTAAATAAAAATGTTTCATGCGGTTAGAGTGATTCTCTGAGCTCATGGTGCCTTATGTATGCCATGGCCACTTAAGTATTTCCGAAAAAAATCGACTTAAGGCCCATCAAGAAATTTTTTTTTTTTTTTTTGAATGGAATCTCGCTGTTGGCCTTAAGGGCCTTTACAGCTCAGCACGGGCTGTTTGGCGAGCTTAGCTCAGCCGGAAAGGGGGGGTTTCCCGCGACTCGCGCAAGGGCGTCTCCTGTGAGACTCGAACCTCGGCTTGGGCCGTCGCGGGGGGGTCAATCGCCTGAAGGGCAGGACGGAAGCTCACTGGAGTGAGCGAAGTGCGAAGTAAAGGTCCTCGCCTTCCCCGGTGAAGGCGGTTTTTTACCCTAATCAGTCTATTGCTACTGCTATTATTATTGGCCGCGCGGGCGGCTTTTAATTTATCGTTAGCTACTGTGATTGGATCATCCGGATCCGTTAGTACGTGTCGGGGCCTCCTACGAGCCTTTTTAGTCGGGAAGGGGTAGTAATTGATGCTTTTACGCACCAGTGGGTTGGGATGGTGTTTAGCCTTGTCGAAGTGGCGTTTGGACGCCAACTTCATCCATTGGGCTATGGTAGGGAGCTCCAGGTCATAGTGGAGATCGACGTTTCTCACGTAGAAGGGTGCGCCGGTCGCGATTCTCATGAAACGCGACTGTAGCACCTGTAACCGGTGGATGTACGAGGGGGCACAGTGCGCGAAGACTACGCTAGCGTAAGTCATGCACGGTCGGACGCAGGCCTTGTACAAGGTTACCTTGTGTCTAAGGGACATGTGACTCCTTTTATTTAGGAGGTAATGGAGGCGAGAGAGGACAAAAGCGGCCTTCTTGCGAACGGCGGCTACATGCTTACGAAAATACATGCCGCTGTCGAGCGTGACTCCTAGATATTTGACGGACTTTTGCCATGGAATGGCTTGTCCGTAAAGGGTGACCTCTTTTTTGAGGAGAAATTTTTCCCGAGTATTAGCGTTAGCACCGGGGTTGCCCCTGGCAAAGAGAACTGCAACGCTTTTCTCGGGATTTAATTGGAAGCCCCATTTCCGGAACCATTCGCCTAGCGACGTGGTTGCGGTCTGGAGTCTATCCACGATGACACCTCTGTCTTTATGAGTGGTATAGAGAGCGGTGTCGTCGGCATAGAGGGCTAGCTCCACATTCGGAGCCCTAGGGATGTCGCCGGTATACAGCATGAAGAGAAGGGGCGAAAGGACCGAGCCTTGCGGTACTCCGGCCCTGATTGGACGAGGAGACGATAACGTTCCTTCCACGCGGTAGCGAATTGAACGGTCGGACAAGAAGTCGTGTACGATACGCACGAGTCTCAGTGGCACTTGAAGGTGGTAGAGCTTGTAAATCAAGCCGTTGTGCCACACCTTGTCGAACGCCTTCGCTATGTCGAAGAAGAGCGCACCCGTGGCTCTCGGTTTCAGTGAGCTGTTCATCCCTGAAAGGATGTGCTCCGTGATCCGATGGACTTGATGGACGCACGAGTGGGCCGGCCTAAAGCCAAACTGCTCATCGGGAATGAGCCCCTTCTCTAGGACATAGTCTAGGAGGCGCTTTTTCACTACCTTCTCGTACAGCTTGCTCAGCGTGTTGAGAAGGCTGATAGGGCGGTAACTGGTGGGATTGTTACGAGGCTTGCCCGGCTTGTGAATACCTATGACAATGGCCTCTTTCCACTGCGCCGGGAAGGTGCAGTTTTCGAGTAAGCAATTGAATATGGCCACTAGCAAGCATATCAGATGGGGCGGGAGGCACCGGAGGACCTTATTCGAGATGGCGTCGAGACCTGGAGATTTACGAGGCAGTGAACTCTTGATTAGAGTTTTGACCTCGGCGATCGACGTAGGCGGGAGCGGCTCGGGAGAGAGGGGCAGTGCGACTATGCGTTCGACTTCGCGGTTCACGTGTTCGACGTGCGCCGGGTCGCTATGGTCGAGATACGGCGTGCACTGCTCCACTAGGTTGACGGCTAACCACTCGGCTTTTTCGTCGTCATCGAATGCGTCAGGCAGATTTGGACGCTTGAGAGGGGGCATAGAAGCCACCGTGTCGGTTTTAAGGGAACGCGCGAGAGACCAATAGGCCGTATGCGAAGGTGACAATTCACTGGTGAGACGGTCCCAGCGTTCGTTCCTTATTTCACGCATGCGCTCTTTGACTCGGCGCTGCGAGGCGCGGAGTGCTCTGCGGTTATCGTCGGTCGGCGCTCTGGCGAAGGCGCGAGTCGCCGCGTTCTTCTCGGTCAACAGACGCCTCGCGTCCTGGGGAAGCTCCCAGCGTTGAACTCATCTGGGACCTTCCGGGACGATTCGGCGACCTTGGTCTGAATGTAATTTGTGACCGAGGAGATCGCGTCTAACGCGTGAGCGGACGAGACTAAATCGTCGGGGATGTTAGAGAGGTCAGAAGTTTCGACGGGCTTGAGGGCCTCGTCTAGCTTCTGCCAGTCGACAATGGACTTGTACCTCTTCTCTTGGGTATTAGGTGGGCCGAATTCAAATTGAACCGGGAAATGGTCTGAGTCTAATTCGTGTAGCACTTCTACGCTACGCGGCTGTAGTGCTACGTTTCGTAGAACCGCTACGTCTAAGACGTCCGTTGAGAGAAGGCCGTTACAAGTTATGCCGCGACGAGTCGGTTGAATGGGGGCTATGACATTGAAATTGAGCACGTCAATAAGCCTACTGAGGGCTCGCCCGTTAGGGTTTTCTTTTGAGCTATTCCAGTCCCCGTGCTTGCTATTGAGATCCCCGACCAATAAGACCGAGGGGCCCAGCGCAAACAAAGTCCTGAGATCGCTCTCTAGGATGTCCTTAGATGGAGGGAGATACACCGACGCGATAATAATCGGCTGATGACCGGTCATAGCCACGCGTAACACAGAGCACTCTATGTTTGTTAGCGACGGCGGGTCTAGCGGCGAGCAGTGAAGCGCACGTCTATAGTAGATGAGCGTTCCGCCTTTCGCCGTAGGTCGGTCGTTTCTAACCGCGACGTAATTCGCGAATCTAGGTGCGCGGACGCTGGGTTTAAGAAACGTTTCCTGTACGAGGAAAATATCTATTTGGTGGCGAACGAGGAAATCTCGGACCAAATCTGCCTGCGGCTTGAAACCGTTTGCGTTAAATGTCACTACGGACAGCGATCGAGCCTTGACCCTAGACGTGGTCGTAGCTATTTCGGTGTGTTAGATTGTACAAATTGCCGCACGGATTGTAGTAGCAGGGCATGCTGAGAAACGACGTCAACCTTAGCGTTCACATCTTTAGCTGACGTATAGGCTTCGTGGAATGCAACCAGGGCATCCAAGTCTAACGCGCCTACAACGCTAAGCGCAAGATTAAATGCGCTGTGAACTTTCGCGGACTCCGCAGATGCCTCCGCGGGAGGGCGGAGGGCTTGAGGAGGAGGGCTCGCCTTAGGGGTGGTCCTCTCCGTTATGGCGGGTGTTGGCGCTGGCGCCTGGGAAGGCGCCGCAGGTGCCGCTTTGGTTGGTAGAGGCGGGAAGGCCTCTGACGTGAGCTGGGGAGGGCCCTCCGTTGCCGGGGGCTTGACCCAGGGACTATGTTCGGGCTGCGGGGCCGGCACGTAAGTGAGCTTTGCTCCCGTGCCACGGCGGGCCGCGTCACGCCCCGCCGCGCGCCTAGACGCCGGCTTATGTGCCTTGGGGGCTCGAGGACAACCGCGATAATTCGCTGGGTGCCCCTGTTGCCCGCAAAGCACGCACGCCGGCGGCTCGGCGCACGGAAGTGTGCGCTTGCAGTCCGCGGTGCCATGGTCGCCTAAGCACTTAACGCAACGCGCCCTGGCGAAACAGTTACGGGCTGCGTGCCCGTAGAGTTGACAGCGATGACACTGTCGTGTA
The DNA here is from genome assembly GCF_905147795.1 of Pieris rapae. Lineage (NCBI taxonomy): Eukaryota > Metazoa > Arthropoda > Insecta > Lepidoptera > Pieridae > Pieris > Pieris rapae. The sequence goes on from NC_059527.1 coordinate 7,726,001, forward strand.
AATGAATGTTTGAGGGGAGTTTCGACCCTCAGTCCGGAGAGCTTGCAACACTCTCTGAGACCGAATATCTTTTTCCCGCTCGGAGTGAGATCTAGCACATCAAGAAAAGACCTTACGTACGAGCTATATTGCCTTCTGGCAATGTAAGTGTTCACGGGCAGCAATTTAACTTAATATAATATAAGTCTCCTAACCATTTACCTTTTGTTTCATAAAAAATACCGTTTTATTCAAATTTTTATTCATTGCGGCTATAAAAATTATGATTGACGTTATTTAAAATAAAGCTAAATTAAGATTTCAGAAGGTTGTAAATGTTTGTATAAAGTTCCTCTTAAGAGTATAGATAGAGATATGAATAAAGAACGACATGACAAATTTTTAAATGAAATGAACAGCCGACAAACACGATCCATAGAAAAACGACTTATCAACAACCAATTTTACCTTAAGAACATACCGGTACTAAGTGTAATATTTAAAAATAAAAAAATGTTGTAAAATTTTATCGTTATTTTAATAGAAGATTAATAAGTTCAATGAACTGAAAATCCCTATTAAAACTATCAAATCCGCGAACAAAAGCAATTGCTTCATTGAGCTCAAGTTGCCCGGAATTAAAGCTTAAAGGGAAATAATTACAAATTCAATTCTGGAATAAGTAAGACAGATAGTTACTTTGTGTTTCAATTATAAATCCGAATACTAATTAAAACATATTATACGGTAATTTGTTTATCATTACGAAATTAAAAAAAAAACTAGCCATAAAACTAATTTATAATAAAATTTTATTTTAATGTATTTAGTCATATTTTAAAATATGTGTTGTTTGATGATTTGCTTTTTTAAAAGAGTACCGAGAGTTTTTTACGCCGGCTTTTTCTCTCGGCCTACACCCTCTGTCTTCTTTGCCGATGAGTAGGGATGCCTAAAGGTTCAAATTTAATAACTTGGAATAAGTGATAACTGTATCTTAGTTCCATAATAAACGCATTTTTTTATTTATAATAATTGTTATTATGTAATTGTATTAAGTAATTAATTAAAGAATTTTACAAGACTCAATGAAAATTCGTTTAAAAATGTTGAGCGAAAAAGCGCAAAAATACCGCACTTGTTCAACAATAGAGAAATATATTGTTAAATAAAACGCCATGATATTTCACCGAAATAAAGTGAGAAAATTCTTCCATTTGCGGTGTTATTCTCATGAATGTCTGAAAATATATTTAATATTTTTAACTAATTTTAATAAATTAAAAGTTCGGCCAAAACTGCTCTTAAAATACTTAGCAATTATAACCAAATGAGAATAATTAACAATACATTAATTTAATGTTTACATGTTAATCGTTGGTAATTTGATACTTAAAAAATCGACAAACCGCAATATAAGAAAAAGTTTTGTACTATAATAATACAAATAATTTTGTAATAGTAATAGTATATGCACCGTACTCATATTTCACATTATATTTGTGTAATATAAAAATAAACAAGTAATAAATAAATAATAAATCTTCATTTCCTGACCAAGACAAATTTGACCATATAATTTTTCCTGAATATTTCCGAATAATCATATCTGGGTGTAATTCCCGCAACTTCACACAAGTGAGCGGCTAAAAGCGGTTTAAATAATAAAAGAGGGTGAAGATAGATGGTCTACTCAGAGGCTTTTGTTTCGGCTCCCCCAGTGCGTATCAGCCCTAACGAAGTAAATTGATCCTCAAAGGTCAATAACAAAATGGTGTCAGATAAGGCATTCGTTGATTTACATTTGAATAGCTACTAGGCCGAGTTGTATTCAAAACTTGAATGTGTTTAAAATGTGTGTTTACATCCGGTTTTTTTAAGATATCTGTCGAAATTGACTAGATTTTTTTACACACAGCAGCAAAAAACGGCACCGTTTTTTTAATCTACCGATTTTTGTTACTAAAAGAAAGAACTATTATCGAGGATATTGAAACTGAAATAAAAGATTCATTAATATTTAATTTTGTCAATATTTTTTTTTTATAAATTTTTACCCTACCCAACTGCCATAGTGTCCAGGGACTTTATATATCTCACTTTTTATTTTGACAATATTACATAGGTGAGTCTCATATGTGTACTGTCTACTCGTCTTTTGCACCATGAATAAATAGTTAACGTATATAACTGAATAACAACCGATAGCAATTTCAAAGTTAATTGAAATAAAACAAATATGTATCAACACATTCCATTTGGAACAATTCAAATAAAATTTCACAGCTACAGTTTTGATTGTCTTTGAGCCGACGCAAGTAACTGGCTCAAGTTACATGTAAATTTTGCAAGCATTTATATATTTCCCACTGAAGCCGACAAGTTTCGCGCTTTTATCTCGTTTCAGTTCGATTAGAATGAAATATCGGTCCGAGTTTCAGTATCAGAAACCGAATAAGCGATTTTTTTGAGCGAGTGATTTGTCGATACAAAACTAGTTACCTATTGGGTGATTTATGCTACAAGACGGCTTTTAACGTGAGTTCAATATATTTTTCTTTGTTTTTACTAACGGTATTTTTGTATATGACACGATAAAATAGGGAGATGTGATGGCCTTTGAGCGTTATTGTCTCATGTGTAATAATAATAATGTACTTTACTTCCATGCGCGCGAATGACACTCGCTTGTACAGTGAAGAAAAACAGTAGGCAGAGAAGACACTACTTTCCTTTTATATAAATATTAATATAAATATTTATATAAATGTCTTAAAAAAAAAGCACATGTCATTAGGGGACTGTCGCGGCAAAGCTATTGCATGGCATTTTTAATCAACTTATGCAATTATATTTATTTTTAATATATGCAGTATCTTTTTATATTAATTCAATCTACCACTCTACCAGACTCAATCTAACACGCCTATATAATCTGTCTCACTCTAACGCATGGCCTGCCGCTTACGTCACTGATCTCGACGGAGAGATGTGAATACGCAGTGTGTGTTCTGTCCCACTCAAACGCACCTATGCTACGCCAGACCGATTTGAGACGTAGTATGCGTTCTGTCCCGCTCTAACACGTATTGGCCGCATTCATTGCGTATTGTTAGGTTTTATTTTCGTTACGGAATTTCTTGATTCGGTCGCCTCGCTGAAAGCCCGCGACAAAAAATATGAAATAGCTTAGCAGAATACGATATCGAAGGCCAAAACTAAGAGTTGAAGCGCCAGTGATTTATTTTTCTCTTTACATAAAATCCTATTAGTTGATGGTGTACGCACACGGCGTAAGTTAATCTAAATTCAACTAAAGAATCGCAAAAATGGTTACTCTATAGGTAATATGAGAATACGTATATGTCATGGCTCGGTGACCAAACGAATAGCACCGCTACGAAAACCTGGAAAGACATAAAAGACATCGAGGAGAGATTGAAAAAAAAGAAGCAAAAATACAAGAGGGAGGAAGAATGAGGAGAAGGCTTTCACTCCACTATACTAATGCAAACTTGAATTTTAAACTTATACAACTTGAATTTGAAGATTATTTAAAAGTAATATTCCTTCTTGCTTTCATCTTAACCACAGCCTAATACTCCGAACACCTAGTACTAAGTAAATCAATTGTTATAGTACTATAGCGACTAAATAAAGTAACCCAAATCCCAGGTCACTAATCGGACAGTTAAAAAGGATAATGATAAAATTTATTAGGTAACATAATTAATTTTATGACGCAAAGGGTTAGTAAAATATTTCCACACGAACAAAGCATTGGTAACGAACTAGTTTACAATATAGCTGCAGGCACGTTGTAACATGAAACTGATTTTGATTTATCGCATATATTAGTATAAGCGGATAATAGGATATTAGCTGGTTTTTGTCATGAAATTATAAGCTAAAGCTGTTTGAAATTTAATAAACTTGTAACGTAAAGCTAACTGCACAAAATAATAATCCTGTGTATGTAATTTGTATAGCAATCCCATTTGTTTTATAAATTATCTATTGTACTAAACCAAATACAAATATATGTAATGTGTATAGTATAAATCAAAGTATATATCTACCACTGAGTATGGACAGTCATTATATAGTAGTAATATTATATATTGGATAGGCTAATTAACTAGAACCACAATAAAATTGCCTTCTCAAATCACAATACAACGTTGAACACGCAGCTGTAATGAAGTCGGCCGCAGAACAACCGACGGCCAGCGAAGGCTGACCGAGCGGGAAACTTTGGTTAAAATTATATGGAGTCGAGTCACGATTATGGACTTCATTAATGTTACTCAAAAGTTCCATTTAAAATAAATATTTTCTCTTTTAGAGGTCACCTCTGTTAATTTTATTTTAGGTGTTTAATATAAAAATACATTTAATATAATATATATACATTTGGCTTTTTATGTTTTTAACACAAAAAATCTTATATAAGTTACATACTGCAAGAATACATTTTTAAACCTAATTTTATTGAATAACAGCATAGACAAGATTTTGCGGAAAGAGACGAATGAGTGCTTTTAGGGTAACTTGTAGGCCTTTTGGCAATATGGGCGGCGGTATCGTTTTAAAAACTTTAAGCGTGGATTTGTATTTATTAAGTTTCAGGTTAAGTGAATAAAAAGTAAAACTTTTTTAACTATGCAACCACAACACGTAAAAGGCGAACACGGCAATGGAGGATATGTGTATAATAAGTAAAATGAAGGAAGTAACATAGTGGTATAGTATAGCGACGCACAGATCAAGATAGCAATATTAGATGGAGGCCTTTATCGAAAGACAAGCTGATCACTGGTATTAATAGTACAGCGATAAAGGATTATTTACAAGGTTCTGAATTTTTTTTTATAGAACAGGGGGCAAACGGGCAGGAGGCTCATCAGATGTTAAGTGATACCGCCGCCCATGGACACTCTCAATGCCAGAGGGCCCGCGAGTGCGTTGCCGGCCTTTAAAGAATTGGTACGCTCTTTTCTTGAAGGGCCCTAAGTCGAATTGGTTGGAATTCTTTTGTATTGTCATATCATTATTATTTTTATCCTTTTCTCCATTAACTTACCGGTGATAGTTCCAGCGATAAAAGAGACTGCAAGAGTCACTATCAAAGACAGAAATTGGTTGAGAGCTTGGTCGCCTGCACTCCTTGCGATGCCGTCCTGAAATTTTAAGTAACGTGTGAGTTAAGTTAGGCGGTTGTTCGAAGGATGTTTAAGCTCCTTACAAACGTTGTGTAAAAGAATAAACTTGGCGAATAAAAACAGTGGCGGAAGGTTTATTGCCAGTTCTTCTCTTTCGTTCTACGCCCATGATTTGAGAACTTTTTTACATTAATAAATGAGTACCTGGATGACCTGGTTATTTGTTTTAATTTTATAAATCGTGTTTTTTGGAAATTATATTTTAAATAAGTACGAAATGATGAAATATGAATAATATTATTCGATCTTACAGACAGAATAAAAAAAATATGAACTGGTTATTTAAAGAAAAAAATCATGACTGCCCCCCTATGACCTATTTGTTATTTTTCTTCCAAAAACAAGGAAATTTATGTTTATGTTCATAAAACACGAATAAAATGACATTATCTAGAAATGATTCCTAGCTAGATCGATTTACCGCCCCCGAACCCCCCGTATACATTAAATTTCATGAAAATCGTTGGAGCCGATTCCGAAATTCCAATTATACATATACAAGAATTGCTCGTTTGAAGATTAGTGTCAAGTGTCTTTAATCGTTTAAAACATGAGCCTATAACCAATATAATATAGTTGGAGTATTGTGGCTGCGACTGGACTAATAAAAAATAAATTTGTCTTACTATTTATAATATAAAAATGAATTGTTGTAATTGAATGCAAATGGTGTTAGTAATCGCAAAACTCAACAACGCCTGCAATTTAACCAATTCTTTTTTTTAACGTTCTTTGCTGTCCAAGGATGGTTATGGCGAGAACGCCCCTAATAATTTCCTGAAACCCTTTTCTTTTTCCCATACAAACGTTTTCTTAATAAAATTTAGAGTCAATTTGAACTTCATTGCTATTCAATAAAGTTCATATTAAATTACAAGCACTTACTATCCTCAAAGCAATGTAGGTGTGATCCTAACGTCAAAGAGACTCGTCTGTCTCTATGTAATGTCATTGAGGCAAAAAAAAATTAATATTTGTTATCTTTAATTTCCCACTGTCCCTTTATTCTCCAATCAGGTTTGAACCCTAAGTTGGCCTCTTAGTTTGAAGCTATCTGGCAGACATCCCAGTTGGGGTTTTAAGTGGGTCATTGAAGGGTGGCCAAAGTTTGTGGAAGCGAAGATTCTTTGGTCACCCGAGCTGAACCTCACACACCGCCCTATCACCAGGGTGACGATTATGTTAGGAGAATGCGCCGATTATATAATAAGTAGGAACAAAAAACGGCCACATCACAAATCTTTTTGACTGAACGAAATCTGTCGGGTTCGCTAGCAAAGAATATATTAAGTATTGGACAGTATCGGTAACAAGGAATGTATATTATAATGAGTGTATGAAAAACTAAAGGGCTCATTTATCACTAACAAAACTGACTTTTTACTATTTATTGGATATAATTGTAAGATAGTGCTTAATATTTGGTTTGCACTTCTAATTATTAACATAGCTAAAACATGTAATTAGATTTTGGTTTTATTTATTTATTAACACTTCAATACATTACAATATAAAAAAAATTAAACATAATTAAATGAAAAGGCGGGCAACTGGCGACAACTTTCGAGCGATTTCTTCTTGGTAACCACTAGGTTTTGTTTTCATTCAATATGTTTTTTTACTTACACTACCTGTTTAGTAGCTAACTCACCAACGTATGAAATATTTATCCGGAACAAAAACCTAAGGACTAGATAAAACTAAATATTTAGATTTTTTATATTTTCCTCTATTACAACCTTTTCTGTAAAAATAAATTTAAAAACTCGACTTGTTCCAGCTTTCTTCGAACTTTACGCTTAGCAACACATTCTGTGATTCATTTTTATTTATATAGATACGAATTTATTTACGCTTACTATTACTTTTATTTTTTGTTTTTTTTTATAGTACAGGGGGCAAACGGGCAGGTATTATTATTATTATTTATTGGTATTAAAACTTGTTTCTCTTTCTTACTAAGACCCAAACAAGACTAAAAAGTACGAATATATTGAATCACATTGAACTTTGTATTTCTTCTGTATTCTTTATACTTAAAGTCCCCGTGTCACAGTGTGTAACATCCATAACGCTGCGAATATGCTTACCAATCTTCCATTAACCTCCTAGTTTGCCATTTTATAAGGCAATTATATCAGCTAGTTTATTTAAGTATTCACTGTACCTCTTTCATAGCCTCAAAAACGCCGGTTAGATCAGTGCCGTACTCCTCTTTAGTCGCCAGACCGGCAAAGATTGCAGTCAGTATACCAGAGAAGACGCCAGGCATTCCGTGAAGGTTGTGCACTCCACATGTGTCACCAATTCCAAGCCGAGTGAGTAGTGGCTGGAAAATATAAGTATTATATTGTATTATATTGTAATAATGGTGTCACCTAGGGGTGCGAATGAAAAGACGATAAATGAATTACGTTGGCATGTCAAGTTCTTATATAAATGGGGGCAAGAATAGCTTAGAAATATTGATGACCATTTACACAAGTACACAAAGTAATCGCCTCCAATAAGTTTTGTAAAAATCTAACGTATCAATAAAATATTGCATAATATTAGTAATGTATTTGCAATAATATAGTACCAATATACATAGATAGAGTTAATATAATATTATTTATATTATGCCATTTTAATGTAACACTTACAAACCACAACTGCTTTATAGAAATAAATATAATTTAAATGAATAAAATGTTTGAAGTGAGCAAAATCCTATTCTTCAAGGTTCTTGATATTAAACTAATGTTTTATTCACAGAAGTGATGTTTTGTGAAGAAAAACAAAAGAAGTCGTTGGACCCGAGATTTCAGTAATCAAATATATATTTATACTTACTGTTAAGTATTGGTACCCAAGCACGCTGAGCAAACCAGCACCGATTCCGATAGCAATAGCACTGCCTGCCCCAATAAACATATTGCACACTGATCCTACAGCTACTCCTCCGGCCAGTGTTGAGTTCTGTATGTGCACCATGTCCAGTTTACCATGATGCTTGCTCAATGCTGAAGACATGACGAAAGTTGTTACCTAGAACGATATCAACCAATTAACTTAACTTGTGATAAACATATGGTGACATTTGGAATTATAAAACATTGTTATATTACTGTTGCAGTAAAGTAGTTAAATCAGAGAGTCAATTGAATCTCTAGACAGTTAATTAAAGATCGATATCCAATCAAGTCGCTAAAGTTCCGTCAGAAAAGTGAGTGAACGAAATATTTAACCATATACAATATAACAAGCCATGGAATTTTCAAGCTCTTAGTTCTTCACGATCACACCGAAATAACATTATCGCATCAATTTTAATACGTTTTAAAAAATCGTTCGAAATGCACTAGCAATATTAAACAGTTAATATCCTGAACATTATCTACAATATATATATAAATGCGAATAATTAAACATTTCGACTAGCCGTCTTTGCATGTCCGTCCATGGACGGAGGAGCTTAAAATGAACCAAAATTTGACATAAAAAGTTGACGAAACAACACTCGGATACCTAACGCGCATAATGAGCAAGGAGAGTCTCAAATTCGAGGAACAGCTGGTTTCCTATGACCACAGCATTAAACTAATGCTAATGAACCAACTAACATGAATTTTTAACAAGAAATATATTAAAATTGTATTTATAAATTATAATTAAGATATTCATACAGTCTAGTAAATATTTAATATACTTTTAGATAAAATTGTTATACTAAACCTAATTAATGGATCTAATTAATGAATCACTCGGGATAACAGCTAAATAAAAACAAAAAAAACATTCTACAAAGAACGAATGAAAATGTTATTCGCTTCTTTCTTACTTAAAAGGATAATGAAATGTAGTTTAATTAATAAGTTTTTTTAGAAAATAATGTTGATGTTTTTGCATTGTTAAATATTAAGTCTAGGATAATGTAATAAGTTAAACGTATTTCAGGAGAATTATTTATGAGTAAGCATTGAATGAAACACCATTAATAGCATAATAATAACACAATACATAATTTTCCAATACGTAATTATCGTCTGTAAGAGATCGCTTTGTAATTGGCCGTGCATTGTCGTTATCAACGAATAAAGAACTGATATCACTATATATAGTGCAGTGTAGTTTGAGTGCGCGAATTTCATTCACTAGGTCGCAGATTCGAACCCTGGCAGTCCACAAATTTTTCATTTCATTTCAAAAACACGAAACCAAAGTTGTAGTGCCACAGGTTTCTTTTGATATATTATCCAAACCATTTTTATAGTTAATCATAATATTTTAACATTGTTGATTGGGTATAAAACTACTAATTTTGGTTGACATAACTATAACTTTTTATTTACGATAACACACAATGAGAAAATTCGCTAGGCCGTGAACATATAAACCGTTTTTATGCTCTTCCATTTTGTATTTATTAAATGTTACATTTATCCTCCTTACTTTGAGGCTTGCGTATTTTCACGCCGCGATAATTCAGAGGCATGAATACCGTATATCAAAATCCAATACTTTTTCCATACGGAAGTCGTGTCGAGTTTTAAAAACTTAGGGAAACTTAGCCCTGACTTATCTTTTCGTGCTGCAAACTGAATCTGTGGTGAAATTATTAAAACTTTCAGCATAAGTCTAAATAACTGTGAGACGTCTGCGAGATATGTATACATCTAAATGAGATTAAAGTAAATAAAATTCGCGAATGACTACTTTATGAAAGTACCCTACAGTTAACCGATTGATTTAAGGATTTTAAATGCGTACGAAACATTTAAAAGTTGGGAACTTATAAGCGACCTTGCGTTGTGTATAGCTAGAGCTATTTTCTAATAAAAATAATAAATTACAGTAATAGAATTAGCTTAGATAATTTACTTAAAGAAAGTGTAGAGGAATTAAAGCAGATATGACTTACTGTAGCAGCTGCAAGAGACAAATACGTATTGACGACGGCCCGTTGGTACTCGCTGTTAGAATTGGTGAGTGCCGAGTTGAAAGATGGCCAGTAGATCCAGAGGAATATTGATCCTTTAAAAGATAAAAGGAATCAATATTATCAACACATGTCAAACCAATATTAACAGTAAAAAAAGTATCATCAAGATAATTCCAAGACAGCCTAAAGTAGATTGAGTGACCAAAAATATTTAGTGTCAAACAATACTATATTCAGTTGTATTGTTCTCAGTCTATATAACCATATAGACTGAGAACAATACAACTGAATATAGCACTGAACAAGATAGTTGTTAGTCTGAGTTTGGTAGTGGCAAAGTGGTAGCTTGAATTAATATCAAAGAAAAAAAACTGCATATTTCAAAAATAAATATATTAATATAATTACATAAGTTCCGCGGCAGTCTCCGAGTGCTACAACTTTTTATTTCTATATACAAACTGGTTCACTGTTCGTGTTAAATTTTACGTTTGGAAGGGAAACATGTATACAACTGGGTGCAGCTGGGTACAGACTAGCACATCTTCAATTTATGAGACATACGATACAAAACTTTATTCTTTAATCTTAAGAAATAGACCGCAAACTGGTCTTTTTAAATGATGCCATAAATACAGCAACATTACAGTTATTATCACCCTAGCCACGCAATCTTCGTATTTCATACAAAGTTGCGACGGATAAAATTTCCTTTCTATTAGTCATAACTTGTGTAATGTGTGGAAAGACCCACGAACAGAGATAAAGAAGATATTTTATACTCTTGCTCATGTATTATCCATACAAGTTGTTGGGTGTGACTTCTTACGGTATTATATATAAATAAGGAAGCGTATCGCAAAGTTTATAAATTACTAACGATCCGCCCTGCTTCTGACGGGCAAACTGAATTAATCTAATATTGGTGACCACTACAAAATCCGTAAATTACACTTGTCGCGATCAGACAGATTGACGCAGACGCAGCGGAGAACTCCTTTTAATATAATATAAAGGACATGCTGTCGCTAACACCGTAACACCCAATAAACTCCTCTAACACACACATGTTGCTGTATCTAAGCCTGTCAGCCTACATGTCTCCGGGAGGATGAGACTTCTTCTGTGTTCCGTCATTGAATTTAAAGTTGCACTCTTCTATTGTAAACAAATATACGATACAACATCAAATTTCACAACATTATTTTACCAATAAGTTCAACTTCATTAATATTTGAGGGTACATAATGCCTACCCACATTTTAGTTCACTAACTAATACGCACTTAACGGTAACACCATCTAGCTGAACGTCCGACTCGAAAGCGATAACTCCGTAAAACCTGACAAACTTTACAATTGATAGCATACGTAGATAGGGTAAAAACTACAAAAAACAAAAGTACTTTTAGTACGAAATTTAACCCAATAATACGATTTCAGAGAAATTTTTATTAAATTCAATTTGTTAAAAAAAGACAAAGTAATGGTTTTATACTTGATTTTTCTAACACCGCAAATACTGAAAATGTAAATATAACGACTAAAAAAATATTAGACACAAGACAATTCAGTGACATTATGAACCTATAATTAAATAAATAGGAAGAAACCAGCATGCCTTAGAATCAAAAAGTCGAATGCGTTGCATAAAAAAAGGTCGACCACAGAGGAAAATAAATTACGAAAAAGATCAAAAACTATAGCCCCACTGTTTAGCAAACATAGATGAAGAAAAAAACAAAGCAACGATATTCTATACTGTATTATATTCGTCCCAATATAAATGCGACCCTTAGAAGAAAAATATTTGAAGGTTCGCTCATATTTTGCTTATTTGAAATCAATTTCATATTGGGAATGTGTACACACAAAAACTCCTCGACGAACTATTCTAATAATTTATAAACAAAACTTAGCTTATAATATCTTAATATGTCGTTTTTAATTGTATATAATATGCATGCCCGTTGTCATTATGACGTACGGGATTTATAAATAAAAGATGTTCTTGTTTTTTTTATAGAACAGGGGGCAAACAGGCAGGAGACTGATGTTAAGTGATACTGCCGCACATGGACACTCACAATGCTCGCGAGTACGTTGCCGGCCTTTTAAGAATTTATACGCTCTTTTCTTGAAGGACACTAAGTCGAATTGGTTCGAAATACTTCAATGGGAAGTTGGTTCCACAAGTTTGTTAACGTTTGTTTTTAAAATGAAATTATGTCATGCACGTTATATACCTACATTTTATCATAAGTTAAACATGCTTTACAATCCTTAATAATGTATTATACACGACGAAGCAAGCAATTACGAAAAACAATAGCCGTCTACAAATAAAAGCTCAACGTAAAGTAACGTGCTTGGCCAAGATTCTACTTTACAAGATTTTTTCTTACATCCATCTTGTGTGTTGTATAAGGTGTTTCATAATTTCTTTTTGAAGTGAAACTTCTTAAGAATCGTTGTGATTTCAAACCAGTTGCAACGGAAAAGCGACAGTAAAAAGAGATAGAAACATAAATTCATATGATTTAACGTGGGAGTAAATGAGAGAGGAGGCATTATACAGCCTCTATTTACTGCCGCTTTTTCATTTTAGTTTTTGCCAAATTAAAGATTTATATTAAACTTATAAATTAGAATGTATTATTAAAATATACTGTTTTTAAAGAAAAGTTTAATACATTTAGATAGTAAAAAATGTTTAATTTATGTATGATTAATTATAAAAACTTTATTTTTGAAGGTTTCACTTCTACCACGTGTGAATTGCACATATGTTTTTGTTTTAAAACACTTTCAACTCATGTATCCTACAAAATATAAATTTTATAATATCCTATATTATATATATATATATATATATAATATCCTATATTATATATATATATATATATATATATATATATATATATATATATATATATATATATATATATATATATATATGTATATATTTATTAAATATATATTTTATATATCCTTTCCGTACGTTAATTATTTAAACAATTTATTCCCAATAAGTCATTTTTAGAAACGTCAATAAGACTAAAATACATACCAATCATAGCCGTTACATCCGAATTATAGCTCGCACCATTCAGGTCGACCACATTTTCCGCAGCTTCAGATTTTGTTTTCTTCCCTTTCAAAGCCAAGCTCACACCGAGGCCAAAATAAGCCCCAAACGCATGAATTGCAATTGATCCACCGACGTCAGCTGCCTTTAGGGAAAATTGTTGTGAATGTATGTGATCCATCAAACCAAAAAATTGTAACATATGGAAGGGGTTTAAAAAATATTATAAAGTTGGTACAATAATACATAATCATTAAATAGTTGGTGGTTAAACCCTTGGTTTTAAATACTGTGATTGTGTTTCAATGTAATGTTAGTCCCGATTTATATCTAGAACCGCAATTAAATTTGCGTATTATTCCCACGAGAATGTAAGTGCGCGCTCCTATAGCACCATGCATCCTGCTGAAAGAGGACAAATCTTTGTTCCTAATTTATTATTACTTAAGATGTAATATGGAAAATGGGGTAATGGTTACAGCTTCTTACAAACATTGTGTAAAACAAAAAAATTGGCGATTAAAAAAGAGTGGCGGAGTTTTTTGCCAATTCTTCTCTTCCATTCTACTCCCTTGATTTGAGAACTATATTATATGTAAAATTAGAAGATTTAATATTTATTTCTTTTTTCACATTAATTGCGTTACCTATATGAATAAATTATTTTGTAAAAATTCAAACCCTTGCATAAAATGGAATGACTTAGACCCAAAATTGACGGCGTGTGTCAGGCACAGCTTATTACTAACTAGCCGATAATAGGCAATACAAACACAATATATTACCTGTCACACAAAATTAACATACAATGTGTGGTATATACGAGACAACATAGTTTAACCAGGAAGGAATTTTCCGAAATAAAAAGGATAACTAGAATGCCGAATTATTCGATAGGCAACCTCCGGAAGAAAAGAGGAATTGTGATTGTTAACACGTGATCGCTTGGACGTTCACCAACTAGATGGACCGATAAGTGAGAGTGCCCATGGGCAGTATCACTTAATACCAGATACTTTAAGAAGTCTGGTATTAAGTTACCAGATAAATGACTAGATACTGTAAGTAGTTGCCGCAGAGCCGAAGAATAATTTATGCAATTAATCATCATTAAATATGTTCTCAATAGGTTGAAACTAAAGACGTAATTCTCTGCCTTATAATTAATCAAGTCTGCTATTAACTAATCAGACATTAGGACAGTCTTTGAGTAGGAAGAGTATATTCTATATCTATATACACGATCTGTTACTATAGTTATGCCAATTAAACAAAGAGTTCCATATAAAAATATTTTAACAAACAATACAGCTTCATAGGGAATTTTTGAGGATATATTTTTAAAATCAAATATCATTTTTACCATACGCTTTCCTTTGTTCGGTGGTATACCAATGAAAGAAAAATATTATGCTCTTGTGTATACAATATACATGTACAACGTTTGCGTTCGTTAAGCCGTGTCGTTTCCAGTTTTTGCAAGAATTTTGAGGCATGTTTTTGTACCGATTATTAAGCTACTCGCATTTTCAGTTTAAATTTTAAAACGTTTAGAATATTGCCTCATCATAGTGAACTATATATAACGAATAATAATAAGAGAAATATTTAGATGTGACGCTTTCAGTATAAACTATTTTATTAGACCTGTGTTTCACGTCATAAATATATTTTATTAATAACGCAGAATATTAAATATAATAAACGATTGTGATCAATTTTTAACGCTTGATCACAATTGACTCATACTCTATCTTGTGTAAAATACAATTTAAAAAGCGTTCCATTGTCGTAAAAGGAAAATTATTTTGGTTGATAAAACGTTTGTTTTATATTAAAATCCTACAAAAAAAAACCAATTTCTTAGTAACTAACACAGTAAAACTGTACATTGCTGGGGAGAACAGAATAGAGAGGAGAGAATCTATTCCGGGATTGTGATATGTTAATAATTTCTGTATTTACTAATTACTTAGTGCAAATAATTGCTCTCTAATCTATTTACTTTAAAGACGTCCGCAACCAGCCAAAAGTTGAAGCAACCGACGGCTGTTTCAATAATAGCTATGAAAAGCAGCTGAAGTCCGCTGGCGACACCAAGAACGGCACCAAATGTGATCAAAACTGTAGCTGACATTATATCTGCCTCTGAAAATAAAGGTAAGCCATTAGTATTTAACTTTAAACAAACCGATGATTTTTTATATAGGGAGGATCATCAGATGTTAAGTGACACCGTCCATGGATGCTCTAAATACAAGAGGGCTCGCGAGTGCGTTGCCGGCTTCTGTTGAATTGGTACGCCCTTTTTTTTTATAGAACAGGGGGCAAACGGGCAGGAGGCTCACCTGATGATAAGTGATACCGCCACCCATGGACACTCTCAATGCCAGAGGGCTCGCGAGTGCGTTGCCGGCCTTTTAAAGGTCTTTTCTGGAAAGACCCTTAGGGTTCGGAAATACTTCAGATGGTTGAAGCATAATAAATCAAGATGATGAGCCGTCAAATTATCCTAGTTACCCACATTCAAGTTGGCTTCACAGAATCCTGTCTTTAAAAATAGTAAAAACATTTTACTCTGTGATACTGTTGTTATTGTCAGTTTTCAGTTGTCAAGCTTAAATAAAGATATTATTTCCGACAGGAAAAAAGTTTTACAGAAGTAAAAATAAATCTGAGAGAGACTTATTTTGAAATCGGTTCAGTTTGTTTTGCTTACAAAGAATCAAAGTATATGTGTAATTGAATTACAAATATAGGTCAAATAAAATTATGGGTGCATACATTTTTACAAAGGAATAAATAAGCAGATATTTCAGGAGAAAAACATCAAAAAACAGATTCTCAGTAATGTCACTATTACGTACCGTACGTAATCAACAAATATTTATGACAAATGTTAGTTAATTTAACTTGACATGTAACTTGGAAAATGCAATTTACGGGTTTGCTAAAGTCAAATTTGTACCAAATATCTAAGTTTAATATTACTCAGCATTAAATTTTATACTTTTGTCTTTCAGTTCAAATAATTTGACTAAGTTAATTTTATCCAAAATATCTAATACACAGGCCAGTGTTGGCCTAGTGGCGTCAGGGTACGGCTCTTATCCCTATGGTCATAGGTTCGATCCCCATTTGTGCACCAATAGACTTTCTTTTTATGTGCACATTTAACATTCACTGGAACGGTGAAGGAAAAGATCGTGAGGAAACCGGCTTGCCTTAGACCTCAAAAGTCGACAGTGTGCGTCAGGCACAGGAGGCTGATCACCTGCTTGCCTATTATATTAACAAATGATCATGAAACGGATAGAGAAACCTGAGGCCCAGAACTAAAAAGACTGTACTGCCATTAATTATTGATTTATTTTATTTTTCATCAAATGCACAGTACGAAATTAAATAGGTAATTTTTGTTTCATAAATAACGTTGAATTTGGCGTCGAATTTAATTTGAGGGATGGGACGCCGTAGTCTAATTATCTATATTGTACTGAAATTCATCTGTACGGTAGGAGCTAAATCTGCCTATTGCCACTATACTTAAAATCAAAGGATAATTGGTCTTAGTATAATTTAATATTAACACAGACAGCATATGACTAAAGAGGTAGGCAGAGACAACTGACTTCCACTTGCTACACTACTCACATATCCCATCCCCTAGTTTTACTCTTATAATATTAACCATAATAGGTCATATTGATTTCTTTTTACCTAAATGAATAAATATTTTTTTACTTTCTTTGATTTTGACAACAACATGCCTAATCTGTCCCTTTTTAAATAATCCTTCGTACTCTTAAAACCAAGCCAAGCATATAAAATAACATTTTTCAGAGATATTCCAAAGCGAAACAGAAATAAAGCAATTAGCTTGGAACTCTAACACATGGGGAACCGTATGCGGTAAGCTCGTTTGGTATTATTCAAAATTTGCTTGTTTTACCACTACCCGATTATTGAATGATAAAGGGATGAATTCAAATTGTGGTTTAAATACCAATATTCACAGTATTTAAGTTTACAAGGAATTGTTTTGTTTTCTGATTTTTTGGAACTAGTGACCCGCCCCAGCTTCGCACGGGTGCAATGCTGATGAAAAGCAGGTTTTTATTATGTATTGTTTTTTCCGTCGCTGGAAAGCTCCGATAACAAACGCGACATATACCATAAGGACATATACCATCACGGACTTTTCTGTAGACCTTTTCAATGTGTACAATACTTAGTACTTTATTTTGATAAAACTCGTAGGATTCAGCCTGCGTTTGCAATGTAAGCGGAAAAAATGTAATTATTTACGATATCACATTAGACACCTCAAAAATAACAGTACTTCTCCACTATTTAATGGATGTTATACAAATAATAGGTTTATTTGTATGAATCATTCTATGAATGAATCACCTCTTGAATCATTCTATCTATTTAAAAGCACCGCAACAAAATTCGTTGCGTAGTTTCAAAGATTTAAGCATACAAAGGGACATAGGGACAGAGAAAGCGACTTTGTTTTATACTATGTAGTGATAGTGATATGTAAGACTTCTTAATGAATGAATAGTTTAGGAAAAGGAACTTTTGTATCTTACCATGTGTCATAAGGCAACCAGACTTGCCATGTCAAAAGAGAATAGAAAAAAGCATGGTGAGTGTAACACTGAGTCAATGCAAAAGTGCAGAAGAGATAAGATTAACGACCAAAGTAGAGGACAGGTTTAAAATAAGGCAGTTAAATGGCGCAAGATAGCAGTTTGAAATGGACAAAAATTCATGAAGAATGGCAACCACGAGATGGAAAAAGGAAGTGAGGAATACAGATTAAGAGATGGGCAGACGCTATAAAGTAAATATGAGTATGAGTTTCAGAACACGCTTATAACCGAAACTGGCACATCTAATATATGCCCTTGATTTGAGAACTGGCAGTAAATGTAAAATTAGATTCATTTATTATGTATTTCACTTTTTTTGACGTTCATAAGTGTACATTATGTTACCTATATGAATAAATTATTTTTGATTTTGACTTTCACTATTAGATTATTATATATGGGTGTCAGCAAGAATTATTTTTAGAGTAGGCTAATATTTTAAGGGTTCATTTTTTTACAATTAAAAATAAATCGTGTTTAAATTACAATTAACGTTCGTAAATGATTATCATCCTGCTTACTTGAAAGTCTTAAGACACTAAATCACTTTTATCGAAAGTTGAGTACTTGATACTGTAGAATCCTGAAAGTATTCTCATATTTAGGGGCTAGCATAAAATATGAGAATATCTTAACAATATTCTTATTTCGAATAATAATGAAAATGAATATAAGGGACAGCATGATATATTTTAGATAACTTATATGGCATCTAGTCTGGCCTAGTAAGGTTTAGTTCTAAGAAAAATTATTTGAAATATATTCATGTTGCCTAACTATCAATTGGGTTCAAAGAAGGTTCTTTTTTTTTCGCTAGAAATTTCATTCCCTTTGTGAAAAGTTTTAGGTATTAGGTATTAGTTGTAGGACAGTAATGTCCATCGTGATAAGAAACTATTTAAAAATAAGTTATATAACTTATATATACGTATAAAATTTAAATTATAGTCATGTAACTTATATACGTTAAAAAATATTAGTTGCTAACAGTAATATGTACAATATTTTTTACTTAAACGCAGGTAGGTCGCATCTATGGTACAACACGTTGTTTGACTAATGAACAGTATTAATTTCTTTTGGACGCTCCATCACTCATATAAATAAATGCTAGAATTTACTTTTATTTTTATTTATTTATTTATTGTATAAATAATCTTAAATAGTAGAAGTTTGTATGGTGGAAACATAAACTGGACACAGTTTTTCTGTCCACCAGGACGTCGAAAATATTTAGTTAATTATAATTAACTTATAATAAAGTGACATAATATACAACAAAACACCTTTACCCTCAAAAATTGCACAAACAACGCACTAAAACAATCGAAACACCTCCGCGTCATACATAGCCGATGCAAGAAACCCGTTCTTGACGAGAATTCTTAATCGACTACAGGATGACTAATATTCAAATATGAATTAAATGACGAAGTCTGATTTTTGTTATGCGTAATTTATAATTGTTTGCTTTATGTAATAATTTTTTAATTTAAATTTAATATTGTTTCTAGATAATCTTTTTTAATGTTTTGTAAATACATACTTATTATATTAATTAATCATCAATCAATTGCAATAAGGAAATAATAGAAGTAACCAGATAAGTCATAGACTTAGATATCTTTTAATTTTTTTAAAACTTTTAAAACTTACCCAATAGCAATTTTTTTGTTAAGTATATTGTGTTGTCCTTCATATGATAAAATGATTGGCAGAGTAAAGCCCATTGTATGACGAGCGCTGCAAGGAACCAATTAAATCCAAGGGCACTGTAGGAGTATTTCTTCAAAAATGTCATAAGGAAACCGAAACCGATGAATATCATCACATGAGTGTCTTCAAAACCTGGAAAAATATTCAATTTATAATATATATAGCGTTTAATCTCCTGCATCATACCAGATACACATCCTCAAGTACATACCCTCACTCACACCATCACATAACAGCCAAATCAGGCATTAATTAGTTAAAGGTATAGAAATGTTCTATTGATTTTTCCTTTGTAAATTAACTTTTTTGTAAGTGATACATCTGTAGCTATATGTTTAGTATTTATCGTAGGCAAGGTTTTTTTTATAGAACAAACGAGGGTCACCTGATGTTAAGTGATACCGCCGCCCATGGACACTAAGGCACAGTAAGGCATTCAACCCACTATTTATCATGACCACAATATACGTAACATATATATTTATCCAGCCGTTAGAAGCCAGTGCTATTATGTGCTATATGTATTAAACAGATGTATTTGCCATGACTTAGGGTTCTTCAAGAAAATGGCGTACCAATTCTTAAAAGACTGTTGACGCACTGTTGACCCTTGTGGCAATGTGAGTGTCCATGGGCGGCGGTACCATCTAACATCAGAGGAGCCTTCTACCAATTTGCTTCCTATTAGATAAAAAAATACGCCAATCTACTATGCATTCGTGTATTCGCACATAACACTCTGGACAAATTCCAAATTACATTTTAAATTTCTTGATAAGCTTTAGTATGGTCACATTTTGTACTTAAGTATAAAATTTCCACTGTTTTTAAAAGTGAAACATTATTAAGGCTAACGTCATTTAGGTATTTAATGATAATACGTAACAAATTGTTTTGTTAGTACCTATAATATGTTAACAAATTTAAATTTATTTTTAAACCTAAAACGTTAGCAATGGTGTTACATGTCCAATGTATAAATTGTTTGACACTGATATAGAACTATGGGAATAAAAGTTGCAGGAGCGAACTTAAAAGATATAATGATAAAAAATAGGTTAAGAGGCATAATTCTGGAATTTTCTGTACATATTATACAAACAAATTGAAAAGTTTAAGTTTAATTATATTATTATATTACTTCGTTTTACGGACAAATAAAACAGATCCAAAATGTTTAAATAAGTCTTTTCAGATTCTATTTAAGATATAGTTCAGTAATAAAACTGGGTTAATATGGCAATAATTTAAATTATAATACCAATAGTATCTTTCAACTTGCATATCATTGAAAAGCACGAAACTGCGAGTAATTAGTTTAAATTCGCGTTTACATCCAAAAAAAATACATGAATACAAACACATTTAACGTTGTATTTATTTACACACACATACACAAAGTAAACCTTTGATCGGATACGAAAAATATTAAATGAAAAATTGCTCTCGAAATCGTACACTGATGGTTAATGCGCCTCCGGGGTATGATAAAAAAAATTATTCACGTGAAAGCATCATCTACACGTTTTTAAAATCATTGCCCATCGCTTTGAGGTATAAATCCTTTACCATAAAAATATAACATAACATATTATTGTTATTTTGCCTGCCCAGTC
Organism: Pieris rapae; assembly: GCF_905147795.1. Lineage (NCBI taxonomy): Eukaryota > Metazoa > Arthropoda > Insecta > Lepidoptera > Pieridae > Pieris > Pieris rapae. Next base: position 7,747,206 of record NC_059527.1, read on the forward strand.
TTGTTCTTTCCTGGCTTTAAAGGTTTAATTATTTAACACTTCATAAATATGAAGCTAATATTAACTCTGTAAAAATAATATATATATTTTTTTGAATTTTTCGTTGCATTACATAAAAGGAAAAAAAAAGTTAAACATAATTTAATGAAAAGCAACTGGCGGCCTTATAGGCCTGGCGCTTAAGAGCGATAAGGCCGCGAGTTGCTTATTATATATATCATATATTAATCTTATAGATTATAAAAAAATGCACTTCTAAAGCTAATATATTCTTATTTATACTTAGTGCCTTTGTTAAATGTAGGGCAAATATCTCTCACGATCTTTTAAATTGCCAAATATTTGGTTTAACAAGCTTGTAAAGATACCTTAAATATCACCTAAAGTAAAACAAATTATGTACTAATAAGTAACTATAATTGTTTCAAGTGGATATGCGATACGTAATTGATCAAGGAATATCTCAAAGTTACAAAACCTCTTTAAACTTTACCTGAAAGGAATCTGTTCTGCAATATTGTTTATTATATATAACTGTGTATTTATACAAACTAATAACCTCGTTTCATCTATAATATACAGTGTTCTATATATAATTCTAAATAAGGTCGGATTTTTTGGGACAAGCAATTGTCCTAATATTTCAGTAAATTTACAATAATATATTGAATAAAAGATTTAAACCTTTCTCTGGAATCACACGATGACAATAGAAAATTCATTCGTATTTGAGTTTCGTATTCATTATTTAATAATACGCATATTAAGTAAAAAACCTTCTAAAATCTGTTCCAAAAACAAATAAAACCTGTCTGTTGCGGCTCGAAATAAAAAATTCATTTCAGCCAAAATCATCAGCAAATCAGATTTTCGCACGTCTGTCTCAAAAGAATGCTTCGAATGGCCCAAGTGTAAATATAACTTTTATTTTCTTGATTTTTCCCGTCGTATTCACATTTTATATTTTCTATAATATATTAGACCTATTTTTTCTATAAGGCATTTTTTCTTATAACAATATCCTAAACTGTGATTCTTAGAAAAAACATGCGCTCAGCAACTGCTCTATCATCACCAATAAGCGATGATGAGTTCCCAGTTTGCTGCGACCACTTATGTTACGATCTTTTGTAACTCTTATGACTATTGTTATGAATTTTAAACCCCTTATTGGCTTAAAGTAATGGCTTAATATAAACATAAGTGAGTCAAGTACCAAACAATTACTACAGCAAACATTAACTTGTAACACAATCTGACTACATTACTGGATTTAGTTCCAAAGTTGAACTGTTCATACGATTAATAGGCAAATCAGAAACATGGTAAATTAACTGGAGGACGTGGAAGTTTGAATACAATTAGCTAATAACGTTCAAACTTTAATATATGTTTTTACCGCTATTAATAGTAAAGTAGTTTTGCATTTGCAACGAGTATGCACAAAGTTATAAAGAGCATTTATTGATATTTTGTTATATATATAAACAATGGTGGATCTATTACTTCTATATCTTATATCTTTAAATGAGCCATTCTTGTATAATATATATATATACAATTGGAATCTTGGAATCGGCTCCAACGATTTTCATGAAATTAAGTATACGGGGGGTTTCGGGGGCGATAAATCGATCTAGATAGGAATCATTTATAGAAAATGTCATTTTATTCGTGTTTTATCAACTAAAACATATGATTGCTCGTTTAAAGATGTCAGTCAAATAAAAACTTAAATATGAATATATCTTATATCTTTAAATGAGCAATTCTTGTATATATATATATATATATATAATTGGAATCTTGGAATCTTGGAATCGGCTTCAACGATTTTCATGAAATTAAGTATACGAGGGGTTTCGGGGGCGATAAATCGATCTAGATAGGAATCACTTATAGAAAATGTCATTTTATTCGTGTTTTATCAACTTCAACATATGATTGCTCGTTTAAAGATGTCAGTCAAATAAAAACTTAAATATGAATATAATTCTCTTTATTCGATAATAACATTCATATTTCATCATTTTATAAGTATGTGATTCGTACTTAAATAATATTTCCAAAAAACACGATTTATAAATAAAAAAAACCGAGCTAAGCTCCGTCATTCAGGTCCTAACTATATTAAAAAAGAAACCAGATTGAAATACCTAGCTAATGAAACGGAAAAAAAAGTTGACGATTAATTATATTCTCATATATCGTTATATAATACTGTTTTAAATTACATCTTGTGACTGATGCACGTTTATCTCCTGGGAAATAAGAAATAAAAAAAAATTATATCACAAGTAATTGTTTTGGTAAATTGTTGTCTTTTAATAAAATAACTTTGATGATTATTCCCTACGTGGCAATAAACCTTTTAATTGCTAAAACATTTAATTCAGTAACCATTTCTAACAAATACTTTGTAATTTTAATTTTTTTTAAACTAGTAAATAAAGTATGGCGCTTCATTTCCATATGTTTTGTAAAGTGACGTAATTTTATTTGGAACTGTATATTTTAAGAACCTTTTGAAATCAAAATATATTTTTTTATAGACTTAGAATTTTTTACCTTCTTTGATAGTTTTAACGTTTAAGATTAAATAAGGTAAGGAAGAAGGTTTGTCCAAAGTGAACAAACTGTCCGACTACTAACAAATAAATGGAATAAGTAATTACTCATGACAAACGGAACGCAAGTATGTTGTCTTTCAAATCGTTATCTATAGTCAGTTGTATCCAGGCATACTCCTAAAGTTCCAGGATAAATTGTAGCACTACGCCGTAGAAATATGCATAGGTCAAAATGCTACGGCGTAGCACCTGCTTCCGGCCATTCACGAAAATAAGAAAATTTATTAAATAAGTTGGTTACTTTTAAAGGTAATGTCTAGTGTATTTATTTATTGCTGAAATTTCAATGTTTCTTTAAGCACAGCAGTTACTACTATATAAAATAAACTAATAATACTGTAATAAAGTACATCATATGGAGATGCAAGTGTTAATAAATACTACTGCATATGTTAACAATTGGATAAATAGTATAGATTGATATTTTTCTAAAAAAAATTGAATTGCGATAACTTACTGAGTTATATTTATGTATTGTAAATCATTGGATATTTTAAAAATTTATAAGTTGGGTAACTAATTTATTTAATTATTTTCTTACTGTAACATAATAGCAATGCAAAAGCAAACTGCTTAATACAATAATTTTACTTAGAACATGTCTATACAATATCATATACCAAGAGAAGAAAACATCAACATTTTTATTACAAAATAGGGAAAGAATATAATCCATTTATAACTATTATTAGATCTCACGCGCTAAAGTATTGTAGATGCGTAATTCACGCGAAAATCATAATAAATTTACGTGACTTTATCGGGTTCTCTAAATCTCTCAAATGATAAATAAAAACAAGATTTCATTCCGTAAAAAAGATTAGTATTCCTGTAGAATACGAGAATCAGAGCAATAGCGATGATGCGATTTTGAATGAAGATTAATAAACGCTCGATCACGATTTTATTCGAAGGCTTTCAATGCTTTATAAGGGCCTTATAACTTCATAAAATGAAATTTAGGGCACAATATAAATTTAAAAAATTGCATAACTTTTTTTATTTTGCGGGTATCTGCAATTAACCCTTAGGCTATGAGCGAATCCTATCCATGATGCTGTCATGTGCAGTGACTTCCCATTGGAAGCATCTACTCATCGTCTGCTGCGTCTGCGTCTGCAGAGGTATTGTCTGTCTTCTATCTCTAAAATATGGTGACGTTTTAGCCATCTCACATACTCTATTATGGTGAGTTGGCGAGCCAGTTCGTTCGAGTGACAGACTAACTGCTCTATGTATTTTATTGTAGCTGCCAGTCTCGAGTTTTCTTCTTTAATAATTCTCATTTTAATAGTAGAAGCCAAAAGGAGATTTCGGAATTTACTAAAATCTATAGCCCCTCCCCCACCGATGAAAAGATATACATTATTAATATTTTTTTCTTATTATTATCTAAGCTTTGCAACTCAATAGGTCTCTATAACGCTCCAGTAAATCCACATTTAGCATCGTGGGTTATGTATCAATACTTTGGTACTTTTGCAATTGTATACGAAACTTAACCCAGAAACATAGTTTGATTTAAATTTATTAATATTGTTTGCTTTGCCTTTTAAACAATTTATTTAGAATCAAACTAAGTCACAGTAATAATGTATGATTAAGGTTTTCAGATTTAAATTCTTTAATTGGCCTAATTGTCAAAGCAAGCGTATGCTAATTTTAAAACAGAATAAAATAAATAAATAAATCAGAGGAGCTACAACATCTTTCGGTCTTAGCCTCAGATTTCTGAATCTGTTTCATGATCATTTTTAAATCTAATAGGCAAGTAGGTGATCAGCCTCCAGTGCCTGACACACGTCGTCGACTTTTTGGGTACAGGACATGTCGGTTTCCTCACGATGTTTTCCTTCACCGTTCGAACAAATGTTAAATGCGCACATAGATAGAAAATCCATTAGTGCACAGCCGGGGATTAGTGCGACTCTTATACCTACGACCTCAGGTATGAGAGTCACACTCTGAAGCCACTAAGCCAACATTGCTTAAAACAGAATACTAATCTTAAAATCAGCTTAAAGCTTTATATACGCACTATTTAAATTCGATTATCACAGTCGGTTTAAGATGACTTATAATTTCAGTAAAGAAGTGGTACGTAGGTCATATAAGATATCCCTCTCCTAAGGTTCTCTTCTTGAACATGTTATATTGATGTGACATCGAAAAGTAATTATAATGCATTTTTTATAATAATATATGAAACGACTGAATATGATTTTTTCCCTATGAGAACCCTATACACTATGAAGTATTACAAACCAATTTGACTTATGGTGCTTCAAGTAAAGAGGGTACTAAAGGCTGCCAACGCATTTGCGAGCCTCCTGGAAATGTGAGTGTCAATTTAAGCCCCCTGCCCGTTTGCTCCCTATTCGCAATATATTGCGTCTATCGCTAATACGAAGGCTTCCTGATGCTAAATCATTTCTAAAGTGCTTTCTGAAATGAATTCTAACCAAAGCTACACTCGAATGGCTTCGAAACCAAATTATTTAATTATATTTTAATTTTTCATAGAGTATTTTTCGCCCCAATTTATATCACATTTATTAAAGTACATAAATGATTGCAATAACCGAAAATAATATTACTTCGCTTTATTTATTTCATAAATTAAACTCATTTCACAATTCATGAATATACATGAAACAATATTTCAATAAAAACAAAGCAATATTTTTAAATAAACAAAGGAACCTCAGAGTGGTGGATTTAAGATTTGAGAAATAAAAAACACTGCTATGAGATTAAAACGCGTCTTTCATTGTAGTTTACGAGAGACATACCTAAGTGATGGTAGCTGGTAGCGATGCATTGATGATAAATGGTAAAACAGTTACTGCTTACACATCTTCTGATTTTAAATACATCAGACTCATAGCTTTGCGACTAAATTTAAAAGATTTTTTCAATGGTATCTTAAACATCTAGAAAAACGTTTTTTTCTTTTTTTAATATAAAAACTCTTTGGATTAAAACACTCACAAATAAAAGAGAATATTAGTACAGAAAAAGTATTAAGAAAGGATTAATCCAATTATAATGAAAATCAATGCCAACTTAATTTGGGTTTTCATGAATAGGTACAAATGCCTGAAACCCATTATGATGCACCCTCCTGTTAAATGTATCGGAGTATTGTGCCCTACCGAACCCTTAATACAAAATCATCGACGATTAATTCGATTCACATGACTCGACCCCCTCATATTCGATCATTCCATAATATCGTCAGATGAAATTACCTTGATCGTAGGGCTACTACTTGAATATTTTTATTCAACTCTTACGACTTTACTGTTTACTGGTTTTTAAATGCATTTAGTCGTGATTTAATTCTGTTAGTTATTTTAATAGGTAACTTGCAATAACATAACATATAATTTATTTCAAACGAAATACACAAAATAATAATTAAAAAAGAAATAAGTATGGAAAGAAAGGAATAATGTACATTTTAAGTGTGTATTGTAGTTGTGTCTATAATATTCTTTAAAAAATATATTTTTTTTTACATATATGATATGAAATGTATACAAAGTATTAGGAGATAGATCAGTCCAAACAGGAGAGAAGTTGTAAATTTGTATCCACTCGGATCACTAGCATTTTTCTATATAGCGTTTATTAGAAAAAAAAACGTTTTCCACCCTATCAGAATTTCCGAGACCTCATGGAATCGAACATGCAATTGCGCTATTGGAATGTAACAATGATGGACACGTCTGGCAGCCCTATTCAAACAGGATCGTCTGATACCTATAATAAGGCCCGATTGTTCTCACTAAGCCAGCCTCCGCACATATCGCTAACAATGGGAATCTTGAAGTAATTTGTATTATGTTACGTACAGATAGCAATGGCCTCATAAAACCTTTTCTTATTACTGGACAATAATAAGCGGACTGTATTGATATAAAGACCCGTCTATACTCATTTAATCAATATCCGTTGTCATTTCATAGAAATACAGCTGCCCCCTCGTTTCTCCTTAATGCTTAGCCTACTGTTTAGTATATACTAAAATAAGTGTTGATTGACATTTTGCCCTTTTAAGAGTACCTAGAGTTTTTTACTCCGGCTTTTTCTATCGGCCTACATTCTCTGTCTTCTTTGCAGATGAGAACGGATGCATACAGGTTCAAATTTAATGACGTGGAATACTCCGTATATGGAAATGGTATTCGGTTTTACAACAAACTTAAAAATCATTTTTCAAATTAGAGAACTATCAGTAAATAAATTCAAAGCCCATGTTAAAAGTAAATTAAGTAATAAAGCCTTTTATAAATGTGACGAATACTTAAATGATACTAATCCTTGGGATTGATTTTCTCCAGTTCAAACAATTTGCATTAAAAACCTGGGAACCTAATGCAACTTTAGTGATCTCTAATCTGCTTATAAAAATGCACCCTTGTTAGCATGCATTCCGAAATACGTGAAATAAATAATTTAATTTTGATTCATTGTATATTATATATATTAGAGCAGTGTTGGCCTAATTCAGCGTGTCATACCTGAGGTCGTAGGTTCGATCCCCGGCTGTGCAGCAATAGACTTTCTTTCTATGTGGAGATTAAAAATTCGAATGGTGAAGAAAAACATCGTGAGGAGTTGGCTTGCATTGCCAAATAGACGGCTTGTGTCAAGCGCAGGAGGCTGATCATCTACTTTTTTATAAGATTGAATAATAATCATGAAAAAGCTACAGAAATCTGATACGCAGACCTTCAAAAAGTATTAGCTCTACTGGTATATTATTAGAGATTATATTGCATTGCTATCTACAGGTTGGTATTCAGCATTCTGTGCCTGACACATGCCATCGACTGTTTGAGCGCAAGCCAATTTCCTCATGATTCCTTCAAAGTTCCAGCGAATGTTAAGTACGCACATATACAAAAAGTCTATTGGTGCACAGTCGCGAATCGAACCTACTATAACAGGAATAAAATTCGCATGATGAAGCTACTAATTTAACACTGTTCTTAGATCATTTTAATTAATATATCAAGTAACGTAATCTTATATCGTGAAAATAAGGACGAATCAATTACATCGCAATTTATATTAACACTAAATTATTCAATAATCCTGTTATGAAATACGATATTTGACGTACTGAGTCTAGACTTATTGTTTTGTAAGACATTGTTCGTGTGAATTATTAAAGACGTGAAAGATGATAGGTGCTTTATTTGATGATAATGTTTCGTTCGCTATCATATAGGGTCGTTGACTTTAATTTTGCACTAGGCTTAGGCTAGGGTTTATTGAACTTAGAAATACGATGGAGCCGCTCAGCTAATAATATATTGACAATTGTAATATCGCAAAAATTTTTGAATACTACACAATTCTGGAAACTTTTTTTTTGTGAGAAAAAAACATCGGAGATGATTTGTTATTAACTTGAAATAAATTTTCGATAATTTCTTTTATATTAAATGAATAAATTTCACTTAATAATATACGAGTAGCTTTAAATAGTAGTTTGTTAAATTAATTGTCATAATTAATAAAATCAAAGTTAAATGATTATTTATTTCAATTAGGCCAGGTATTAAAAGGTATTTTTGAAAGTCAATATTACAAGTAAAAATGAAATGGGTCTTACGATATGTTGTATACATTGATTTGATAATTGTGTTAAGACCAAGAATTAAAAAAAGCTACTATACGGTGTTAGGAAAACAATGCAACAGATACACCGTTCTGATATATTTACAAACATTACCACTATAGATTTTAAATTATCCTTTATAAAGATAAAAACTAACTCAATATAAGCCAATAGTGTGTGAGTTACGTCAAAGTTGATTTATTTTTCAACATTAAAAATAAAATCAAATATAAACCGATACTAAATAAGATTTAATGTGACATTTAATTGTTACAAAGTTACTTTAGAAGCCTAAAAATTTACAGTGATACCAGTGACGCAACGGCGATTGTTAAACGCACACATAGACGGAAAGTCTATTGGTGCACAGCAGGGCACGACCTCGGGTATTAAACCAATTGATCAACTCTGCCTGAATAAAAAAAATACTAAGTATAAGTTATAAAGATATTAAGTATAATACTCTGGCATGGAGAGTGTCCATGGGCGGTAACTTAATAGCAGTTGAGCCTCCTGCCCGTTTGCTCCCTGTTCTATATAAAACAGTACTCATCGTTAACTAAACGAAACCAAGAAAAAAAAATCCAAATTAATTACTTATGAGAAACCGGAAGGAAACTCAGTTTTTCAATCTTTAACCAGCAAGCTCAATGTTTATTAATATTCTGTCATCTACTGTCTGTGTTCAATATTCCTTCATAGAAAATAATTCTAGAGTTTAATTGAAACGCTGAAGGCAAGGAGGCACTTTTAGCGATGACAAGCTCTTTCGTTGTGAATGTAGGTCACAAATCAGAATCCTATTTCAATGACGTTAACACATGCTCTAGAAAATAAGCTGAATTTAAATTAAATTTATATATTTTATTTATTGATTTATAATTTCAGAATACTAGAAGTGCTCCAGAGGCTAACAACGTTTAAAACATTTTATGTTTTGTCTTGAGTCTCACGTCACTTGTCGACTAAATAAATGTGAGAATACATTCTTTAGTTAATTGCGGTGGGAGTGCGTTTATGAATGTGTTTATCATCTATTCCTATTTACCGAGTAATCGTAAGACGTGACATTACTGTAACGACTGTAACGGATAACGACTTTGAAATCACACAAACTTGGTGATACCGATTATATAGGGGACCTTGACTGCAAGACCTCCAAGTGATTGTCTATGCAGGAGTTGCGTTTAAGTTTTTTTTTTTAATTTTATGTAATGTATTGAAATTCGTATACAGACTGTTCAATGTCTACTTTTCTATTGGTCTCTAATAACCAATAGAAAAGTAGACATTGCATGTGACATTTTGCATAAAAAATCGACAAATTAAAAATAATCGATTTTTTTTTTATTATAAGTCCAACCCGTGTAACGTATATTTTTTTAGGTGATTTGTTTATCAGGACTAATATATATTTCAATATAAACATTATTTTTCAAAGATGAAACTTATGTGTCCTCCGTCAGTCACTGTTTGAACATGGCGGTATGTGAAGATTTCTTAATACAACTTCTGTATGCCTTACAATATTCATACATATTTTTTTATAGAACAGGAGGCAAACGGGCAGGAGGCTCATCTGATGTTAAGTAATACCGCCGCCCATGGACACTCTCAATGCTAGAGGGCTCGCGAGTGTGTTGCCAGTTTTTTAAGAATTGGTACGCTCTTTTCTTGAAGGACCCGAAGTCGAATAGGTTCGGAAATACTTCAGTGGGCAACTAGTTCCACAAAGCGGTGGTGCGTAGCAAAATTGTCTTGAAAAACGCTCAGTTGAGTTTATATCTAGTATTGGTGGTTAAGTATTAGAAATTACTTTACGCTAAGTTAAATTACTTAATTTTAAGTAATCTGCATAGAATTTGTTTTTTTATATATCTATCATCACATCATTATATCATTTTGATATTTGCGATATATAAAGGTTGTAGAAATTCAGTCTCGTAGAGTAATGATGTGTTAGGTACACGTTCAAACTACATAAATCAGTCTTATGTTAAGACACTTACCTCGTATATTGTGGTCTTCTTCGCCTCCATATTTCACAAATATATAGTAAAGTACCATTAGAAGTATTTGGAACACCAGAAGCGGCGTGTACTTCATATTGGCAAATGTGAAAGCCATTATGAGGATCTGGAAAGAGGTTTTAGTACATAATTAGTTTTTATGTTTGTCGGAAATATGTTTTTATTCATAGCCAGCTTTACACGGCTGGCGCATGATTTACTCATTATAGTAATTCAAAATACAAATATTTCCTCTTAATTATATTATCGACTAACTAGGGTCGTCTTTCTTTGTGTGACGAAGGTTAAATCTTTAGTCTCTAATATAGGTTTCTTCACAATAACTTTACCATACTAGCTGTTTTTGGATATGAAATATAGAAAAATCATCCTTTTGTTTGTCCATCGCTGGGAATCAAACGCACGATTTCTGGTATAAAACGCATTTTTTACCAAATAACATGATTAATTAAAAAATCTTAAGATTTATTACAAAATATCTAATCGAAAATCTCGATATACCTACTAAGGATTTTCAAATACCTAAATCACTTTGTTGATCAATTATTCAAGACACCGGGAGCATATGTGACTTGTTGGATTTACATTTGCTCCTAATAGCGGTTTCCAAATAACTATACAAACATTGTAAAATATTACAAAAATTTAAAATACATTTTGAATTGCCTTCACAATGACAACCGCTAAATATGACATTCAGATAACACATTACAGATAATTTTAATTTTAATCAAAGAAGATTCAAATAGATTATATATTATAAAGAAGTGCTATAATCTTGTCCATAAATAACGCACATTAAATACTATTCACGGAAGTTAACATAAAACAAAAGATGGCGAGATGGTGCGTTTTTATCAATTTTATTTGACAAACACTATCTGTATACCCATAACAAATAAATGTTTGAAAATATCACCTCCGTTCCTGTATTTAGTTATGTGAGTGTAAGTTTTGCCTGTGTTTGATTTCTTTCTATGGTTTAAAAATTAAAAAAAATGTTTTTTTAAGAAATCACTTTAGTATTAAATACTATTTTTATAGACTAGTATGCCTGATAGAGCAGGAACCTATCCCCCATTCGAATGACGTTAATAAATCTGTATTTTGTTACTCTTGAAGTATGTATAGATATATTAGTATAAATATGAGTGCTCTTTTTTTGATTTTCTAAAAATTAATGTTAGTTTCATATATTATAACTTATGATCTAATTTTCCGTATACTGGAAATTATTTGATAGCGATGTTTGTTTTTGTAATATTATTTTTGTATCGAAAAGTTAGATACGCGGATGCAATATGTTAATACTGTATTAAAAATGAAATTGAAAACATAATACTTCAAAGTGCCTATTGAAGATTGAAAGATGTTACAAACTCTAATGTAGAAAATACATCAAGAGAATTAATTATATATTAACCCTCGCGTGTAGAAAATTAGTCACGATTGATATTCAGAAACATTTCAACGATTTTTGATCGCTTACACTTTAAAAACAGTTTAAACTGCGTAATTTTCAATCGTTATTATATAAGGCAACGTATATATCGCGGAAATGTTCGTATGAATACGTGTGTAATTGTATACAAACATGGCGTTGTATTGAGTCTATTTCAGCGCAGTATGATTGCCAAACAAACTGAGAGAGAAATTCTAATAAATATGCCTTGTTCACATAAAATTAAAGTAACTATATTTGAGTACAGCGCAGTCATACGTTTCATAGAACGGGTTCTTTCAATTTGCTTTTACAGTAAAGAGAAACAAGTCGACCTTTTGCGACTTGTTTTTAGAACCGTCATCTGTATCAGCTAACCAAAGAAAACTGGTACCTCGTGCTGCATTCACACCTTATTTATGTTATATTAAATACAGCCTCTGTAATAACGTAATTAATTGGTGAATATTCATAATCTGTAAGTTATCTTTCATAATCTATCATAGTATAAGAATGATGTTCAATGTGCATGTATGGATATTTATATATTGATGATTCTTACATAAAAAACTAAGTTAAAAATAAAACAACTAACAATACAAAAAATATGCCATTTTAATAATTTTTCAAACAATTTTACAACGATTAATACCTAATCGAGCGCTTCATTTTTTGCAACGAGAGGCAAGTAATTGAATTTCAAATCCCTTAGGAGAGGTTGATAGGAATATAACCTAGATTTTATCGTTCTCTTATTCTATTCATTTGTATATGACGTAACTGGCTGTTTAATTTTATTAAATCATTTTCAAATTAATATTTATATCACTCTTCAAGCTACATCATTTAAGGCTATTATTATGCTCATCTTTGGGTTTGAGTTCAAACGTCAACTTTAAACGGAATTGGAACCGACTGCTTGAAAAAGGATTAAATCCTTATTAATGGTGGTTTTGTATAACCAACGAAACAGTATATGTATAATTCTGGCTTCGTGCAATTTTCTGTATGTTTGTTGTTTGCGTGTTTGTCTATCTTCCATCATTTTTACCATTATTATAATCACAATGTTTTCCTTCACCGTTTGAGCGAATGTTAAATGTGCACATAGAAAGAAAGTCCATTGGTGCACAGCCCGGGATCGAACCTACGACTTCAGAGATGCGAGGCGCACACCGAAGCCACTCGGTCAACACCACTCACTCTTCTATCCTATTCCGTTCATTTACCCTTTTTTTTACTTTGCGTGCGTTTGAACTGTTTTTATAAAATAACAACATACAAATTCTTAATTCAACTCCAAATATAGATTAGTTATTAAGTCATTGGAATCCATATTACGATTTCAGTGTATAGAGAAATTGTCTCGTATTAAATCCGAACAACCAGCTGTTGGAAATGCAATCTAGTCAAGACATCGCCTGATTCTGCACTTTGATACTTCAGCAATTTAACGTGACGTCACTGCCCTGATTGATGACGTATTAGATTGTTTCTCCAATTGATTTGGTTCACTATTCAATTTTAAGTTCAAGATTTTAACAATCTAAAGAAGGAAAAAATATGAATTATGCAACTAGCTAAACGTAACCTAGTTGATAAATAGATAACATACAATTATGATGATAAAGATACGGGGTTGATACGCTACGCCACTAATTTTTTGGGATAAATATCTTAAATTGCATACACGTTAGGTGTTCCACTATAGTGTAAAATTGCAACAAATCTGAGACCAACTCCCTAAAACGGTAGCGCCAGAAAATGGTACAGAACAGGACATCAATTCGTACATTGCCTAGGCCCGAACTACCTTTGCAAAACTTATGACAGTCGCGGATGTTGATGCGTTGAATAACGGTTAAAATATTTGGATCTAACGTCAAATCCGTGCTGCTCTATGGGCTTGAAACGTGGAAAGACCGAAGACTTCTCGCACCGACTCCAAGCCTTCGTTAACCGATGTCTTCGGCATATTCTGGGCATCTACTGACCTGAAAAAATTTCTAATGAGTAACTTAAGAGCGCTGCCGCCAATTCCCGATCAGCCAGCAGATCAAGTTACGCAAGTGGAAATGGATAGGCCATACGCTCTGAAGAGATTCCACTTATATTTCCAAGCAGGCGCTAGATTGGAACCCTCAAGGAAAGCGGAAGCGTGGACGTCCCGGGCAAATGTGGCGCCGAACAGTTGGAACAGTCAGAAATAGTTGGAGCGAGGACTCAAGACCAAACGCGATGGAGACTTACTGTGGACGCCGTGTGCCCCATGTAGGGGTTATAGCACATCAATTCAAGTAAGGTAAGTCAGCGCACTGTATGTACATGCACAATATTACTTAAGTATGTTTAATTGGGGGATACCATCAGGCCCGCTCGACTTATGTGCAGCAAGTTGCCAGAATGTAACTCCGGTATCGAAGTATCAAACTGTTAGGTCGTCGGTGTAGAGCCCCAATAGCTCATCTTTCTCAGTGAATTTCCAAGATTCTTTTAGACAGCTTTGGCAAGAGGTTTTTTCATATAGTTCATGTAACATCTATAAAGTACTACTTGATCAAAGTACATCAAAGCTGAATATTTATTACAATATTCATGGCGTGTCGTAAAAACGATAAAATGACATACTTAACGCGAAAGGGTACCTTTTTATTTCCTTGAAATAAAGTAGAAGAGCTTTCAATGTTGGCATATGACTGTCACTCTAATCGTAGGCCGTATATGAAAAAGGGCTGTAATTAAATATTCAAATGTGTTTTATCAGTATTTAGAGGTGAAATACTAATAAATAAATAACATCGCCCTTGTTAATTTTGTATATTTAGTATTTTTGGATGCTCCTGTAGTATTTTAATATACAACATGAAATAGATAACTAAAATATAGTTTTGATTTAAAAAGGAATATTAAGTTTGCTACTATAAGACCACTTTTGTTTACGATTACAATTGGGGATATTTATATTACAAAGAATTGATCTGACATACAAAAATAAAATTAAAACCGATTAAATTTATGTTAAAGTATCACAATATCCTATATCTAAAAATGATTATAAAAGCATTAAAGGGTAGATATAGTCTACAAGGGTTTTTAATATACATATATATAACGATTTTATTATTTTTTTATTATGTAAAACTCAGTGGCGTTTAACTGATGATCTCAGTTGTTTGTATTCCTCACGATCTCAGTGTTTTCTCAAACAAAGATTGGCTCCTAGACATTCAGATTATTTTCTACTGCATATACGCATTAGTAGCATATATAAATGGATGAATACATTGCTAGATTCGAATGTAGTTGACAGTCTCACGTTGATCTACTAGGCTAGTAACACTGCACAATACTAAAGTGAAAATAATCAAAGATATCAAACGAACATCGTTTACGTATGAAACTGTCTGAAATTCTGGTATAAACTATCAGTCCTTAAATGTATAGAAATAAGAGTTAAAGTATGGCATGTTCATCAATCATTCATGCGAGTTTGGAGTTCGAAACTCACGCTTTGAAAGGAAGAATTGAAAAATTCGGATCACACGTGTTTAGGCTGAAAATTGTGATATTCTGTACCAAGCGTCCTGTTTGGACATCGTTAAAATGCTTTAATTAAAAACTAGACACGGTCGATTTTGAGGTGGAATTTGAAACTACAACATATCCGTTTACAGAAGCAGTATTTAAATAATGATCGACGCGAGCTTCTTTAAATAGAACGTTAATATTAAAGAGCAAATTGTCGCCCGTAACACGTCTTTAATATTGAATTATTTTTATTTATTAGGTCATTATATTATATACCTAAAATAAGTGCATTACATATTGATGGAACACCTACTTTAGATAGGTTGCATTTTACACTTATAAAACAAAAAACGGCGATTAAAAATAGTAGCGGAGAGTTTATTGTCAGATCTTCTCTTCCATTCTACGCCCTTGATTTGAGAACTGGCAATCAATGTAAAATTTGAAGCTTAATGTATATTTCTTTTTTTGACGTTTTTTTTTTTACTTTTTGACACTCGCTTTTATGGTGAAGGAAAACATCGTGAGACATGCATGCGCCTTAAACCCAATTCACAGCGTGTGTCTGTCGAAGGCTTGTTGCACCAATGGTGTCATAAAACAAAGTCATAAACGATTAATACTATTTAAAACTACCCTTTCAATTAAAATATTAATCGGATGGAAACTCCGTTACCCTTGAAGCAATGAAAATGTATTTTTAACATCGTAATTGTTCTTTTATAGTCGATTAAAACATTTAATAGAGTTAAAATTACTTTTCTGAAAACGCCGTTAATTGGTGGAAAGTTAAGTAGGAAGCACACAATAACATTTAACATTGGCGAAATTAATTTTTAACGAGCAATCGTGTACGATATATTTTTTTTATTGTGAATCCTGTTTTACCCCAGTTTTATTCTAGTTGTGTTGGTTTGCGAATATGTACTAATTATTTTTAGTCTTAAGAAAAAGAAAACATTGTGAAAAATCAAGCTTTGATACTCGAAAAATTTAGAAGTTATGCAATAATTATAGTGTCCATTTTTGCACTTCAACAAATCGGAAGAAAATAAAAATTTACATTTTTGAAGTTATACTTATTTTGGCGCGATGGAGGTATTCTAGTATTTTTATTTTTAGAACACGTGCTTCGTAACAGTACAATTAAACAATGTGAATAAATAAATATTATTTTGGTGTTTTTAAATCAATTTATTATACGAAGGTGATAGTATTTACAAATAATTTATTTATTATATTTATCGTTAATCACTACTGCATTATAGTTTTTTTCCATACACAAAATAAGTATAACTTCTAACGCGTGTACATAAGTACACACACACTTTTTATATTCAATTAATATTTCTTAGTAAGACGATTTATTGTAACATAGCATATTGTAAGTTAAAAATTTAAAAATCGAGATTAACTATCACTTTTTCGGTACATATTCGGTATATTGTCCGTAATTAAACTCAAAATATAAACAAATAATTACCTTCTGTAACTAAAATCTATTTTAAAAAACACACATTTAATATAAAAATTCGGCAGTTCCCAATTCCGAAATAATACGAGCAAATGTTACAGTATAACCACTATTGCACTCTCGTTACGACTGAACTGTTATTCCAAATGACACTTCACACACATCCGTCAAATGGTATGTCGCGGCTAGATAAGCTAAATGCGATATGTTCAGTAAAAACGCTACAATTCAATAAAACTTCCTACAGACCAAATGTGCGTCTTAGTCCATACTTTGAAATGTAACAATAATATTTACTAACTGCATTGTCTTGTATTCACTGAATTAAACGATTCAATACAGATTGAACCGCAATTATCGCAATAAATTTGCAAATACAAATAGGGTTAAAAAAAAATTATATATTATGTATTGTTAATCAAGGTGACGATCGTGGTGTCGGAAGTGTTTTAATTAAAAACATTCACTATCGCTTAAAAGTGATTAGTATTGTATAATTAAATACTAGCAATTCCCCGCGGTTTCACTCGATAATATTCTTAGTGGAAAGTCTAAGTCGAATAATTGATATATCATTGCTTTCATAAAAGTATTATTTTACTTAGTTTTTTAAATAGTTTAGATTATTACATTCATAATCTATTAAATATACTGATTTTACTTTACAATGAATATATATCTTTAATTTTTAAATTCGTAACATCATTTACGTAGACATTAGTAAATTTAAAAAATACTGTATTGAAAACATCTTGATTTCAAGTCGGTAATGAGATTGATAAATTGTTAAAAATATAATTCAAAATGCAAACTTTCTTCTATAATAATAGAGAATACTCTCAATGCCAGAGGGCTCGCGAGTGCGTTGCCGGCCTTTTAAGATTTTGCATTTTGCTTAGATACTTGAGACTCTTTTGTAAATAAATGGTTTAACTGGATAGTATCTTGCTATGCAAAAAACAAAAACCAATAGCGAAAACCTCAAATTTCTGTA
This sequence comes from Pieris rapae, assembly GCF_905147795.1. Classification (NCBI taxonomy): domain Eukaryota; kingdom Metazoa; phylum Arthropoda; class Insecta; order Lepidoptera; family Pieridae; genus Pieris; species Pieris rapae. The sequence goes on from NC_059527.1 coordinate 7,764,935, forward strand.
TCGTTTCCGTGATAATTATTTATTCTAATTTTAATTGATTTTGATTAAACCGGCGTATTGGCAATTAATTGTAATTGTAAGCGCTAAAGGATTTTTCAAATAAATATGTGAAGCAGACGTAAGCGTTTTAAACGTATTAACATCATGTTTTCTACAAAATAATCACTATTTATCATTTTCTCCTATAGTAAGTTATAGTAATATGCGCTGGAATATAAGTAACTTAAGTTTGAAATATATACTCACGTTACGTTTTAGTTTATTTATTTATTAAAACTTCGTTGCAAATATATATATATATATATATTTAATTAACTGACGGCCTTTTCGCTTTCGAGGGATCTCTATATAGGCAACCTCTGTGAGAAAAAAAATAGATAATATAAGCAAGAACTGGTAATGTATATAATGCGTAAGGTTATTTAGACAAAACTAAATCAGGAACAAAACCTCAACTAAAAAAGGACACATGAGAAAGAACATGTGTACATGAATCAAGATAATTTTACATCACTTTCACATCAGTTAGTACGAAAGTTACGTATACGATGTGGACAGAAATTTATAGATAAGCTAAGCGATCAGTTACGAGAAGTGTATTCCATAGCCTCACTGCAGAGACTTAAAGAATTCGCCAAGAAAGGAAGAGTTATGAGAACCAGCCTAGCCAATTACAGAACGCAGAGATATGGTTGTACTTTTTTAGACCGAATATAAAACGGATACAGAAGTTTTGGAGACGACTAGTTAATTAAGCAATTACTCGTTACATCGGAAGAGCAAGGAAAAAGTAGAGATTGTGCTAGAGAACTACAATTTTCTGTTTGTCTGTCTGTCTACGAAAATCTGTTTTTACTGCACAAGACGTTATGCGAAAGAATTTCCATCTAAAGTTCTAATATGTAACTTATAAACGAATACATTAACCAATAGCGTGTATTTTTTCGATCTCCCTGTCTCACTCTCTCTCGAACGGTCTCAAATGCTCTCTCCCTTTTCCTCGACAAAAACGCTGCACATCTTCGTGACGTTCCGTAAAAAAATTACCCTCACCTGCCTAAAGAAGTGCCACTTAAAAACTATGTTCTCATTCCCCTAATAACAAAATTAGAGCAGAAATTAACAACGAAATAAAAATTAATTATTATTTAATAATGGGTTCTTTTGTAAACTAAATTGCCTTGATGAATGTTACAGGATGTCAAACAATGTGTTTTGACAACAATGATTATTGGAAAATTGTTTTGATTTCAACACGAATCGTTTAAGGAAAGTGTTTAAATTATTAATTACCAGGAGTTGCCAAACATCAACTTGGGTTTAATAAAGTAGCAATTTTTGTCAATCTCAGATAATGATAGACTAATTAGTTGGTAATAAATAGTGTTTTTACACTATACTTATTATACAAAATAATTCGACGCATACTTTTTCTAGTTTGTATAAATCAATTGGCAAAAAATATATACAAATGTTGTTCTCTCATAATCTTCCTACCCATTTATCACAGGGACGGCTTTAAAGAATTGTTCTATCATCGGACACCAAAGCAGAATGCATTATTAGAAACCTTTCGACGCTTGGTATTCCTTAGTACTATTTAAGGCACTTTCTCGCACCACCTCTTTATAGAACCAGTTGTGTGTCTACGGATACTTCTAGGTTATTACTAGGATATTACTACTATATACTCGTTCTACAAGCTACAGTACCAAGACCTATTAATAAAAAAAAAATATTTTTGTGAATTATCATGCCGGCTAGATGGCAAAAGTTTTTCTATTGTATTCAAAGCAAAATTAAATTGTTAAATAAATATGTAACATTTTTAATTGTTTTAGTGTTCAGAAGGCAATGTCAGGTATGCAATTTAAAGTAATAACCACCTTCACTGCGACGCTGGGGCTATCAGATGTGTTGCTGACCTATAAGGGACTGGTAAGCTATTTTTGTGAAGGCCTTAGTCGAATTGGTTTGGAAATACAGCATTGAGCATTTGGTTCCACCTAGCGGAGTTACACGGCAAAAACGCTCAGTTGTGAAACGAGTATATATTTTGATATTATATTTCTTTCATTAATTACAATAATTAAATGCATAGTTGCAGGTGCTTACATTTATTTTGTAATGACTTATGGACAGTTTATTGCAATTCTTCTCGTCCTTTCTACGCCAGTGATTTGAGAACAGTAAATGTAAATTTAAAAGCATTTTTATTACTGACGTTTAAAACTATACATCATGTTACATGAATAAATGATATTTTTCTTTTAATAACACTAATTAAAGTATGGTTATCTGTATGTAATATTTATTATAGTTTATTATAATATGGTATACGCTAAATTTATAGCACGGTCTAATAGTTTTGATTTTATTCGTTGTAAACATATAAACTACAGATATATATTATTATAAGTATTGATTGTTTATGTATTATAAGTATTATTAAGAGATCTAAATGTATTCAACAAAAATTTATTATAAAGAGATGTTTTTTTTATAGAATAGGGGGCAAACGTTGCACCTGATGTTAAGTGATACCGCCGCCCATAGACACTCTCGATGCTGGAGGCCTCGCGAGTGCGTTGCCGGCCTTTTAAGAATTTGTAAAAAGTACGTAGAGTACTGAGATTTCATTTGAATTCGGCTGAACAATACTGACGTTTTTAGATGGTATTCCTGTTGTAACATTTATTATAAACATAAACGTTTTTTAATGAAAAGAAAATTGCGTTTCACTTTAAAACATTTCTGTTCACTAATGTAAATATGTATTTTGTCTCCGTTATTTACTGAATAAATCCTAACAATCATAAAGGCTTAAGCTATTAACAGATTTGGTGAAGATAATATGTTCGTTAATACATGTATTTAATTATCTAATAAAAACGTTCAAGATTAGCGTATATTATAAAACTAGTTTTTTATTCGTTATTCTATTTTCTATTTTCAGTAAACTATATATCGGAAAAAATCTGGATCCAAGTAGGCCAATCGACAGAGGACTGGCTATCTTTGGAGGAGGCCTTCACCTATAGAGGAGTTTTTACAGAAGAATTATAGTTTAAAAGTAGGAAAAACTAACACAACTTTTAGGAGACAAATTTAATTACTAACAAAACTAACACCAGTATGTAAGTAAACTTAATTAATCCAACTTCTTGTTCTGCTGTAAGAATAAAAAGGCTTTTTTATTTTTATTTTATTTATTTATTATATATCGGATAGTGGAGGAACCGCTGGATCTACAGAGTAGAGCCTCCTGCAGGTGAAAGTAAAAAATGGCGGGAAATGATACAAAACAGCGGTAGAAGTGTAAAGTTTTTGAGTCTCAGTGTTACATTACAGATCATACTTTTTTACTTTTGTACTAAATTCGTCGTTTAGCTGTAACATATTAAGTGCCCCTATAATGCATGGGCATTATAAATAGATTCGCAGGGGAGCCTGCCCATTATTGCCGATTACATTGAACGACCTTGCACCTTAATATTTAACGAATTGGGTCAAGTTTTTTAAAGTAGGTAAAATTTTCTTTTTTTTTAATTTTTATAAATATTCTGTGGCACTAAATAACAGACAGTATAAAATAAATCTTCTAAGCAACATGAGTATTGGTTTCTAATTTACAAAGAATTAGGCAGGCATATTATATTATTTAGTTCGTATGTTTTAGAGATGAAGTATGACCCCATTCTGCATCTTCTACCGCATTTACTAGAGATAGTGTTCTAAGGAGTTGTTCTGGTTAATACCAGCAACTGAATTTCATCTTCGGTTCCACAACTCAACGTTTTTTAAGGCACCACGGTTTTTACCACGCACCACCACTATGGAAGCAGCTGCCCACTAGACTTTTCAAACCAAATTAACTAAGGATACTATAACTCACTTTACATAAGCTGAGCCTACTGCCCGTTTGTAGTAACAAAGTGACCGAGTTACGGAAGTTAAAAAATTGATTTTCGTAAAAGCATAGAATCTTCATGTCATCTCTTTGAAGACGTTTTTGCTGATAACGTGAGGTTTTCATCAAATTAATGAGTGTGGATTAGGTGCTAATCACATTAGGAGATTACATAACTGACGCGCCTTCTCTCGTGAGATACCGCTTATCACCTACTTGACAAATCCTTGGATTGAAATACCATTACAATTAGGAATCTAAATATGTGATTCCTTTAATAAATTATAACAACGTTTTATGTTCCTTTGTAATCTAGATTTTAATAAAAATTGTATAACGATGGTATAATATATCAATTACTTTTTTTATACAACAGAGGGCAAACGGGCAGAAGGCTCACTTGGGGTTAATTGATACCGCGGCGGTTACTTTAAATCCGAGAGGGATCGCAAGTGTGTTGCCGGCCTTTTGAGAATTGTTACAGTCTTTCCTTGAACGAAGTTGAATCGGTTCGGAAATACTTCATTGCACTGCTTCCACACAGTGGTAGTGTGGTTATCATGTTCATATTGAGCATTATTTAAGGCAGTTAAATAACGCTCAATACGAACATGATAACCATGATGGTTTGGTCAGACAGCGGACGGAGCGGAATGACGACGCGACACTGGCGCGATGTGACCAGTTGTTTATGTACTAATTAATACAGGGCATGTCACACCCAGCCGTCTATGACATCTTAAGGTACAGCCCGCTGTCTGACCATACCTTAAGATAGCTTGGTAATAAACAAAAATATACTTTTAATTGATTTAATTGTACAAATTGATTATTTCTTTCCAGTGATATAAAACTTAGTATGAACAGGCAAAATAGGCATAGCACTGTGCCTGTAAGGATAAAGACTAGATTTCCCTAGTAGGCTCCAGGAGCGGAAGATGGCTTAAGCAATCTGGCTCAGATTCTTAGATCTTCCGCGAGCTAAAGATTATAGAATTTGCTAAGTAGAAATTCCATGTAGAGACTTAGCTCCAGATTATAATAATATAAAGTTTAGTATTAATTTATACATAAGGAATAATTATAACAACTGTTTTATCATTACAAGGAAACAATAAACATGCCTTTTCTTTTCTCCAAGAAATGGAAAAGTTTTCTTTGTTTTTTTTTTGTTTTTTTCCTGTTTAGACAATCATTATAACATTGGCTAAGGTTGATCTGAGTATCAAATTCATTTAAATTAGCCTCGCATTTGTCACAATCTATTAATCTAATTTAATTTAGTACAAAAAATAACTAATTAAACCGGAAAATCCCGACCGGAAATAATCGCAGTGACAAGGAGTGAAATTCCGGGGCATTTCCGAGATTCCTGAGACACCCCTTTTGTTGCCGTGGTCTATACCAAAATAAACACGACTTTTCTAACAAAAAAAGCCCCACATTTTCACACCAAAGGAAAACACTTTCGTTGTGAAAAACACTCCTAGCAGTACGACTTGTTTTATGCGTTAATAAAAATATTCATAACATTTTTACTGACTTTACAAATCCCGAAAATATGACATCGAAAAATCTAGCCCAAAAGATATTTCTACCTTTTAATATATACATACATGAAACATTTTAATAAAAGTAGTCAACACAAAATAGAAATAAACGTATTTAACAGTTTTTAATGCGTTTTGGAGTTGTTATAAAAGTAATACTGTTTTCGCTATACTGCTCCCGATACGAATGAAAAGATTTATAATCCGTTTTCACATCAAATCATTTATTCTAATTAGACCACCTGAAATGGCATTTTTGAAAGTTAAAAAAATATAAAGATGGTTCTAGTTGATCCTTCCAAAAGGTAGTTTCGTGTGGAGAAGAATGAGCAAGAAACTCTACACTTATAAATAGAATTTACAATATTTGTAAACATTAGTTAAATAATTATATGTGAAGACAATATACTTACAGAATAAAATTACTATACAGGTCTATTATTGTATTGTTAGTTTTTACAAATATCATCTTTTTTTATCATTTTATAACTTGCGTAAATTTTCTCACCCGATTATTTTTGTTGATGCAACAAACTTCAACTAGAATAAAACAAGTGCACTGTGAAGCGGAGAGTTAAGTACATGTAACATTATTAGGGATCCCTGCGAGTGCCAGAGTAGTACACATGCTAATTAGCATGACATTTGACATTATATTATAAATAACTTTTCTTAAAGGTTTTAACTACATATCGCTAAACATAATATTAGTGAGATAATAAGTATTATACAATTAACACACATAATTAATAAATTAATTATGTGTTAATAACACACATAATTAATTTATTAATTATGTGTGTTATGTGTGTTGTTGTCATGTATTATTTTTTGTCATCATATGGTTGTATAAGTGTAACCTGTTGTGGATGAATCCAGTGTGTTTGTATTGTGTTTTATTTTTGACTTTGTTTTTATTAAGGATGTCTCTGTTTGGTTTCCCAATAAATAAATAAATAAATAAATAAACGCAAAACGGACCAATTTCGAGTCTAGTTGCGGAAACTGAGCCCACCTACCTAAGTATTATACAATTATATAGTCCTTAATATAATATAAGAAAACCTCTTGAACTATTGGCTTTGTGGTTAGCCCCACTCCGCGTGAAATTCGCCTTTACGGAATATTGGCAAATGATAGCTGACAGTTGACGCATGACGTATGTCGTCCATAGACTGCATTGACCACATATTGGTTAACTGAGTATATAAACATATATTATTTCGAATCCTAAAGCTATCACTTAAGCGTTAGTAGGGTACCCACAGTAGGCATGAAAATGGGCAACTATCGCTGCTAATCGCTTACAACGTAAGCAACGTACGAAGCGCACACTTGTCGTATTTTGTTACGTGTTACATAATCAGTGTGTAATGTGTATGTTAGGACATGTAGGGTGTTTATGAGCGGGGATTGGACATGGGGCAGTTTATTTAGCACAATAGATATTTTAATGCACTTGTGAAACTCTACATATTTCGTAGCCTTCAATAATAACTTGCTCGTACGTAGTTTACTCGTATTCATGGGACCTTCTGAAGTCAAATTGTCAATAAATCGTGTATTTATAATTATCGGTTGAGTTTACTTGAGGTGCTAAACACATTGTATTTATTAGGCGCGTCCACACAGAGCGAGCAGCCTCGCGAGGCATTTGCGAGGATACTTATCTCAAGGCGGCCACTCACGGTAAGCCCGAGCTAAAGAGTGCGCACGGCAAACGACTGGGGTGCCTTTGAGCAAATCAAAAAGCCGACACTCAACGGCTAGGACATTCGGTCGCTCGCTCGCGGCAGCACGCGCGCTTGTCTCGGCCAAGGCACGTCCACACTAACCGAGCTGCTACGCGCGGCTCGCTCTGTGTGGACGCGCCTATTGAAATGTATACAATGTACAGTGCAACAAATAGTTTCTATCCTATGATAGAACTATCGCCAAGGTTTACGTTTACGTTTTAAGGACCTTCACCCATTGTGTCCTCATCACAAATTAAAGTAGTTAATAGTTGTAAATATTTACAAATATAATAATAATGTAGAATAAGGCAAATTATATTAAGTATGATATTAAGTAATACGCCGCGCATGGACTCGCTCAATGGCAGAGATTATTTGTTAGATTTATAATATACCCTACTATTAGGGGATAGAGAGAAATAGGAAGAATTGGGCAGTTGGGAAAGATTAACTCCCTGCTATTTAAAAATTATATATTTTTAATAATAAAAAAAAATATTAATTATTAACACAAATTGAAAAATATATCTATAACTAGAAATGTTGAGAAACGACGACAACTTTAATGAAACCGCATTTAAACTTATTAAAACTACGTTAATTAATCAACCTCGCCGCATTCGTATGTGGGACAGTACTTTGACAATAATTATAGTTGTTATTGAGAGTTTGTAGTAAGTTACTACCATGTCTCACTTATGGATGCCAAACTTGGACCTTCGATCTCAAAACCAGTAATAAAATTTCAAACTACCCAGAGAAGAATGGAAAGAAGTTGTCTAGGCTTAAAATTGAAAAATAGGGTACATACGAAAAAAGACTAAAGAATGTGATGCTTTAACTTTTTCACTGCAGGAAGCTGCACTGCATTCCACTTAAATGGAAGTGGGCAGGCCACTTAGCTCGTTACAAGGATGACAGATGGACCCTAAGGTCCGCAAAATGGTCAGGGCCAAGAGGCACCAGAACAAGAGGTCGACCAAAGGCCAGATGGTCAGATGAATTAGTGGCGGGGAAGTTGGATGGATGTAGCCAAGAATAGAAAAATCCTCCTCCAGATTGCCTTGGGGGAAAGCCTCCCCCAAGGCATGCGCATGGCAAGGCTTTCATCCGAAAGGGGTTCATACACTTAATTTAAATAAATAATAATTTTCTTTTTTTGTTATGGAATCAATAAAGATTTATTATTATTATTACTGAGATGCTATAACATGATTCCTAGTGAAATATTGGAACTGCCTCTCAACAGATTCAAAACACATATTAAAAAAACCTTAATGTGTAAAGGTTACTACACAGTTAATGACTACCTAGAAGATAAAAACGCTTGGCAATAGGTCTAATTAAATTGTTATAATTTGCTTTGTTCTCTTGGAAGTGTTGTGAATGTAATGTAATGTAATGGAATGTAATGTAATGGTGAATATGGTAAATCACAGAACAGATTGTATTTTATTTTTACTTATGTAACTTAAATGACGTTGTGGTTTATGACATTTTCTTTTGAATTATTGTATGTAAAGGGAGGATAAAACTTGCTGAGTTTCTTGCCCGTTCTTCTCAGAACAAGACCTCCTGGTAGTCTTGCGAACGGATGGCGTAGTTTTGCTCTTTCGCGAATTTTGTAAACGTTTTTGACATTCATAAGCATGCCTTAGGTCGCATCTGGACTGAATAAATGAATTTTGATTTTGATTTGATTTGAGAGTTTTTCTAATTATATTATGTCGAAATATCTTTATGATCTCCACTATGACGGGAGATAGGGGAAAGTTTAGGCAGAAATTACCACTTATTTTACCTAAAATCTAACGAGAATTGGAAACTATAGTATTTTTATGCCATGCCTAAATCTCCCATGGGGGTCCTTGAGATGCTCTACTACCATGTTCCACCCGCTGTTTCTTTAATTTGGTATATCCACCTTCTAAGTTGTCTCCCTCTTCCTCTTTTCCGTTTGCTGTACATTGGGCACCAGTTTAGAAGTTTTTTGCTCCACTTATCTGTAAGTGTATAAATAATAACACAAATAGTTTGCACTATAGTAATTATTAATTTTTTGAAAAAGTCGATGTTTTTAACCGTCTTCAATAACATTTAGATGAAAAGTTTATCAATTTGATTTCAGAACATTATCTAACACAACGTTGAAAGTTTCTAAAACCAATTTTGTATTAATACAAAAAGTCCAATCAACTATAATCCTCAAATTACGCTCCTTTACTGTAATTAAGATTGGATTCATAATATCAAAGACATTCGCGAAGGCACCATAATCGAATTTTTATTTAATTTTTAAATACGACAAGCAAAAAATATAAACACAAAGAAAATGATGTTCACGTTCAATTATTACCGCTTTTAGAAGATTTTCATCTTATTTCCTTAATGTGCTTGCAAGTGAGCTCGAGAAAACATCAGTAAAGAGACGAAACAAATAATAAATTAACTTCCTAAGTAGCCGCGATTATATACAACAACTGCCCAAAATGTTCACAATTTTAAAATTGAGACTTACAGAGTTGTGTTAAGGTTCAAATTTGAATATTTATCCCTGGTAAGTTTCATCCATTAGCCATGCTCTTAAACTTAGCAGATCCTTTATTCCCATAACGTGAAGAGCACTATCGTCCATTGAAACGCCCTGTTCGTGTCTTAAAATAAAATAGAATATTCTCTTGATAGCCACATCTTGCTTCATACAATATTTATGTGAGAGAAACACAGAATGTCGATTACTTCAAATGTGAGAAATGGATGACAGGAAAATTGATTAAATACTATCTAGTGTGTAGGTATTAAAATATATAAAAGAGCTAAGAGACTCTCAGATACATTTTGGTGTATGCTTATAATATAAGCATTATGACATAATGACAATCACAGCTAGCCGTAACACCAGTGCTCCAATATAATAAATTAGTTTTTGCAGTAATTATAACTTTTAACTATAAATTCGTCGTCGATGTATAGATTGGAAAATCGAATAACCATAGATATCATCGGTTTTAAACTGATTTGACATTGACGTTTTTAATTCATGAGCTCTGTGATATGAATGCTGCTCTGTGAATGCAATGGTAGCTGATAGCATGACCGCCGTAGTTGTTTTTGTTATATATATTAATTTGTTATGGCGTGGTTTTGGTCCTGATGAACGTGAAGTGAAGTGCCCAGTAGACTTGTGGAGCTAGGCTGGCTTTACGGACAACAGACCTTATGACAGTCTAAGTGCAGAAACTGAGTCCCCACTATATACACACATACATAAGGACACATAATATAACCTACCACGACATCGTGTACATGTAATATACCAAAAAGAAAATTCAAATTAATTTCTCAGAAACTACATATTAGGAATTGTAAAGTCATCACGCAGGGTTAAATATAAGGATTGTGGAGAGATTTTGAGAAGTTTTCTGTTCTTAAAACTATTTGTCTCTTAAGAAATTTGTGAAAGATCTCGCTGCTTAAACGATTTTAATATTTCATATCTCCGTCTTGAACTCGGATTATTTTTATATTTTCCGTTTTAATATTTGCCGTTTTTGTCTAAATACGAGGATGGAAAGAAAATTTAATAGCCCTTCAATTACTTTTATAAGAAAAAATGTGTCTTATGTATCCTGAAGCAAATTAAATGAAATTCAGTTTAATTTATTCTTAAATAATTTTTATTCATAGATCTGTGCTGGCCTATTGTCCTAGTATATATTAAACTAACAGTACATACTTAGTCCCATTGAAACGGTTTATTTGATTTTTTTGACATAAATCATACATAAACATATATCATACAAAGGCTACGTCAAATAATAATAATTAATTTAATTCAAACATTTTTTTAAACACACACATAATAGCAATTTTGTGGTGAAAATGTTTTGCTAGAACAACCGAGCAACTAAGTGTATTGTCTTGTGTTCAATATAATGTAGAGTTAACTATAATGGCAACAACGTAATCTTATAAGAAACTATCTCGGATATTAGCTGGTACATTTGCATTATTTCATTATGTTAATAGGTAACATAATATAGTATAATGATACCTCAATAGTTAACGAATGCTTTACTGTTTATTATTTTTCTTTTTATTTTATATATTTACAAAACAAAACAGTGATCAGGACTGAATTAAAAAAAAATTGTTTAATATATCATCCTTCGTCGCGGAAACACATTGATTGTACTTTGTGAAAAAGAAAGAAAAAGTAAAAAGGAGGGGCGAAGAGTTTATTGCCCGTTCTTCTCTTCCGTTCTACTTTTTTTTTGACGTTCATAAGTGTACTTGTTTACCTATATGAATAAAGAAATTTTTGATTGATTAATATCTTATAAACCCATAAAGTTATAATGTATGTTGATTGAATCTGTTGAAACCAAGAAATCTAAAACGAAGACTAACAGCGCTGAATTATTATAATTTAATACTTATAGCATGACTTATTTGACCTTTGACTTTGTGTCCTGAAATCAGAGGGCGTCCATCGTGACCCATCCGGCTTCAGTCTTCTTATCTCAATTTACCTCACTCTAAATTCATTCCAGCTCTCTACACCTCATCAACAAATAAAGCATGGATTAAAAAACATTCCAATGGCACAGTAAAAAAATTAACCAACGTTGGGAATTCTTTTGAAAGCTCACTAAGCTCCTTCAAGCTATTTGTAGCGTCCCGTTTTTATGAAATTCTGCATCCTGTCGCATTCAGTGTTGAGGCTTCAGAATTTCTGTTTATCTCTATACAGAAAAGGATAAAACCACATTATTAAGGCAGTGTATTCATAGTAAATAAACTTTAAAAATATAAAATATCGCAGCTAATATTATGTTAGTACTTAAATGAATCAATGGAATATATTTTTCGGTCATACGATGTACGAGTAATATGTTACTATGTTACGCATAGACCCTTAGTTGGAAGAAGATGGATAGTCCATCTACTTGAATTGGAACATTGCATTATATAAAGTCCTTCCCAGTTAAAAACGCATTTTTTAATAACAATACAAAAAAATATAAAATATTTTTTTTATGTAATCGGAGGTAAACGGTTGTCTGATGTTCCGTGGCCAAACTTTTAATTGTTACGAAGGACCTTAAGTGGAATTGGTTCGGAAATACTGCAGTGGGCAGCTGATTCCACAGTGTTAATGCGAGACAAAAACTGCGTTAAAAAACGCTCAGTTGCGGAACGACGGACACCGCGGTGATACGGATGTTATTTTGTGTTCTGCCTTGACGTCCGATAATGAAACTCAGCTGCTGGTATTAGTCTGAAGAAGAAGTCCATCAACCATTACTTATGTAATTTCAATTCTAATCTTATTTCGTTAAACTAATGTCATATATACAAACACGTATGAGTATCACAATTTAACATCGATTTTTAAAACTCGACTTGATAAATGCTGCAACAAATTGTATGGTACCTTGGTTAACATTTAAATAATACAGAATGTTATTGTCATTCTATATTTTTCACTCACATACAATAATAATTATGCTAAGTAATTAAACTGTGCTATTGCTATGATATACTTATAAAAAGCAGAAGGCAGGTCCTACGTCTCTCCGGGCGTAGCTCCGACTTAAGTAATCGCCTCACCTACAAAGTCAGGAAAGATAAGTTAGCAAAATGTACACCATTGGTAACATAAACTATATTTCTACATTATTACTAATTTAAGTAAATCATCTTGTAAATCACACCACTTAAATTCTATAATTTCGTATTATTTTTGTATACTTGATACTTACGTAATTGATATTTATTAGGTTTAGAATTCTACTGTAATTTGTAATTTAGTATGTATGTGTAATTTAGTCCTAATATTAAAATACGAAAAATCTTCTATTTGCAACAAACTTTAATAGATTCTACCTTCATTTAGTTTAAAAATTAAACATGAAAAAAAAAATTGTTACTGTCTAGACCTAGTTTAAAAGCTAATGCAAATAGAAGTATATTATGTATTAGGTTAACCAAAATAAATATTGTATCTCATCGATTCGTTGCGTTTTGTTTTTCCGTCAAATACAGTGATTTTTATTTATTATCATCTTTTAGTTCCAGTGAGTTTAATTTTCTCAGGAATCGACGGCATCATATTAGCAGTACGAGTCAAATGAGAATGACCGAAGGCGACGTTTCTCGCCTTCATTACCGGGCTGAAGTGGACATTAAAATGTATTTTATGTAAATTTCATGAATAAAGATGAGAGTGAATAGTGGTTATTACAATCAACGAGTTTAAATTTAATTATATAAGTTGTAAATGAACTACTAAAGGATTAACGAAAAAATTAATATTTTTCAAGGGGAAGTATTGATTTAAAATTTAATTACCTTCTACATAGTCTCTAAATAATGAAGACCAGAAATTTTATAAAGAAATAGTGTATGGGTATAACTTTAAAATGAAATCTTTTTCGCGGGACGCGACTCTATTAAAAATAATTATAAAATAATAATTTACGTAAAGATCTCATCTATAGGATATATGGTGAATTTAATCTATATTAATTTGCTTATGTGAGAAGCATTATCACTAAATAATTATGACTTAATAAATTCAAAGCCCTTGTTAAAAGTAAATTAATTAATAAAGCCTTTTATAAATGTGACGAATAATTAAATAATCCTAATCCTTGGGATTGATTTGCTCCAATTCAAACAATTTGTATTAAAAACTTGGCGATTGAAAAGAGTGGCGGAAACTTTCTTGCCAGTTCTTCTTACCCGCTCTACGCCCTTGACTTGAGAACTGGTTGTAAATGAAAATTTACAATTAATTTAATTTGTTTTTTTGACGTTCATAAGTGTACATGTTTACCTATTTTATATGAATAAAAATATTTTTAAGTTTGAATTATGCGCAGTGTTGGCCTAGTGACTTTTGCGTGCGACTCTCATGCCTGAGGTCGTAGGTTCGATCCCCAGCTGTGCAACAATGTACTTTCTGCGAGTATATTTAACATTCGCTCAAACGGTTAAACATCGTGAGGAAACCTGCTCGCCGTGGACCCAAAAATTCGACGACGGGCGTCAGGCACACGAGGCTGACACATATTCGCCTATTAGATTAACAAATAATCTTAACACAGACACAATCTGAGGGCCAGACCTAAAAAGTTTCTTGCGCCATATATAAATGGCTTATGTAAGCGTTCAGATTTAAGGGTTTCAATTTAAAGCAATTTAATTTCAAAAATTTTCATTTCAAAGCTACATTTGAATTGATTTCCCATGTAATAATAAATACATAAATTCTGTAATAGTTCAATAATTTAATCAGTTTCATAATGGGTTTTATGCGTTTTAAAATACTCTTCAATCAAAATTGTAAGATACAAATAAACAAAAAGCTCTGTTAAGCCTTTTATTAAATAAACAGTAAACAAAGTAATTCAAATTTTAATTGGATAAATTTGTATACAAAATTGAAGTTTAACGAAGTAAGTTCAATTTGATTACTAATAATTCAAATGGATAAAACTTCTATTCAGAACGATACTTTAGAAGATAAACAAGTTTACAAAATTAATATTGTTTTCACTTAGTTATTGAATATTTATGAGATGGAACGTGAAAGGTAAGATAGCCTCTAAGGCCTCGTGGACCAGCTGTTGACTCGATTGTTTATTTGTTAGTTATACCACTTTACGTAATACGTAAATCAAAACTACTTACACGCTTATTAGCACATTATTAAGTATATTTTTCTCTAATACTGTTTTTATGCTGCAGACTGAAATCCTGTAAACCTCTCTCCATTGGAGTTCTTTAGTGAAATATATATGTATATATATGAGGTCCCAGACAAACAATAGAGGAATTAAGATATAAATTTTAAAGCATATATCGCTAGTACCAGTTTATTTAAAAAAAATCTCTGTATCGGATTTTAAAAGTGCTTTACAGCAATCGTCAGCAAAGGCCGGTCTGATAGACTCCCAAAGGTGGATTGGATTATTCAAAGACTTCTCAGGAATGTATAATGTTAACTTCGACGCACACAACCCCTCGGTAGCTATTGCACTGCAAAACAAACGAATCTACCCACATCACATTTCAATAATCGAACGATAATATATTTTACTCTAGTTATGTAACCTAACATTAGCTAAGTATACATATATTTCGGAGAAGTATTGCCGTCTTCGATATCAACATCATTAATGGCTTTAGTGGGCGACATGTGGGTAAAAGGCGATCACAAAAGACACGAATATAGATGGTACAATATTTAATAAAATTAAGTTGATTCCTTCAAAAAAAATTCCTAAAAAAACGGCACTTTAGCCTAAATTATCATGAGCAGCGGGTTCAAGGCGATCTCACTTTTTATCACAATCTACTCAAATTCAAATCACAAAGACCCAACTCGTTCCAACGTCTCATCACATTCCCTCGAATCCTCAATGCAGAGTCGTGTTGTCACAGAACGCGTCGTCATAAGTCAAGATGGCGCCTCGACCCAACTAGTGGCACGTGCCCTGCTCTGATAAGAACGACCAATACGAACAATAGTCGTACTTTTATTCGTTAGGTTATTATTTTAAACTAACAAACAAATCCAATTAAATAATAAATCTTAAACGTAATAAAAACAAAATCCTGATAATCGAAGCATTCCCTAACACATTATATATAATTAATAATTGATAGCGTTAACAAACATCGCACATTTGAACCCATTTAGTTTTTACCACACTCATAAATTGTAATTTAACATTCTTGTTTCCTTAAAAAGTCGGCTACGCACTCGCGAGCCCTCTGCCATTGAGTGTCCATGGGCGGCGGTATCACTTAACATCAGGTGGGCCTCCTGCCCGTTTGCCCCCGTTCTTTAAATTAAACTTAGATTAAGGAAATCTTCAATAAATCAAGGTAGTTTTTTGTTAATTCAGCGTTGCAACCCCACTCCTTATGTTATCTTAGTTATAAGTTCATTTTTTTAACTTTTAAAACCTGAATAAAATAAAATACGTTTATATTGGAACATAGGATCATAATGGTATCACTTATTCCACGTAATTAAATTCGAGCCTGTTGGCATCCCTACTCATCGGCAAAGAAGACAGAGGGTGTTGGCCGAGAGAAAAAGCCGGCGTAAAAAACTCTCGGTACTCTTTTAAAAAAAAAGAAAATCTTCAAATCAAGGTTTTGGCTATATGTAAGATGGTTACATATCTGAACAACCATAAAAAACCTAGTCGAATGAATGTTTAATATATTGTTGATCCAAAATATTTTTTGTAACGTCATATAACATATCAAATTATATTATAGATAACTGCGCGTTGCTTTCCCGTGAAATAATTAGCTTCCTTACTTTGTTTGTGTTTTACATCGCATACAGATCGATGTTGTAAAAGTCTCGCAATGGCAGCAATAAGTTTGCAAGAGTCTTGTAAAATCTCAGCTTTCTAGTTACAAACTGTAATATTTTGTTTCGTAAATTAAGCATACGACCTTTAAAGTAGACGTACTAATCCACTGCATGATTAATGGTGCGATCGTTAGGAACGATGGAAAGTTAAGATATTGTTACTTTAATTACTTATTTATTATTAAAATGTACCTTAAGATTAGCTTTTTATTTTAGATTTTAGTTTAGTATTATGTTTTAGTAGAATTCTAGTTATTCTTCGTAACTAGGGTTTCCTGAATGTAATCGCTTGTTAGTGATAAGGCCTCCATTTACTTTTTTCCACAAGGAATTTTTGTGTCCTGGTTTTTAATAATAAGGACAATAATCACGGGCCATGAAATATCTATTTGTCCTAGGCGCGTCTGACAGTCCTTTGTGCAGAGGAATCATTCACCAACGTAGTCCTGGAATGCGTGGCTACTGCTTCCCAGCATGCTGAATTCCTCTAACAGTGAGGTCGCTATGTGAAGCCTGCGAAGAGTCCAGGAGAATTCTATGCTTCAGGAAGGAGCTAGCTCAGGTAGCCGGGACGTTATGAGGAAATGACCAAGACCCAATAATGTATGTCACAAAGAACGGTTCGGTGGTGGTCGATACAAAATTTAATACCAAAATTATTACTACCAAAGTACATACCTTCTTTCGATATATCATTAACAAAAAGAAATGCACCAATTTGTCGTAATGATATGGAGAAATTCTATTAGTTTAGGAACAATATGAGATGTTAGATTAAAATTATTCAAAATTTTATTTTATTTTATTTAATCTGTGTAATCTGTTTTGGCTTTGTATATTGTATTTGTATTTTGTATAATAATATGTATTAAGTAGCTGTTAGATTACTTATAATGAAATAAATAATAAAATTAAAATCGTCTAACACAAGATATTATGTGAAACAAAGCAATGAGTCAATTAAAAAATTTGACAATTCCAATAAAAATAGTTTAGCCCTCATCATAATGTATGAAATTAAAATTATGTATTAAATAAACAATCCATAGATTTTAGTGTTTCTTTTTTTAAAAATGGAACATGTTTTCCAACGCCGTGTTCACCATTCCCTACTATACATATAATGTGCCAATTTTTAAATTGTTTGTAGATGATACTGTGTAGCCTAGACTGAAGACAGTTTATATTTCTGTTTATATTCATTATAGCATTAATTAGGAAAACCACTTTCCTTAACAACTTAACGCACTTTGAAAATAGAAGGTGTGTTGACGCAAAAATTATTTAAAGGAAAATAGACGGCATCTTACCGGAGTGATGATTAAAATTTCATTATACAAAATGCACGCGAAAGATTGGCTGAATATTTTAACAAATAAGCAGATGGTGTGGGCTGAGTGTCGTTTGATGTTTCATCTTCACATTTATATTTTACAAATGTATTTTTTTGGGCTAGTATTTTCGTATTTATTAGGGGTTTTAGTGCTGTCTTGTACGAACGTGTAATTAATATTAAATGAGTAATAAACATTGGTACAGGTTTGTTTACGAGTTTCGACGTGTACGCCTAGAATGAGTTTAGTATACATTAGTAAATAAGTTAGGTTAGGTTAAGTTACAAAACTAACTTAGAATTTTGTAACCAGTTGCTCATATAATATATTTTAATTTTCTTATATCGTCTAATATATAAAATTCTCGTGTCACGGTGTTTGTAATGAAACTGCTCCGAAATGGTTCGACCAATTTTCGTGAAATATTTTGTGTCCGATACGCATAACATCTATTTTTACTTACTATAAAAAAAATATTTAGAGCGTGATAAAAAAAAATAGGGGTTATTTTTATTACATTATGTTAGTCACGACCATAAATGTTAAGGAGGTACCCTTAAGTAACAGTTTAGACTAATTTATAAAAAAGAGTACCTTTGTTACCATCAACACTTCAATCGGTGGTCTGCAAATATAAAAGTAAACGCATTAGGCAGCGTTTCGTTTCACGGTCACGTTACTCGCGTTAATTCAGTTGCTCCCTAGGGGGCGATAACGTTAAAAATTCTTTTTTCCTCCCTCATCACAATTGCTTCTTCAAGTGGATTAACTGCCATGAATCAAGGTCGTTGATATGTCGCTTGGTAGCGTCTGACGGTTTCATTAAGTAACATTTTGTAATTGGACATTCGTTTTTTGATAGCTTTAGTTTACTGTCAGTATTATTAGTTATTAGATTACTGCTAGACTACTTAATAAATGTCTTATTTTATTATGTGAAGTACTGGTTGCCTGGAAGAAATCGCTCAAAAGCGATAAGGCTGCCAGACGCCAGTTGCCCTCCTTTTCATTTAATTATGTTCAATTTTTTTTATATTGTAATGCAACGAAGTTTAAATAAATAAATACATAAATAAATAAAGGACTGTTTAATTTATTTAAGCAGGTAATTTGACCATAAGAAAAATGAAATACAAATAAAAATACTACACTAACTATACTACGCCCGTGTCATTTAAGTTTTACACTAGCATTCGACCACCTTGCGACAGTTTTCCAATTTTTCCCTGCTATTATAAAATATAAATACCCAAGTTTTTGGTGGGCAACCTCTCTATTTTCTCTCTTAACTCAACTATACTATGTCCTTAAAAAAAACTGTTTTTTGTCTAAGACCCCACACGATAATATGCACCACATGTTTACATCCCACTTATACCACTAATTTGTACTCACCTTACATCTGTTTTGTAAGATCTCCGTATCGTTACTCACTTTGTTCATATCACCCGTCACGCATTCACGGTGCGACCCACGATTCTCTCGAACCTCCACATCACACCTGCGCTAAGGGAAACTATAAACCAGACAAAGTGGGACAAATTACTAGCAGTACAGCAGGCACAGCAGTATCGCGTTACTGTACGGTGCCTTTGGAAATGAAGAATACCACAACTATGGTGCGTAATGGATAGGATTATTGTACGTATTGCTGATAATGGTTGCACGTATACTATTGCTTTGATTTTTCAATTATGACGTCAGCTCTGAACAATTATATCGAGTAGGTATGAGTCTCTGATGCAAAACTTAAAAAGTGTAACGAAGAGGAACTGAAATTTACTTTTATTAATAGTAATCGCTTTTCTTTTGACTGGCTTACAGTAGTTATCTAATAGTATTTCCTATGAAAGTTTCAAGAAAATTAAAAAAGGATCGATAAATTTTTAATCTTAGCCTGCGTACTTTAACAAATATAAATTTATGTTTGAGCACTGCCTGTGCTTAAAACGATTTTTGTTTCTATATTTAATTCCAACTCAAAACAAAAAAAAGTCTGAGCGATTGAACCAGGTCTTTCCACCATCCAGACACAGAGGCTTAACGCGGACAGGGTAGAGTGGAGGAAGTTTCATGACGACAGGACCTTCAGAAGTGAAGAGTGAGTTAGAAGAAGACGCAGATCTGATATCAATATTGTAAGGGTTGTATGTTATATAATTAAGTAAAATGTATAACTACAATTGGGGAGATTAAACGTTTGCATCACTTACACCTTGATTCCCGTGTCGCGAATAGTTGACAATACCCATGTATGAGGGGAAATTGGGCAAATCGGATCACTCGCAACGCGATTACGTAGCTCAATCTCAGATACAAATCCTATCCGGTAATTCTAAATTGAATAAGATTCAGCAGGCGTTTGTTGCTGATTGTATTATGACGGGCGCGTGAGCCTTTTGACGAAGAAATTTTATTTTTCGATGTGAATATGACTGAATTTTATTAAGTTTTCCGCTTCGAGTATCGAATTTAGTCGTGCCTGGATATGAAGTATGCGCAGTTTATACTGAGATTTATAGCTGTGCTGTTAAAATTGCTTTGAACAAAATATATACTGTCGCTAGGGGTTACTTGTGTATTATTTTGTGTGATTCTTATAAAACTTAGAACTTTTAAAATATAAATAAATAAATTTAAATTTTAAATATGAATCTGACTCATATAAACCGTGTTAAGTTTTAGAGCCACATAATTATTTATGTGGTCATAGATTAGAAAATGATAACCATTTTTGCTCAGTATGACTTATCGAGTGTTTCATATTTTAATAGCGCCTTCAAGATTCCTTAAGAATTTACTTAATGAAATTGCATGTATCATATGATCTATGGCCACAGAGTTATAAATAAATAATATTGTATTTTGTTTACATTAGTAGGGCAATTTTTAGGGCGGTTATTTTGGTGACGTCATAACTGCCTATTATAAAAAGGAAATTATTACAAAACAGATATATAAATCGAGGCGATTGAGGAGATAGAGTTTCAGACCTCAAAGGTCGTAACAATTGTTTTTGATTATTAAAATTTAGTTATATAATTTCATGTATAGTTACTATTGTAATAATACTATGTATTATAATAATTAACAATATAAAAACATTTCAGTTTAAATATAATATAATAAAATGTCTAAAATTCAAGTAAGGCGCACTCCTTGCCAACTGAAGAGTTGAATCTGGCACAAAATTTGCTGTTGTTGAAATTTTACGCTTGAAACGATAATCGAAGTAAGGTGGAAAATATAAAATGCTTACAAAATTATATAAAAGCAAAATGACAGTTATTTTGTTTAGTTTATTATACAATATTACAAGTTTATTATAATAAATTATTTTTAATATTTATTATATAATATTTTCTGAACATTAAAAACAAATTTGATACTTTTGGACCTGGTAGACAGTACCAGTGCCCAAGGGTAACAAAATATAACGCGTAAGTATCGTATTATAGCGAGGATAATATGCTCTCAGCATTACAAAGACTGAACTTTTGCATTTTTTTGAATTTTTGGGTTTATAACAATATAACAAATTAATATATATATAAAAGCTGTAAGTAACAACTGGTCGAATACAATATTTAAACGTTATTTCGTATTTTATTCATAAATCAAACTAAAATTATTTTTATTCATAAATAACCACGTAGACTTATGAACGTCACTAGAAAAGATTCAAGGACGTAGAACAGGCAAGAACTGGCAGGAAACTCTTCACCTACTTTTTTTTAATTTCAACATTTTTTTTATAAAACTTATTGGTTTATTATTTTGTACATTTAAGGATATATATGGTCTTTGAAAATAAATTCCAGGTTTTTTTTAATATGCTATATATATAGCATATTAAAAAAAATATATATAACCAAATATTTGCGATAAAAGTGTTCTTGAATACAATATTCTTCTTAGAAGTTTAATACTTATTTAGCAGACTCTAGCACGTAATACTATGAATAAATTTTAGTACATATAAGAATATTTTATATTTATCGAAACATCTATTTGCCAATAAATTTAACAGAATAAATTCAATAGAATCATTACGCAAAGACTTAATTTAAAACAGTACTTAATTTATTACTTAGTAATCTTACAGCTAACATACATATTATAAAACAAAACATCTCACAACTAAAACAATATACAAAACCCAAACAGATAACATTGATAAACAATATAAATGAATCAGATAAATATAATAGTCCGATCATTATGACCAAAAAGTGAGTAAAAGGTACATAAAATGCCAACAAGCGGAAAATTTGTATAATTGATCAAAACATAATTATAAATTATAGAATTAAACAAATGATAAAATTTTTCAACATATAATATATAACAACTCTAAAGATGTTTATATACGTGGCGTACTCGCACATATTATAACGATCGCAACTTTTACAACTTTTTGAATCTCAGAAACGATGGCTCGTAAAAAAGTATTAATACATTTCTATATATAATTCTATGATCTACAAATACAAGGTACATGTATGATAAAACTTACTGTTTTGGTAAAAATTACGAATAAAAAAAAACCATACACGGGGACAATGAGGAACTTTTAAACATAATATTTATTATTAAGTTTTGAACAATTTTACTACTTTCATCGGTGGATCAAGCAAGAAATTTATTCATATGCACATATTGTCTAGTGAAATTTATCTGTATGTTTAAAATTTTGTTTTTAATTTAATTTTACATTTTCCATACAATCCTTAATATAACGGCCCGAAAACTACTATGAAACGATGCACACGCTTTAGACATCTCTTTTAAGGAAGCCTAAAAAGAAATATTTCATAAATTGAAGTTAGTTGCAATCCATAAGAAACAAAGTAGCCTTTGTTAACACAGCATTTCTACGTCATATAAACACAAAATGTACGAGTTTCTAACGCTTTGGCTTGCAAATTCTACCCCACTTAAGCAAGTTCTCAGAAGGTCCCATTAAACTATTGCAAGTAAGTATTGTATCTAATTTCCGACCCTCAAAGGGATTAAGCAGTCAAAGTATAAGAGCATATTACAAAGACGGAAAGACAATGTTACTTTTAGTTAAAATGGTAATGGAAACGGAATATAATCGAGTATGGAACTTGAAATACATGTTATCCACATGATAAATGATTGTGTTTGAAGTCACATCACAATTCGTTAGAGTAAAATAGGGTTTTGATAATTTAGTTTTACATTTGTTTGTTGTTCATTTAATGCTCTTTTCTCGGATCCGAGTGGAGCGGGGTCATAGCAGCGGTGCCATCCACTCGGATCCGTGCGAGCGTCCTGTACATTTTTTAAAGCATAACCATCCCTAGCTCTGGGATCCGAGTATTCAGCACCCAATGTGCTGTATGCTGACCACTCGGATCAGAAAAATGTTTTAAAAAATATATATATACATTCATACATATTTTCAAACATTCATATTTACTTCATTTTTTTTTCGCATATCATAGACATTTCATGGCATAGCGTTGTAGGCTAAGTGATTTTAACGTGGGACTATCTTGGGGTGGTATTTTGTGCACTAATGATCTGAATTTTCTACCTATGTGCCTTTTACGTACGATGAACATGGCATTGGGAGAAAACGCAAAAAATATAGTGTTTTTTTATAGAACAGGGGGCAAGAGGCTCATCTAATGCTCGGCTAATGTTAAGTGATTCCGCCGCCCATGGAGACTGTTGTGCCTTTTGTCCATTGTTTCATAGTTGTTGTGTGTCGGACATTGTTGGTTACCTACTTGTCTATTAGAAAAAAAAATGATCCCGAGAAATATGTATGATACAAATGGTTTCAGCGGTACTGGTATTAGCCATTGATATAAATGTTTCAGACAATGACTATGAAAATCAAAGCAAATTTTGTATTTTGTCTAAAATCTAGATCAAGAATTTATACATACGGAATTCCTATATATTTTTCTTCTTGGCCCTTTGAGGACCATAAACTTAATATATTCAAAAATCCCTTTCGATCCTTATCCGTAAAACGAAGGGGGCGCAAGTAATGATATCGTAAACATACCGTGAAGAGAGAATATATAATATATAGTATATCTGAGCAAGAAAATAAAAAAGGGAAACTGGTGAAAGAAGAAAAACATATTATATTTGTTTACTCATTTATATTTACTTCTGTTTATTTTTAAGATTTCAGAAATTTTCGTATACGTAATGTACACACATGTTACGCGAAGTGTATTGTCTCGCCTCGCCCTCGCCATATTTTAGGGAATTTGTCTCTCTCCCTAAAATATAGCAAGGGGGCCGATGGCTGGCCATGCGTCATACTCGTGAACGGGTGCTACTTGTGGTGACTGGTCGTACTTGAATTCATACGTATTTGCGTGTTGTTCTCACGAGTATGTAAGTACGTGCTCCTATTTCACCATGCCTCCTGCTGATAGAAGATGTTTTTAATTTATTTTTTTATTCTTTATTACTCAATATGTCATATGGAACATGGTGTAGCGGTTGCAGCTCCTTACAAACACTGTGTAAAAAAACTTGGCGATTAAAAAGAGTGGCGGAGAGTTTATTGCCAGTTCATCTCTTCCGTTCTGCGCCCTTGATTTGAGAACTGGCAGTAAATGTAAAATTAGATTCCTATATGTTCCTATATGATCAAATAAATTTTGACTTTGACTTTGATTACAGTATCAACCACGCATGTAACATAAAAATTTATAAAGTCATAATATTATACAGTATACAGAAATTCCTACAGAACCTTTCGGATTAACCTAGAGGCCATCCATAGAGACGAGAAACTATCTCATTACTATTGTAGTTGAGTCTATGAGTCACATTCTCTTGCAAATGGAAAACAAATGCATTTAGAAGCGGTTGCGTCTCGCCGTACGACAAATTGTTTTAAAGGACCTTGTTTGAAGAACTCTCTAGATGCTCTTTAGACGTGCCCAGAGTGCCTACACTCGGGGAAAATGTGATATTTTTACTGAAACAATGCAACATGGATCAAGTGATATAGTGTTCTATGTTTGGCTTAATTGTGAAGCAGACTTTGAAAAGTTTTATTGTTTAAAAGTCTTTGTCTTAATATGACTTATGCAAATATTAATTTAAACATTTTTAATAACTTTAACGTTTTCTGTTTTATATACATAAATTGTTTAACTATATTTATTTAATACAGAAAGCCAAAACAGATTGTAATCTGTTTTGGCTTTCTGTATTGTCTTAGTGTTTTGTATTATATGTATAAGTATAAGCTGTTAGATTACTGAGAATTAAATGAACTGTTAAATCTATACGGAGAATAGATATTTAATATAAACTTGTAGTATTACTCGCAAATCTAGCTGTTGTTTAAATATTATTTTTTAATTGACTTTATTAATTAATAATAAGGTGTATTTAACATGAAATTGATTTTAAAGTAAGATAGTTCCACTCTACGCCCTTGACTTGTGAACTGGTAGTATTTTTTTTATAGAACAGACTCATCTGATGTTAAGTGATACCGACGCCCATGGAAACTCAATGCCAGACTATTTATTATCAAATTATAATCTTTTCTGTATGAGTCTACTAGTTTAACTATATGAATAAAATTATTTTTTAGTTCGAGTAATGTCCATACTAGCTCTGAACAAAATTAAATGATAATTTAAATTAAACATTGTTTAAGAATGTCTGTTAATAATTATGGCGCATTACAAACTAATCAAGAACTTAGATACTAATTAAGATTGTTCTAATCAAGACTTAAATCAATAGTTGAAACTTCTTGTCTATGATTATGAAATGTTTGAGAGTTTGTAAGTAAATACTGTTTTGCAAAGTAATAAAGCTATATTTAAACCACATTTTGTTTCAAGAAATTCGCATGACAAATCACGAAGATTATCTTCATAAGCTCAAAGCATATTTGTGACAATGGTTCGAACAATGAATCATTCAAAACTTTATATGGTTAAACTTTTTACGGTTAATGCACAAAAATAATAAAGCTCTCATATATAAGAGAATTTTCACCAAAATCGATTTTGATCTCTTTGCATTTTGGGCTGTGGCCATCTGTATTTAGTTCCCCGGAGTTGATAACGACTAAAATTTAAAATTATCTAAAATAATTATATCAATAATAATACAAAGCTTCAAACCGTTAAAAAGTTTTTTTTAAGTTAGTGTTTTATTTAAATTTGTAAAAGTTATGTTAATAAAAGACAATAGTATTGTAAGATATTTACTTCCATCTTGCTCCTAGAAACCTAGAATGAAACATAATGATAAATACATTTACATATATATATATGTATAAATATAATAATTAGTAGGCATGACGAAGTAGAAGCTCGCACTGATTATAGTGAGAACAAAAGTCCAACAGCTAGGTATTACGTATATAAAGTCGACAAAATATTACGATTCGTAGAATATCGCCAACACAATGTCTTCAGAGACTGAAATTGAAATAAACACTGGATATCATGTTATTCAATTTCACGCGAACATGCGCATTATTGCGGCATGTCCCTTGTCGAAAGTAACTGCAGTATTGTCAATAAGACAAGGTAAATATGTTATATGTTGGTATAATAGCACTAGATTTATTGTCTATTTAAACACACCGTGTATACAAAGACGTTTATTTAAAGTTAGTTCCATTTATTAAATATGATCTTTTAATGCAACGACGCTGGCTTGGTTTTTTTTTTGAAGTCGTGGTGTCGACATACAAGAATCGCGACTAGAGTGCCTGTAGCCGGATATGGGAGGCGGCACAACGAAGACAACGCTGGCGTAGGTCATACATAGTCGGATGCATGATACAGATTATAATACGTTTTTACTTCGTAAATATAAAACGTGTGTCATGAAGACATAATTCAAGAGAACAGGAAAAGAAATAGAACAGCGCCTCACAGTACAATTATGTATCACTTTAATAAGGGCTAGAAACCATACCGAACAAGGGAGTGGCAATAACAAAACGACATCGGGATCCGATTGATTGTGATTAGTCAATAGCGGCTCTACTTCAATACGTGTTGACACGCGATATGATACATATCTGTTTGTCCAATAACAACCAAACGTCTCTTTCACCTGTCCACAATTAACAGGCAATTCTTTATTTACCTTCTTTTGTTTTTAATGTAGATGTTTTACGTAATAGTCTCCTCTCATTTTTTCATAAAACAGGAGACTCATCTGAACAGATACATGGACGCTCATTCTGCCTCGACAAGGGGTGAGAGGCGAGAAGGCTCGCAAATGCGTTGCTAGTCTTTAAATAGGTATGCTCTTTTGTTGAAGAGACCAATTAATTGTCTTCCAACAATACGAAATTCGAGCGTACTCGAAAGACCGGCAACGCACCCACTAAAAATGGGTTTCTATGGGCTGCGATAAGCTACAAAGACGCCCAAGCATCTCCATATATTGTATTATCTTTTATTTATGAAATAATCAGTAGACAATTCCACTTAAAATGTGGAAGAAATCCCAAATAATTGAACCGATCAACTGTAATCTTTTCATTACGGGCGCTTCTCAAACAAGGTAAAACCGCATATTAACCCCCAAAAACTCAACTAACGCACGTAAAATAAACAGTGAAATAGCTACACTTACGGGGCACGGATTTTCGCTTTAAACTTGAACAATTCCAATAATCCCGAAAGCCGTCTTCAACCTTTGGTAGGGTTCACTAATTTCCGTGCGTCAGGCAAATTTACATGCCCACATTAATAAGACCTCTGGTACTCGGTGGGTCTCAGGGGTATGTATGGGCCTAAAAGGGAACGTGGGTCATGATATACTGGGGACTAGGTCTACATCGATATCACCTGTTTCCTGTTTAACGATAGATTGAGTTACGTTAGTTAGAGATGTATATGGATCTTGAATTACGTTTTAGTGAATATTGGTTGGGGCACGGGTTTAGAATTTTAGCGTCTATTAAAATGTGGTTATGGGAAATCTTACTCAATAGTATAAGAGACATTATACGCTGTTTTAGAAGTACAGTTTGTGGCATTTTCAATTAGCCTTCAATCACAATAAGTGCCTCTAATCTAATATATAAAATTCTCCGGTGTTTGTAATTAAACTCGTCCAAAATGGCTCGACCGATTTTCGTTTTGTTCGCATACAACATTTCTTTTTCATGTTAAGGGTGCAAAAATACATACTACCCTTTTCACCCCTCTATGATGAACCCCTATTTTTTATATGTGAAATAAATACTTATGACTTGAACTCTGAGTTAATATAGAAAAAAAATGACGGGAAAACCTTAAAAGTTTTCATTCCAAAACCAGTTTCTGGGGTAGCATAGAAAAATGTTCCATGCTGGTATGTACTAAAGAGGTAGGTTACTTTTTTTTGTAATAGAACAGGGGGCAAACGGGCAGGAGGCTCACCTGATGTTAAGTCATACCACCGCCCATGGACACTCTCAATGCCAGAGGGCTCGCGAGTGCATTGCCGTAAAATCATAATAAGAGAAACGAAGTTCGCGGGGCATTTAGTCATTAATATACAACTACATAGTAACAATAAGAATAAATAAGAAAATTAAAAAAAAAATTTCGTCCCGTAGCCGAGAACCTTTATCGGCATCATTTTCATTACGATACTTTTTTCTTTAAGCGAGGAAAGCTATGGGGTCACCAATATTTATTACGATAAAGCTAATAAGTAGATGGTATAATAATTCATTATTTTACCATATTAGATCGAAATGATGGCAATTTATTCCATTGCTATTGTCAGATGGGACGATAGGTCTGCACCAGTCTGTGGTGGGACTAGACCATTCAAGCAAATCGGGGTATGACTTGGCATTTTCCCATTGTTCCCTTACATTTTTAAACCCCCCCCCCCCCCCCCTATTCATCCGTTTTCCAAATAAAAAGTAAAATCGCCGCCTCCCATCCAACAAAGCGTCGTCAAAGCGATTAGTTTTAATCGACGCATATTACTCTAAACAAATTGCGAACCATTTTAGCCGCGGTAAGCCAATTTGGCATTTTACCTCCCTCTGCCCGTTACACGTTGCACATAAATCTATTCTATAAATTATTTATTCCCACAAAGTGCATATTATTTTATGCTGTAATATTTCATAAAATTTTATGCTCACGCGTAAATAACACTTATTGCAAGGGTTAGAAATAACTTTATGTGATACGTTTTCTATTTTATTTGTCGTTACTAATTTATTGGATTTCTGGAGAGGTGATTGTATTTTTAAAAAAACGTGTGTCTGTAAAGTCGGTTTACTGACAAAAGAACATTTTAATTTTATTTGTTTGATAGATATTTTGTATAAATGGAAATCACAACTGAATTGATCTCTACTTTACTAAATACATTTATGTAAATTTTTTAACGAACATTCCTTGTCGCTCATTCCGCGCTCTCGCTTGCACTTCAAGCCCTAAACTGAACAGAGGTAACGCCGCACGCCTCATAAGCGAGGTAACGCCGCATACGTTATGTTTTTTCATGCCTGCAGCCGGCTCCATCGAATGATAAGACGA
This sequence comes from Pieris rapae, assembly GCF_905147795.1. Lineage (NCBI taxonomy): Eukaryota > Metazoa > Arthropoda > Insecta > Lepidoptera > Pieridae > Pieris > Pieris rapae. The sequence goes on from NC_059527.1 coordinate 7,794,396, forward strand.
TGTCACGCCAAAAATAGATGCATAATATATTTTATATCGATAACGAATTACTTGCCTACGTTTCATAAACACAGCATCAGTCTTTTGTTTTAATACTTGTCTATTGTTCTTCTAATGAATGCACGCTGTAATGAAAACAGATAACTTCAAATAGTTTTTAAAGACATGTTTTTTATAGAAACTGTAAACGGCCTCCTGGATCATTTGATATTAAATGAAGTTGAAGGTCCTTCAAGAAAAGAGCGAACCAATTTTTAAAAGGCCGGCAGCGCGCATGCAAGCCTCCTGGCGTTCGAATGTGCATGGTCGGCGGTATCAATTTTTTTTCTTTTAGGAGGTATCTCTAATCCATACGGGTGGCATTTTTATGTTATTCTTACACAAGCACTGAAGCTATAAAATTGTTCTGATAGTGTCGCACAACCATCTGAAGTAAATAGAGAAGTGAGGTATTAACACTTATATAAATAAAGCACGTGGTAACAGGCTGATGCTACTTCTCTTTAAAGAAAAATGATCACTCAAATGGATGCCAAAACCATCATTCAGGCTTATAGAACAATTGTTTTAATATCTTAAAATATGTTAATTACTTGTCACGTTATTTGTACACTATGGACTCCTAAACTACTTAACCGATTTTAACAAAATAAGCACAGCCTGTGCAGCTTGACTTAGGATAGCTTATATATAAAATTGTACTGTGCGTGTGTATGTCACTGAACTCCTCTTAAACGGCAGGACCTATTTGAATATAGTTTTTTATGCGTTTCGGTGGCTCCGTGGATGGTATTGCATTTACAAATCAGCCCGGCAGATGGCGCTGAAGTTCGTACTTTCATACTATGTTTGATATCCTTATCGCTTGAAATGTCATGCAGGGCAACGTCTATCGGGTCCACTAGTTATTTATATAGAGCTGGTTCTATGTAAACACGAACTAAAATAGATTGAATCCTTTTAACCCTCGGGGATTAAAAGTGTTTTGAATTTGGAATGTGGATTTCGTTAGTAAATTACCAAAGATCGAACCGATCAAACATTTTATGAAAACTGGCTATAATATGTTACCAGCTGTCAAAAAATAATCCGAACACAGAACAAATTTTAAAAACGTTTCGGTAAACGTTAACGCTCGTTTATTTGTTTGTTTGAATTCGAATTTCGAACACTTGTTAAATATCCATTGCACTCCCTTTGCCCCGCAAAACTAATACCGGTACCCCTCTGACACAATACCGAATAAGGACATGTACAACATATTATACCAGTAGCTTTGATCGGATACCTAACATCGGACCAGCCAAATCTCAAGTAGTATTAAGTATAATAAAGATAATTGTCGTGCACCTACTATCGGGCCGACTTAATTGTCATATTTAGTTAAGTTATTAATTATTGTAGAAATTTAATTAAAATATTTAAATACATTTTTTTTGGGATCCACCGCTGGCCCTCACTTAATTCACTCGATAATGAAAATAGAAACTGTATGTAAATAAATAAACATTTTTACATCATCAGTAATTTTTTAATCCCTGTGATCGTAATTCAAACCCGACTGTGCACCAATATACTTTTATCTAATGTGAGCATTTAACACTTGCTTGCTGAAGGAAAACATCGTGAGGAAACTTGTCGGAAAATCGGCTTGCCTTAGACCCAAAAAGTCGACGGCGTATGTCAGGCACAGGGGGCTACTACTTGCCTATTAGATTGGCAAATGGTGTTTTAACAGATATAAAAATGTGGTCCAGATCTAAAAGGGTTTTAGCACCACTGATTTTTATAGAGATGATAAAAATTACGGGATTGTCTACAAATTTTTCATAGCTTACTCTAGATTCAAAATACCCTTAATAGTGTAAGAAATGGAATGGTTAAACTTGTTATTTTTACACAAATGCAGCAAAAACTAGAGTAATATGAAAGAAGAAAATCTATACGTCTTCTATGTGACAAGTATCGTTTTGTAAGATAAATCTGTTACTGTTACTCCAACTCCCCAGTTTGTTATAAGAAAATTATGTGATTAAAAAGCAATTGGGTTAAAATGCTTCCGAGGAATCACAGGAATCGCTAATACTGAATTTGCTCTTCTGTAAGGGTTGTCATCTGTTTTTCCTAATTCATAGTAAATGCGGATCAAATCCTTAAACTCCCCAATTCACGAGATTTAGCTGAATATGTTGGGATATTACTGTATTTGAACTCTTTCAAATATTCAATAGGTAGGTACTGCCATTGCAAAATTTGCGATCTTTGTTTAGGGCATTCGATTTTTTCCCCTAACTCATAGGTAACGTGTTTTTTTCCTTCTATTGTATTTGTAATATGTATTTTTGTCCTTCTTGCCTACCGTATGTTCTTTAATCCATGTTTTTTTTCCTTCCTTCACAGTGGTTGCCTGGAAGAAATCGCGCGAAAGCGATAAGGCCGCCAGTTGCTTTTCAATAAATTATGTTTCATATTATTTTTCTTTTATGTAATGCAACGAAGTGTTAATAAATAAATAAATAAAATAACGTAACCCAGAGCACCACGCGATAGAGTATTATATAAAAATCCACCATCAGCCCCGTCCGTTTTCACCAATATCTAGAATGATTCAATGTTTACGCATTATCGCTGCCTAATCCCTATGCGTTAGAGGTTAAGAAACAAATCGGAGATACATGATTGTACTTTATTTGCTCGACACACTCCTACAAAATTAACTATTAAAAACGTACATCGTTTCTGTGTATTTCTATCCACCTCAAAGTTTCTTTGTTGACCTTTTGTTGGAGTATAAAAGCAACACAAAATACTCTGAGTACTTTTGTAGGTTGGCAGCGCTAATGTGATTAGATACTGCCACTTCCAACCATTAGCACTGAGAGATATGACTCGAGTTGAGACTTCGAAGTTTTTAAAAGTTTAAGCTGACTCTTTAAACAAATATTCTGTATAAAATTTACTTATATTTAAGTTAATTTAAATTATTTTAGTACCTGGGTACAGAAAACAAGATTTTAATCTAAAATATTTGTAACTATGCCGATCGTCATATTTGATACTAATTTTTTTACGGGTTTTGCTAGATGCGAGTTGAGTTGCTTTTATATTTTTAGCAAATATATTTATTAGTTACGCCCTCAATTATATTATGTTCTTAGTGCGTAAACTGAACGTGAACTATTTTGAGGCAAAGTATTTGTATAGTATTATGTATAGTATATTATAAGTCTAACCTCTTACTGTTTTCATACCAATTTCCTCGTTATCTGAGCATTGTAAAAAAATATACCAACCGTCACCGAACCATCCCAAAGGATTCCATCAAACCTGAAGGACATCCCATTCCACAAATGGTACAGTGAAACATAGTTCACTCGCCGAAGAAAACTTATTTGAAATTAGAATATTAAAAATAAAATACTGTATATTAAAATCTTCTTGTTCTGGTTAAATTTTTAAATTTAATATTTTTGTGCCCTATATCAGATAAACCAAATAATTCGTTGAATTGAAAAGTCAGACTGAACTCAGTGTACAGTCTGATAATACAAAACTCATCAGATACTAAAGTCAAAATCAACAAATTACGTACAAAATAAATAATATGCCAATGAAATTGCTTATTAAACTATACAGCTTTATAAAATTCCATAAAAAACTTGAAAATACTCCACAATCCTTAAGTGAACCGACAAATTCACGAAATAGATTTCGATTCACGGAAAGTTACTCTTATAATCATTATGAAACTCATTTCGGCAAAAATTGAGAAATTCACGTTACGCAAAAATTGCTTATTTCGCGTAGTCGAGGTGAAATAACAGTTCCCGGGCCTCTTGTACTGTTAAATTAAACCGTTATGCCTCAAATATACGATTTTCGGTCTTTAAATGCTAGCCGTTTGTTACAGAGCGTGTGATGGAAATGTACGCAGTTTGTGTTTTAAATTTAAACTGTATTTTACATGTAAAATGGTGTGTTTTAACGATGCTGTTTTTAGCATATCGCACTGATAAAATGTTTTGTTGCGCGTTCCATTCATATTCAAATATTTAAATTTCGAATATTACCAAGAAATTCATAAATAAAGACATGTATTGTATGCAAGTGTGTGTACGCAATAGAGGCACAAATTTACATATTATTAATTTATTGGTTTTGTTTTTTATTACACATACTGATTTCATAGACACTCATACCTGAGGTCGTAGATTCGATCCCCAGCTGTGCACCAATGGACTTGCTTTCTATGTGCGCATTTGACATTTGCTCGAACGGTGAAGGAAAACATCGTGAGGAAACTGACATAATATCTTAGACCCAAAAAGTCGACGATGTATGTCAGGCACTGCAGGCTGATCACCTACTTGCCTATTACATTTAAAAAAAAATATCATGAAACAGATTCAGGAGTCTGAGGCCAAGGCCTAAAAAGAGGTTGTAATGCCCCTGATTTAATTTTCTTTTGATTTCATAGATGAAGTGTTGTTAATTTAAAATATGAACTGTCTTTAACCCATGCCGACGTTGACAGAACTTTCCATTTTAGCTAATGTAATACATTTATTTTCGTAATTTTAAAATCTAATTATATTCTAAAGGTGATATTTGAAACCATTTTGATTTAAATAGTCACTACATCTCACAGAAATGAAAGAAAATTTTAGCTAGGATTTTACATTGTAAGCAAAATTGTAATAACAGTTAAGATACTTCGTTCTACTTAACACTGCGGCTTTAATTTGATCCCATGAAACACAGGTGTAGGAACTCGTAAATAAAGCCTTTTCACACGTATCGGGTTTCCGCTTAATATAGCACGTACTATTATTATTATATTTATTTTTACTTTTAGTTATTATTGTTTTTGTTATTTATTTTGTGGTTGCTTGTTTAAGTTTCCTACCTTGTCTTTGTTCTAATATAATTGATGATGTGTATGTGTCTAATATATGTGATGTCATATTTTCTTATATAATAATATAACAAGAAATTAAAAAAAGTAATAACAAAAAGTTTCAGAACTTATAAATAAACTAGCAGACTTGGCCAACCGTTGCTGTGGCTAAGGTTTTTGTTAATTAACATAGTTGTAAATTATGTAATTATTAAATGCAATAGGTATATACCAACTGTTTCGATATAAACCAACCATAAATATAAATATTTATTATGGTAAAAGTAGCAACGTATTCATTTTATAATTTTAGAAACCCTCTGAAACTGTGATCTCTGATTTTTAATATATTTTCACTACAGTTTATCTCGGACTTCAGTGTGACTCTTGTCAACAGTCTCCTCTAACCTATGTCATAGTTCACTTTCCTGCCATCTTTTGCGTTTTCGTCCTATTATTTAGTTTTCGTCTCTAGGGTAATATTTTATCAATATTATGATATCATAAATAAATACTTATATAAGAAGTTTTTGGTGAACAAAATCAGCCTTCATGTCATTTGACATCAATTAGCTTAGAAGATAAAATAACTTCGCCAAGGAACATTTCTATAAAACCGCGGCGTACATAAACGGCCTCTTATCTGACGTATCCTTACTCCAAACTCCATAACTGCTTGAGTGTTTCATCCATTATGATATAAAGGTGCGGAGTTGGACAATTTCGTGGCTTCATTTATGCCAACTAATTAAAATGGTGTTAAACTTAGGCCCTTGGGCGTCGTAAAAACTTCTGTGAATACTTAAAGTGAGAGTGCAAGAGAAGGTTTTGATTTAGTTCTGTGTTGAAGTATGTTGGCTGTCGTATTAGTTACTTGGATTGCACCTAAGGGCTTCGTGAAAGTTTGAAGAAGTTTACGTAGAATTAGCTTTAAAGCAAATTGGCTTTCTTTTTTAAAAGTTACAAGTGAATCAAAGCTTCGTTTCGCCGAACATAACGTATGTTTAAAATGTTCTTAGTAAGTAAGAGGTAAGTTGCGCCGAAGTTATTAAAGCTATTTTGATTGGTGTGTTTTGTTCATTTGGTCTCGTTCTCTAAGATGATTTAGTGAATATTAAAACATCGTCGCTATAGATAGTGTTTAAATATACGTTTTAATAGACTAGAATATCTATGTTTTTTAATATAAAGGCGGCAAACAGGCAGGACGTTCACCTGATGCTAAGTGATATCGCCGCCGATGGACACTCAATGCCAGAGGACTTGCGAATGCGTTGCCGGCATTTTAAGAATTATTATTATTGATTAGGGTGTACATGTTCTCTAAGATGAATCAGCCAATATGAAAATATTGTAGCTGGAGGATTTTAATATGATATTTCAATAGACTTTGATAAATCTGTCATCCTTTTGTATCAGTCTTTTGTTTATACTTTTTAGTCTTTTGATATTTTTAATACTAAGAATTTTAGCATTTTATTACGCTACTCTATGTATCGTAGTTTACGGTATTTCAAATGTGGATACTTATAAACCATTGATATGTTAATTTATATAGATTTTACTAGCATATTGTTAGTTATTTTATATCAATAGTTAAAATAACCCTGATTTTTGCAAGGTTATTAGACTCCAGTGCCTAATGAACAAAGCATCCATTTGTTTCTTCCAAAGTTTCTAAAAAGAACCTTACCTTCAGTCATCGAATAACAGCTAACAATATGTCTGAGTAATATATAAGGTTTCTTGTAACCAATAATATAATCTAGAAAAATCAAACTCTGCACCTACACAGACTTGTGTAAAGACAGCAGTCTTTATTATTTTGTTCGTAGCATTAATATTGATCCTTTTGATGTATGTAGATCTGGTATTGAATTGTATGTTAAACCGTGGGTTTTCGGTACAAAAACGCAATATAGAAGTCATAGCCGGGTCTATTCTTGTAAAAATAAATCAGTGGCACTACCCTTAGGTCTGGGCCTATGATTGGAAATAATTTGTCAATCGAATACGCAGTAGGTGATGCCTCCTCTGACACGCCATCTACTTTTTCTCTCTAAGGAAAGTTGGTTTCCTCACGATATTTTTCACTATTTGAGCTAATGTTAAATGCAGACAGAATGTTCATTAGTGCACAGCAGGGAATCAAACCTACGACATCAGGGATTAGTGTCGCTCGCTGAAACTCGCCCTTATCTGTATGTGTGAATCTGTTCTCTGTTTTGGTAGGTTAGGTGTTTTGGTAGGTCGTTATAAATAAAACAAACTCTTCTTAACATCAACCTTTATTTAAATTTATAGAATACATTATACGAGTCATACCGTATGCCACAATATACATTATAACTAAATTAATATGTAAAATAATATGCGAAACAAATTTAAATAACAATATTAATAAGCCGTATTATCGCTAGCCGTAATATTATGTACGAATCGTTAAGTGGTTTACTGTTAATTTTTCCGCTTAATCATTGTATAAAAGCAACAATAAAATGAATTAAAATTGCGTAACATGTGATTAATAACTCTATTAACCTAGGTACTGTAAACTGATGTTCCATCATCTCTATTTGGTGATGAAAGAGTATCTCCTACACCAATGTATAGCAAGATTACCGTCAACGTTATATCTCTGTCCCTGTGGAATTATAGTGTAGCTTTTATATTTCTTCTTAAGTCAATAAGAGGAAACGTCTAGTTTAATAAATATTGTAATGAAAGCTTTTATTAAATTTATTTATTAACATTGACGAAGGTTGATAGCCGAGCTTTTCCATTGAAAATTCTCAGTAATTGCAAAGAAAAGTCCTACGCATTAATGGCTAATCCCCAGCAATAAACAGTTGAGTGAATTTTATTACGCGGCCATATTTTAACACACAATGTTCGTTTCGTAAAAATGTTAGCAAGGAAGGTTAGTTGCCATGGTAACCATTAGACGTCGATTAGGTCGTCAAAGACAGAGACGGTCGTGTTCAAAATGTGGAATGACAGTTCTTTGGTATTTGCTGCGCTTACGACATTTTATTCCATAAATAAAATGATTGTAATTATTATTATTAATAGAGCATTGTAATTATCTGTGGCAAAATTCTTATAAACGTCTTCATTTTTCGTCAACGGCGTCGTTTGATGATACATTTTATAATACTGGGTGTATTATAAATGTTTATTTATTTATGTTTAATCATCCGTGTTAGTTACAGTTTAAATAATATTAAATTTGAAAATCGAATTAAAATAGGTGAACCTAAAATATATTGTAAAATATTCAAACTATTCTAAACTCTCAGTTAAGTGACATATTCGAATGGACAAAATTTTAATTTTGAATAGTCTAAGTTGAAAATAACTACGAAGAGGATTTGAAATGAAAAAGCGATTGTGCATTCACTGATGGAAAATTTATTCTAAAATTACCACAACCACAGAAACGTTAATTAAAATTCAAGTTTAATTTGTAATGGACGTTTTGCGATCGTTTTTGCGGATTGAAATAACATTTTACTAATACTGTTTCTATCATTGAATATTTAAAATTGTTTTGAAAGTCTTTTAAAACTTGATAAAACATAAATAATCTTACTTAGCGGCCATCTTTTTTTTTTTGTTTGTTTCGGTAGTTAATTATAGCCAAAAATTAAATTAAAGACTCAATGGTATACTCAGATTTGTGTCTTAAATTTCTTAGCGTCCAATGAAAAAAGTATCTTTGTAACCCTCTTTACTTGGGTTAATTATATCTTAATCAATAATTCCCAGGGCAGATGTCAGACTCCTTTTTGATACATGTTTGATTTGAATTTCAAGTTTTGAAATAAATCCACTCTCTATGCTAAAATAGTACAACATAACTTTTCCCGTTTTGTAGGTTGTAGTGTGAAAAGTTTTTTTCATCACGAGGTCAAATGGCAAATAAAATCAGGAGTTACGAGAGCTCCGTTTGCCAGATATTTTGTTATTTGAGATAAAATCTCTAAGCGTCGGGAGGGCCTTTTAGTTAAAATTGCCTGCTCCCTAGGAGGTCACGCATCTCTCATTATCATCACTAACTGCGATAGTTTGTCCTTTAATTTGGTCCCCTTAATTCTCTTCATAAGGGTACGGGTTAAAACTATTACGATGAAGAGACATTTTTGAAATTCGTGCCGAAATATTCGCTTTAATTATGAACTGACGAACATTGAACGAAATATGTAAGTAATTAAGAATCCTTTAGATAAAAATTGTTTAACACATACAAACAAAATGTTTTTGGCTATCGTCTTCAGAAAATCACAGTAATAAACGATTGAAATCGTGTAATATCGTAAAAAAAGTCACCGTCATATCCGACATAGAATTTGAATGTAAAGTGCGTTTACCTATAAGGTATTTTACTTATTATGAATAGAATTAAATTTAAAGAAAAACACTTTTTTAACGGATTATGTTAGTAAGACAATACTATAGAAATAAATAGTTTTTTTCGGAGTCATTTGATACATTACATAGAATTTAAAAATAATTAATTACTGTATGCTGTCTAAGTAGACAATAATAAGACGCGTATTATATTTCAAATCTAAGTTACGCTATTCCATAGATAATAATTATTTATAATTTGATAGACAACTCTAAAGACGACTGTTGCATACAGATGACTCAAAATATAACATTATATGATATATTTACAATAACTATGCTTAAGAATTTATTAAGTCTTAGTACACATCTATTATTTACAAAACGAATCTATAACAAGAAAGATAAATGTTGAAGTTTCTAATAAAAATAACATCCATGATAAAACAAATATATCTTACATTTATATCACATTTCTTTACAAAATCTCTATATTATATTTACAAAAGATATACATACAGATAGATTAAAATATCGATTATGTACATTTTCACAAAGGGCAATTTGTAAGGAACAGAGCACAAAGAATCTCATTTATAACTTAATCTATACAATAATGCGGTGAACGCAAATGACAGGCTATTTAATTCACAAAGCCATTCAAGTTATTGAAACTATAATTTTTCCACCTTTAATAAAATATTATAAACCAGTGAAATACAATGCAACAAGAATCTATCGCGGAAACGTAACAAATATCTTTACCCTAACAATAAAAGTAATGATAGGAGGAAAACTGAAATATTTACGCCGATCGTCGATATAGACGATGTTGTGATGAGATTCCTATAATCCTTCGCTTCGTTTTGAGACGGGTAAGTGTAGGTTCTATCGGTTACGCTCTTAACCTCGGCGGGACAAGGCAATAATTCCACAGGAATTTGTAATAACGTTCTTTCGTTATCACCTCTCACTTTCTTGGGTTCGTCTAAGTAACTTTCATCGATTTCATCGTGAAACTCTTCTGTATTTTCGGCATCGTCTTTTATTTTATCGCTATCTACATTATTTTTCGTATCAATTCTCTCGTAGTACGTAAAATGGGAATTGGGTAATAGAGTTAAGTTGAATTTACAGAGAAAATTTTCTAAAGACGTTCTCACTTTAATACTTTTTGCCTCATTACGTAATTTGTGCATCCAAGCCAGGTGGCAGTCGCAATCAAAATCGTTACCTGTAACAGATAATTTCGTTTTAATTTTTTCTCCTCTAACAAGCATTAAATTACTATTTCCTTTACAAATTAAACATTACAGTTGGAAAAAATTTCACATTTTAATTTTTTAAATTGCCTACTGAAGTACCAATAGACGCTACAAAATATAAATTGAAAATTTACTTCGTTGATTTACTTTTTTATAGTACTGTATTAAATAAAATTCATTCGTTTATAATTCTGTCTTACCTTCCAAAGAAATTTCACTTTTCTGTAATTTGATGTTGTCATAAATTGGACGTAGATTATCAAATGTGAATCTCTTTAATTTATTATGACGCAAGTTGAGTGCTGATAATCCCCGTACTCCTTCAAACAGCCCATCAGCTAAGGTTATTAATCTGTTATAACTTAAGCTTAACTTTTTCAACTGAGATAAACCATCAAAAGTCCTCTGAGCTAGTTCATAAATATCATTATAATCTAATAAGAGCTCCTGTAGATTCCATAATTCGATAAATGTAAATGAATTCAATATAGCTATCTTATTTCTTCTTAAATCTAATCTTTTTAAATTAGCAAGTCCGTCGAAACATTCCTTTTTCAAATCGCTTATATTATTTCTATCGAGTTCTAATTCTAATAAATTAACTAGATGTTTGAATGCACCATCCTCTATTACAGTGATATTGTTACTAGTTAAGAAAAGTTTTTGTAGTGCTGGTAGTTCGTAGAAGGTTTCTGTCTCTAGTTTTTTAATTTTGTTTTCATCTAATGTTAGAACTGTTAGATTTGGTAGGTTGTAAAATGCGTGTCTATTCAAAACGACAATTTGATTTTTTGTTAGCGTCATCTCGTGTATGGATGTTATGTTAGTGAATGTGTAACTTTCTATTCTAGGTATTGAGCTATATTTAATGCTAAATTGTGTTAACTTTCGGAGGTATCTCATAACTCGGGTAGGTACAAAGCTCAAGCCGCCATCTGCGCGTACATTGAATGCGAGAACTTCGATATTCATTTGCGATGTGAAACTTGCCCACAAAGGGTCCGTTTTCTCTATTCCACCATTGAACACCCAACATTCTGTTTTTGTTGCTTCGTTGATATCGGGACTGTGTTCGCAGTAGCAGTGTACTTTTGAATCTCTGTCGCTGATATCGCAAATATTTATTGAGGTTTGAATGACTTTTTCTTTTTGCTTTCTTCTATTTGCGTGCAGAGAATCGATTGCGATGAGCAATAGTAGCAAGGCAGCGGGTATCCTTTGAGCCCGCATACCTTCTATCTGAAACAAGAGAATTTGAAATGTAAAACACATCAGCGTCGAATGTTTCTATACATATTGTGTGTGTTAATTTTGTTACATTGTTTTTTATCTGACATTAAAAAATGACGTCCAAAATTTACAGAATTATGTAAATAAATAAAAATAAAACAAAGCAAGTAGTTAATTAAAACATAAAAATAAATCACTCCCTTTCATTGTTTAACTTTAGTTTACTGACTGGTCCAATTTAATACAGCGTAAATATAATATTCAGAGAAAGAAATCTAAGCTAAAACAGGATATTAAGACTATGTTTACATACAACAGATTCAGATTATAGAATAATTGATAAATAAGATTTTGAAATTCCTTTCAATGAATTAGAAAACTCTTTATTAAAAAAGAAATAAAGCTAAATGTGGTTTAGAGACCGAAATAACTATAAAAAGTATTAAAATGATCCCTGTTTGTGTTAAATGATTCCTTTTCACGTTTAATAGATTTGTATTCGGATGGATAATTGCATTAAGATTTGTTTAGATTTTTATTTTGACTATTAACATCTAATTAAGGTAAATTAAATAGGTACATTAGAGGAAATTAAAAACATAAATTAACAACTAGGGTCACAAGACTGAGCTGAATTTTAATTGCAAAAAGGTTTAACCAGAGTTAGATGGACTACAAGGGGTCTCTAAGTAGCTTTAATTAAAACCCTAATTGAAAATGAAATTTAGTGTTTTTATTAAAGTGGGATTTAGTGGAATTAAAATATCTACGCTTTAGTAAAAATAGCATTTAATTACAATCCTTAAACAAACATTTAAGGTAATTCAATTAGCTAAAACTAATTTCAATCTGATAAATATAATTAGAATAGTGCGATTTTATATGCAACAATAACAATTTTTTTCTTATTTGATGAAGATTATAAACCTCAAGTATAATTTTGTTCCTTTTGGAGTAGACTCCTGGGCCGTAGGGTTCAAGTGCACAGGCGTTAATTAAAAATTAAAGTTGGTGCCTGGTAGATAGTATCAATGACCACAGCTGGCACATTCCTCGCTCAACAAATAATAAATAATAAATATTAATAATTTTTTTTATTGTTTCTCAAATTTTTTTACATCATTAAATGAGTATGAGACAACCCCCGTAAGTAGTCAAGAGACACTTGTGTTGGGGTTGGCTCGCTACTTCCCTTAACTAAACAAACTTTAACTAAATCTAAATTAACTTAATCTATGAATGCGTGTATGTGTGTGTATGTGTGCATGTGTGTGTATGTGTGCATGTGTGTGCTATGTGTGAGCGAGTGTGCACGCTGTTAATTACACAATTCGGCCCGCCTCCAACTAGCGAATTCGCTAAAATAGGTATCAATACAGCGAGGAAATGCTGCCAGCGTTAAAGGACAGCACTACCACAGAGACCAAATTTTTTAAATTTGTTTTGATTTTCGTTTTAATTATTTCTATTATTACTTTGTGGGTTAGGAACATTGTAAATACTCTTTTTACAAAGAGAAATTAATGAGACGTTAACATTAAAATCACACATTTTGGAGAAGATATATGTACGATAGTTGATAGGACTGTCTAAAATCGTTCCGAAATTTATTATAATATACAAAAATATAAAAGTGTAAAATAATAATTTTGATGTATTTTATGTAATAGATAATGTCTATAGATTCATGATGATGTTGTAATGTATTAGCCATTGGACCATATCATCTTGTATGTTTCCGTATATAGCTCGTTTTAGCCGACACCCTTGGGTCAGGCTGAGTGGTTTTGTTAAGCCTAATAGACCGGCCTACGAGCAATTTGATAAAAACAACGCCTCGCTGGTTTAAAAATTCTTGCTTCAATTTAATTTTTTTATTTCAATTTTTTAATGGTAACAAAGTCGTAACTTTTTTGCGTTTAATTACATTGGATTATAGAAATTTAATTTAAAATTAACGAAATAAAAATCTGTTAAAAAACTGAATGAATTCATAAATTCAGTTTTATATGTTAAATTTTATTATTGTTCTAAGGAATTAGATTTAAATTAAATACTAAGTTAAAAGGTTTACGTGCAGTACTTTTGTGTTAATCCGATTTTTTAAAATTCTTAAACTTAAAAACAGTCTAATTGCGGTACAATTCGACTGTTTTAACTATTTAACTTTCTTTATTCTTCACAGCATGAGAAGAATAGTGAAACACAAAGGCGTACTTAATATATAACTTTGTTTCCTTTTATGAATTAAGTGTGACTATTAATACCACGAAAAGTGTCCTCTTAATACGTTTTCAAAGATAATACCAGTAGGTAGACTATTTTTATTTTATTTCTAATGTGCATTTCCTTAATTATTAAAAAAACTTGAAGCATGCATGCTTCGGCGATCTGATCAATTTGAAACTGGTTTACGATTATTAATAATTCATTTGCGCTATATCGTTGTTTTAAGAAACATAGATCAGTGGCGCTACAACCTGAGGTCGAGGCCTCGGAATTTGTGTATTTGTTTCATGATCCTGTCTTATACGTGATCAGCCTTATGTGCCTGACATATGACATCGTGTTGGGTCTAAGGTAAGCCCGTTTCCATAAGATGTTTTCCTTTACTGTTCGAGCTCACATTGACAACATTTTAACATTAGTTAAAACGAAAATTCCATTGATGCACAGCCGGGAATCGAACCTACGAGTTTAGGATATCGTTTTACTACTATAATAATAATAATAATCAGTGGCGCTACAACCTCTTTCAGATCTTGGGCTCAGATTTCTGAATCTAAAAAAATAAAATACGTTTATTTTGGAACATAGGATCATAATGGTATCATGTATTCCACGTCATGAAATTCGAGCCTGTTGGCATTCCTACTCATCGGCAAAGAAGACAGAAGCTGTTGGCCGAGAGAAAAAGCCGGCGTAAAAAACTCTCGGTACTAAATCTGTTTCATGATCGTTTATAAATCTAATAGGCAAGTAGGTGATCAGCCTCCAGTGCCTGACACACGTCGTCGACTTTTTAGGTCTATGACATGTTGGTTTCCTCGTTGTGTTCCTTCACCGTTCGGGCAAATGTTAAATGCGCACATAGAAAGAAAATCCATATACTAACTCACTCATAATTTAAACTGTTTGCAAGGTTCACCCAGTTTTTCCGCCTGTCACAACATTTTATTTCACCGAACGAGTAAAAATGCAATCTTTACAGTAATATCAAAGCTATAAATGACTCACTAATTACCGTTTGAAAACTGCACAATGTCAATTCCTTTGTAGTCAACCCCTCGGAGTTGTGGAGTTAATTAAGGGGCCATTCCCAAGTTAAATAGTTAGCTGATGCGCAAATTGGTTAGATTTCATAATAAATTGTGTTAGCGCTGACGCCGGCTAACTGTATTACGTGGAAATTGTTGGGTTTGTCGGGATGTTTTATTTTGTTGAGTCCGTTTTACTGCTACTGACCGGGAAGCTTAAAAAATACCTGGCTCGGTCTTTTCCTAATATTTGAGGTAACGTCGTATTCAAAAAGAAGGTTTTACTGATGGTATTTTTATTACTTTGTATTTTTTTTGCATGATGTATTAAATGTGGGCTGGTTACATAAACGCTCTTTGACTTAAAAAACAAAAGATGGGTTTGACTTGTTTATTGTACGTTATGCATTTGTATCGTTCTTGATTTAAATGGTCAAATATTTATAATTTATTTTTCAAATAATCAAAAAAAAAATTTTATTATATGCTTATGAATGTCAAAAACACTACGCCATCCGTTTGCAAAACTCCCAGGCGGCCTTGTTCTGAGAAGAACGGGCAAGAAACTCGGCAAAATTTTACCCTCCCTCTACATTACAATTATTTAAAGGAAAATATCATAAACCACAACGTCCTTAAAGTACATAAGTAAAAAATAAAATAAAAATCTGTTCTGTGATTTACCCAATCACCATTACACACATTTTTACCTTTACACATTAATGTTTTGTTCATTACGCTTTTGTATACATCTTAAATTATGGCTTATTTCTTGTGTTGATATATTTCAAATCGGATATCAAAATTTAAAATTCCCAAATAATTGAGAATATCGATAATGAACGTCTTGATTTTACGCCATATCTAATCGCCAAGCTTTTTGACCACTTGTATATTTTCACCAACCCGAAAAAACCATTGATTAAACTTATATTCAATGAATTTATTAGTGCAATCCTAAACCATTAAAAAAAGTTTTTAAAAGTCTCGCGTTTCACTGTACTGCATAATTTGTTAGTATCCTGTCGCTGCCTGGTAGGCTTAGCCAGGATCAACTAAATGAAATATTCAAAGCGTACACAACTAGGTAAAGAAACTGTCAGATATAAGAGGCATGGACGTCGTATCGTAAAATCGCATGAGGCTAAGCTTCACTGCAGGCAAAATGGCTGCCATGTGTTGGTATTTCAGTTTTAGATTATACAGGAGGCACACGACAGGCGCAGTTTAAATATTTTTTTATACATGATGTGTATGATTCGTTTCTTTAGTTTATTATAATACTAGCTGCCCCTGCGAACTTTGTTTCTGCTGGCCTACCTTTTTACTACATACCAACATGAACATTTTGCTATGCTGCCCCAGAGACTCTTCGGTTTTCCGGAATGAAAACTTTTTAGGTTGTTTTGGGAATTTTACTATATGAACCTCAGAGTTCATGTCATAAGCTTTTAATTACCAAATTAAAATAGAGGTTTATTGTAGAGAGGTGAAAATTAAGGGTTGTATTTTTGTAAGCCGTATCAAAAAAAAAATTAAAACAATTTTTTTAAGTACACAATTCGTCTTTTGACCAATGACAGCTCAACGAAACGCAACATTGTGTCGTTTTATTTTACGTTCCCATTTCTACAAATTTTTACCACGATGAACGTCAATAAAATTATAAGATTTTTACTTTAGTTCTGTATACAAAAACCCACCCTGTAGTTAAGGCATATAGAAAGGTATTCTACGGTTATTGCTACAATTTAATGTGAATCGACGTAGCGAAATATATAGAGCCTACAGTCTAGACTTTAAGGGTGGAGAGCTGAATTTGCCTTTTATATGTGATGTCGTTTGTAGTACTTATTATTAAGTAAGAATGTTTTTTGACTGTGTTTTGGAGCTATACTAGTGAATACGACAATTTTAAAATGTATTTTCACACATCGCCTGTTTCATGTCGGTTGTAGTATTTATAATTAACTTAGAATGTTTTTTGACTGTGTTTTAGAGCTATAATAGTATTCACAATTTTAAAATGGCACGATTTCGTACCATACATATTAGATATTTTTTACAGTAAGTATATCTGTCTGTATCTGTAATATATCGTGCATATAACAGCCACAAAATAATTATTCTATTGTTTAAAATCGAACCTTCACAAATAACTGTTAAGCACCGATAATCGTATCGTATTATAGATATAAAGTATATCAATCGTCAAATGCAGCAGCCAGTCTACTTAAATGAAAATCAAAGCTTTCAATAATTGAAATATAGCCGGACATTTGATTCGGCATCGAGCGCAAGCTTTCCTTTACGGTTTCATGAAACAAATCAAATCCGTATACGCAGTGTCGCAAAAGAATAAAAAAGCGAACGGGCTGCAAATTATTTTTTTCGAATCGAAAAACCCGAGCACAAACGCTTCACTTTGCTCCGTGTTTTCTGGAACGTTTGAAATCGAAACGCTTTTGAGGAATGCTTTATATTAGTTCCGTGCCAAACTGGAACTAGGAATTATTCTTACGATGACTCGATTATTTGAATTCATCTGTTTAATTGATTTCTATTTACATTATTTTAATCAATTAAAGTACTTTGCTGCCACACTATTAACGAGGCCTAAGGACGACTCTCCATTCCTCAATTTCCATCTGAATCTTTAAACTTTTTCATATCTTTATTTATTTATTTAATATATCTTATTTATATTTATTATATCTTTAAAGGAACTGCCACTCACATCACTCTTGGCGAATCTTTCAGGATAGATAGTAAGAATATTTTGTTCGCAACCGCTTAACACGTAAGTACTCTATTTTTGACGTGACAACGTTTTATAATTCGATGGAGTCTGCACGCACGAAAAAACATAGCGCATGCGGCGTTACCTCGTTCTGAGGCATTCCATTTAAGGCTTGAAGTGCAAGCGAGAGCGTGGAATGAGTGACAAAGAGGCACAATCGGCCTCCGCATTTGTTCGTTAAAAATGGACATAATTGTATTTATGCGTACAAATAAATGCAACTTGATTAATTCAATTAAAATTAATTTATCACTTAACATCAGGTGAGCCTCCTGCCCGTTTGCCCCCTGTTCTATAAAAAAATTGTGATTCCCATTTACCTCCTTCTCTATATCAATACAAAATATCTATCAAAGAAATAAAATCAAAATTTACTTTTGAAAAAATGCAACCTCAGTATTTTTTATGACGTTGTCACGTTCAACTATTGCAGTAAACTGACTTTTTTCCATAATTTATTTTAATTCAATTAGCACTACTTATACATATAACATTCATGATTCATATTCATTTTATACATGTTTTAGTATTTAGTTTCGCACTTCTTGCACTTTACCAAAGTATGTCCACGGTTTGAGGCTGATAGTTATAATCTAAGCCAAAATTGGTAATGTGCAAACAACTTAAACTGGTTGATTATAGAAAAGAATAATGGGGTTTAAAAATAAAACTTTAGGTTTAAATATTGAACAACAACTACTATTATGCCCAGTAGTTTAATTCTGTCTACAATAATAGCACAAAGGAAGATCCCTTCTACCCAAGGAGCTTCGGCAAACTACTAGGAAATTGCTTGCTTGTTGGAGACCAAATCAAGGCACGCTTGATTTCCTTGCAATATACGTACTCTACCAAACTGCCCTTTATGTGGCAAGACAATTGCCTTATAAAATTCGTCATGAGAGGTTTGACTATTCCGCCAGACAATTAAAACTCATAAAGGTTACAAATAAACAATATTTATTATAATCTGCGCTGCGATTAATGCTGCGGGCATAGAACCTATATTGTGAGAGGAGAATACAATAGCAAGTTGTTCAGTGCCTGAATAGTTAATAGATATGTTTTCTGTTATACCAGCTTGATAGCTGTGAATGATTTCCTGTATCAGCTTGGTGAATCAAATAAACAATTAGGTAGCGAACCTTTTTGTTTTACGTAATATATTTATAGATATAATCGAAATAAAAGGATTTTTTTTCACCGGTGCAACCAGTCAACTCCGTTCCCAGTGAGAGTGCCATGCTGTTGCTTTCGTACTCCATTAAAAGGGTAGATCTCAATTATTAACTATATTTTCTTAAAACCATAGAAGAAAAAAATACATTAAAACATATTTATTTATTGATCTTTATAGCTTTTTTTTATAGAATGGGGGCGAACAGGCAGGAGGCCTGATGTTCAGTGATACCGCCGCCCATGGACACTCTCGATGCTAGAGGGCTCGCGTGTGCGTTGCCGGCCTTTTAAGAATTTGTACGCTCTTTTCTTGAAGAACCCTAAGATTATTATTATTTTATCTATGTGATCCTTATTTAGTCTAGAAATAATTGCAAATATTATGGTAATATTATGCCAGAGATTAACTATTAAATAAGGTGTTAATATTTGTTTGTACATAAAGCCAAGACGGCAAAGGCTTGGTATAATCTGGGAATAATTTATGAATATTCAACATTTCAGTTTTGACAGTACCAATTCATACTACGTATAATATAATCTTCAATGACACATAAATTATTTTGAATAACTTTAAAATTTTGGCATCTTAGAGCGTGAAATACCTTTCATCGTCCGCCATTCTATTCAATGGTCTCTAATGGTCTCTTACATATCGACAACATTACTAGGAAAAGCTTTAAAACTCTAGTTTTCGTCCAATGCAACTAAAAAGTTTTCAAAAACCCCAGCACTTTTGCTGCTGTTTCCTGTATACAATGCTCTTGTGTAAAGTGAGTGTAGGTACTCTGGGATATTGTAGAGTTGTGTACACTTGTATATACAATATGCAAAAAAAAATGTGTGGCACTCGGGGACGCCCGCGGTAAAGCATCGCGTTCTTTATCAACTTGTGCAATTATAATTATCAATTATTTATTTTTTATTTATGCAGTATTCTTTTTCTTTGATATTAATTCAATCTACCACTCGTTTACAACACGTTTATATAGTACCTATGTCTCAATCTAACGCATACCGGCCGCGCTTACGCTACGTCACCGATCTCGTCAGAGAAATGCGAATACACAGTACGCGTCCTGTCCCACTCTCACACACCTGTGCTACATCACCGATTACGCTAGTCCGATCTGAGAAACAGTATGCATTCTGTCCCGCTCTAACGCGTATTGGGCGCGCCTATATTAAGTCATCGTGTGGTAGATTTATTTTCGGTATATAATTAATAGGTTTAAGAAGATAATAAATGTTAGAACAAAATATAGCATAGCAAGTGATAACAGAATTTCGTTCTTGTAATCGGATGGGTGATATGAAAAAATAACAAGATTGTATACCCTGCACACGATTGCACATTCTAGCCATTTTGTTAAGTCGAGTGTACAACCCCAAATTAATGTGCTCCATGGAAATAAAGATATCCGCTCTTTTTGCAACGTATCAAACCTTAAACAAACGGTGATTCCGCCATATTATTGCACAGTTTATAAAGCAACAGAGTATCCAGTGAATAAATAAGAGACTAACTGTTAATGAATTGTATCTCTTTCTTTGATTGTAATTTAATTAATAATATTTCTTATTATTTGATTCACTAGAACATTTTTGATATTCACAATTAGTAACATTAAAATATACAATCATTACAATTAAAAGTTTATAAACAAAAATTAAATAATAATAATTTATCTAATGCAAGAATATGGTACAAAATGTTACGTTGGTACAATCGTATATCGCATATCTGCCACACACAATGGCCCGCAAATTTATCTTAATATGTATACATTTTTAGTCAAAGTCAATTCTTATATTATCTGTACCGTACATAATATCTTCGTTCAAGTTCTTTTTATGTAATGTATGTTTATATTCAAGTTTAAATGCATTCATTATTTGTTTATAGAGTAAGGAAAGTTTGTATATAAAGCAGAAATGTAAATGTAATATAAATTTCAAATGTATACGAAATGTATGCATGCGACATGACAAAAAGCCAAACCCATTCAGTTAAAAGCAAGTTGTGGTTAGCCAGTCTCCGGATGACATACATCAAATGCATATTCAATTATTAAAATCATTGACTTGGCGAAACTCCAGCGAGATGTTACTCACAACTTATATTTTAAATTATTTTGATTTGTTTGAGTTTGCAAAATATATGTAAAGTACAAGGATACTTTGCAGTGGAGATAAGTTATTTATTTAAGTAGATGTATTTTAAATTACATAATTATATATATTGAAATTGACGTTGCAACCAGATTAAAAATTAATCATTTTGTCGTAGCTTGTATAGTATACACGACTTGTATTTGAGGAACGCGCGTACATCGTGTACAAGGGTTAAAGTTTTCGA
Source organism: Pieris rapae (assembly GCF_905147795.1). NCBI lineage: Eukaryota > Metazoa > Arthropoda > Insecta > Lepidoptera > Pieridae > Pieris > Pieris rapae. The sequence continues at coordinate 7,815,733 of NC_059527.1, forward strand.
TGTTTTTGTATATATACACACACTGGCTGTTATCTCAAACATATAATGATTTCCAGAATTGCAATTTTTAAGGCATGTTTTGCCGCGCATCGCCACTATGTGGAACCAGCTGGACACTGTATTTTTAAAAGTCCGGCGACGCACTCGCGAGCCTTCTGGCATTGAGTGTCCATGGAGGTCATCGGTATCATCAGATGAGCCTCCTGCCCGTTTGCCCCTGTTAATAAAAAATATCTAAAGCATCGCTCTGACTTTACGCTTGTAAAAGGCTTTTCCAGTCGCAATTTTTTTTTAAGAATAAAAAATAGTACAAAAGAAATTTAGGTAATTTTAGCAATCGTTTATTACCTTAATAATTCAAAAGAATACAATCTCACTGTACACGCGTTAGAAGTTATACTTCTTCGGCGTAAACAGGATAAAAATATAAAAAAAAAATATTCTACGTTAGTAGAAAAATGACACTAACGGTAGAAAAAATGTATTTAATACATACATATTTAAATATCACAAAAGAACTAAAATGTTCACTATAGCTAACTTCAGAGTGTCGGGTTTTAATGACGGTATGCGCGCGCATCGTAAAAATTACCTCCTATAATTTTTCCTTAATGCGCCAAAAAAAGTAGACTAACTTAAGAAAGGTTTTATGTTTATATTAATCTATACGGCACGTATTGCACACTTCTTGGTCACACACATTAGTTATTAACTTTGGAAGTTGAAAAATACGTGGTTTGGTTTAGTTTAGTATAAGTTTCTAGTTTGATACTTTGTTTCTGAATTGAATGGCGGAATTAATAAGACTAATTATTTTAAACCAAAAATAAATTAATCTACAGCAAATAAAAAATATATGATTTAAGCTAAGCATGGATTTACGGAAACGTTTTTGAATTTATACTTCTTTTGGCCCGATAGAGAAAAAGAAGACAGTGAATTTTTACGATGCCCGCACACCGACACCGTTATAAAGTTAGTAGACCGAAAATCGATTACTATGTTCAAATTGTATATAATAGTAATTTTATATTTAGGACACGTGTTTCGTAAAAGGACAATTAAACAGTGTGAATAACTAAATATTATTTTGGATGTTTTTAAATCAATTTCATTTACGACGGTGATAGTATTAACTAATATGTAATTTATTTATTTAAATAAAATCTTTTTGATTAATTTTAATATTTATCTTTAAGCACCACTGCATTTTAGTTTTTTTTCCATACACCAAAGAAGTATAACTTTTAACGCGTGTACATAAGTACACACACTCTTTTTGTGTGTTATTGATTTATTGCAGTCAATTCGCATAACATACAAAAAAATAACCCTACTCCTGTTACACTATCCAGTTCATAAAGGCAGAAGCAGCCATTTGGAGGACTTGTTATATGATGTGTAGGCGTTATACGATACTTCTTGTTGCATTCTAGTAGTATGCAACAGAAAGATATTATTCATTTTATTTCGTTATTTCTTAACGTTGACTTTTCTCGTGTTCTTTCGTATTTTTGTATATTATTGTTGTTTGTTTCTCCTTAATGTGATTTTACTTAGCTCATCTTTTTAGTATATACCAACAAGAAAATTTTGCTATGCTACACCAGAAACTTCGGTTTTCCGGAATTAAAACTTTTTAGGCTTTTCCATTAATTTTTCTCTGTAGAATATTAGGGTTGCCTGGAAGAAATCGCTTGTAAGCGATAAGGCCGCCCTTTGCCTTATATCTTTTGTTACTGTTTTTTTTATTTTTTATTTTTTATTTTTTTTGTTATGTGTGTTTTGTATAAGGCAATAAAGGATAAATAAATAAATAAAATAAATATAATCCTTAGAGCTCAAGTCTTTAAATAAAAAATAGGGGTTGATCGTTGAGTGTTGAAAATTAAGTGTATATAATATATTTGTATGTTATATCATTAAAAAAAAATTAGGGATGGATCGGATCACTTTTAGGCCTAACCAATTACATATTTCACGAAAATTATTCGAGCCAATTTTTAATTACAATCACCGTGCTCAAACTGCAGAATATATATAATTTTTTTTACTAATATCCTTAGTTATGAAAAATTATTCAGGCCGAATCAAGGATGCGAACATAAAGCATGAAGGATGTGATTTACAATCTCATTTGTGAGTGGGCCAGACGTTTTAGAAATGCTGCCTCGGTGCCTGCCCCATGTCTGTGAAAACAATAAAATTGAATGATAGCCGAAGCAATAAACTCTAAAATTATTATAATAACATCTGGAATGACCATTGAATACAGTTGGAATCGATAAAGTTTTGTTTTATTATTCAAAGTAAGTTGGGAATCGGCAAAATGCAGTTGGCGCGCACTGTGGGTGAATTTTAGCTAGTGATACAAATATTGATAGTAAAAACCTATATATTCTTCATTTTTAACTGTAGTTTGACTATTTTCTTAAACTTCAATCATTAATTAGCTGAAGTGTAACTTATAGTGACTGATGGTACTTGACTTCGTGTATTATTTTGGTTATGTCCACTATGTATTTGCATGTTGTTCCCACGAGAATATATGTACGTTCTCCTATTTCACCATACTGCTGATAGAGGATAAATCTTTTTTTTTAATTAGTATAGTTAATTACTTATAGATGTCACGTGGAACAAGGTTTGTTAACCCTAGTAGGTGAGATTTGTGTTAGGATTAGGGAAACTAGTAGGATTATAAGTTAGGAAGTTAAACATAAGTAAAGTTGGTTCAAGTAAATGTTAAATTCAAGTGGGCTTTTGTCATATGCTGTAATGATAAATGATGATCGGAAATTAAGATTTGAGTTCCTTGGCTTATTACTCTCAACGCTTCTGAGTACTTTTTTATCTCTCTCTGATAAATTGAGTTTACGCTGTGATGAACAGAGACAGATTATATTTTAGATGTTGCTGAATAATATAATGTATGGTTAGTTTTAAGCTTGTGATTAAATGATTAAATATTTTGATTTTGATCGAATTTGGTCCTTTGGAGTAGTTTGCTACGTAACACGTAAAAATGCAGTGCGTGCTAAACCTGTAGTTGGCAAATCGGACCGGGTAACTTTTGGCGCGACCCATCTAAGTCAGGAATGGGTATAGTTGACTGACTTGAATAATTTATGACTTGGTACGCCACTAGTCTTGGTTAAGTCGAAACAATCTGTTGTATATAATAATGTCGTTATGTAAAGCTGCTTGTGGCGATTGTGCTTTGTTTTTTGATATTTAAACATAAATCTGATGTAGTTAAAATTTCATTTTTAGATTTCTTAGTATATTTACATTTATTATGATAACCAACACTTGATAAGCAAATGAGTATTCCTTGATGATTCCTTGATTAACGATTATTGCCTAAAAAGTTATTTTTTCAATTTAAAATCAATGAAACTTCTAATCTATTATTATTAAGGTTTGGAATTAAAGGCTATTATTTTTGTGATATGATATTTGATGGATACATTTGTACATGATAACATTTTACATGGATTTCTAATCGTCTCAAGTCTCGGATACAAAAAATTGTATTGAAATAATTATGTTTCTTCAGCTTAATATACAAATCTCATTGGAGTATAGTGACGGCTACGTTGTAGTTTCCATCACTTTGATGGCATACCCTCAACACGCTGACAAAGTTATTCCGTCCACGAAGAATACAGCTTCTCGAAATTTGCCACTGGACCTTCAGGCCATTCACTGATCAAGGTCTGCCTTTTAGGTCAGAGAAGCACCTTCCTTTCTCTACAAGCGCATTAGATTTCTACTTATAATAAGTCAGAATTATGTTTGACCATCTTTTTCTATGTATTTTACTAAATACGTTCTTACGGAAAGAAGGCTAATAATCATCTGGAGTAGATATTCTTGTGCCGCGAATCGTGATGTTTAAGCACACAGGCGATAGCTAAAGATTTAAATTACCACCTGGTAGATTGTGCTGGTGACAAAAGAGCTCGTGCTTTCCTTGCTCAATATATAAGTATTGCACATGAATGGAGCGTATCGATTAAAAGAGGAAACGCTGCCTGAATTAAAGAAATACTGCTACAAGGCCAAACGTTTAAAATGTTTGAAAACTTTAGGTTTCCAATTCATTTATGTTTAATTATTATTATAACTCATCAGGTAAAGACTGTATCATCTTTTTATCTTTAAACATCAAACAGTTAAACCATAATTCCATACATAAATGAAGTCAACCGTCACAATTTTTCGACATTATAATTCAAGCTAAAATAGCTAGTAATATTCCCGATACACTATCAATAGTGGTTTGCCAAAATAGCTTCTGTTTAGACCTGCGGGAACCACTGATTTGTGGTCTGGGACGTACCGTCTTCACCGATCATCTATTGATGTTAACTGAACCGGAACTAACTGGTTATTTAGTAAGTTTCATTTTAATAGTTCAGTGATTTTAATGGCTTACATCTTTGTAGTATAAATTAATAAATGACTCAGTGATGCCTTATAGATGTTGTGTCGAAGGCGCTTATATCAGAAACTATTTTGAATTTATAACTTTAGTGGAGATTGTTTTATTACATTCTAGGTATGGCATGGATTTGATTTAATGTAATTTATCGAAGGCAGCATAAATAAACGATTAAATCAGTAAATTAATGAAATGATAACGTGATTTCCTAAAACGCGCTAAGTAATTTCGCTCATGATATATACTTTAGCTACTGGTCAGGAAAACAGCCATCATAGCCCAATGGATAAAGATCCTCACGCCACTTCGACATGGCTAAACACCATCCCAACCCATTGCTGTGTAAAAGCATCAACTACTGCCCCATCCCGAACAAAAAGGCTCGAAAGGACTAACGGATCCGGCAATCACCGTAGCTAATAATAAATTAAAACGCGGCCTATAATAATTATAGCGAAAAACAGATTAGGGTACACCGGGGAACGCGAGAATTTTACTGCGTTACTCGCCAGTGAGCGTCCATCCTGCTCTTCAGGCGATTGACCACCCCATCCAAGCTGAGGTTCGAGTCTAACAGAAGACGGCCATGTGCAGGAAAAAGTCTGCTTCGGCCGAGTTACGCTCAGTAACCTGTAAGGCTGAGTTGTCCGCCACCTTCTGACCAGTGAGAGTGGGAAGAGTAGTCGAGAATTCTCTTTTTAGGTTTGAAGAACTGTTTCCTTCCACCGCATCATTGATATGTTAAATTTGTTTATAAATAAATCCTATTAATTATAGATGTATGTATAATGAAAATCGCGCACCTAAGTCAGGTGTCATAATAGCTGGCAACATTCGAGAGCCTTTTGATATTCGATAAACGACAAAATGAAGAACTGAAATCTTTAATGTTTTACTAGAACCATTTATAATAATAACAAATGCATTTCATATTGAAATAATGCATTTACTAATAGTATATTAAAAATAGTTCCAATACCTGTATCCATTTCGATACACTCAAGAAAAATGAATAACTTTTTCACTAAAGTACAAAATTGAATAAAAGTATTCACATTGTTGCAGCGGAATAATGTTGAGCTTTCTCTGGTCTGATTCGCGAAATGTTATTCTAAGCACGTACATGCTGTTGAGAGAGACATTAGTTAAATTGTTACTGAAATTACAGACTACTAAAACTTTTCGAAATATGCTTATTTTCAATTTTATTATTTTTATTGATTGTTAGCTCCATTCAACCTATTATGAATTTCTTGATTGATGGGAAATCAAACGAATAGTATAATATCTAAAAATATGAATCATGGGGTGAATTTAATATATATATATTTATTAAACTGTTAATATTTATTTGATAAACAGTGGTAAATCACAATAGTACTTAGTCACATTATAATTTTTACGTACATACGTTGTACGATTTTATTTTTATTTCATTAAATTTGTATTTTGGGTTTGTTATTTCCCAGGGAAAGAAAACTTGTTTTTAATAAAAGGTAACGTACATTTCTTTAATATCAAACACGTAAATGCAAGTTTAAAAAAGTAAAATAGCTGTTTACACTACGTTTTAAAAAACAAAAGAGAAATAAAATAATGTTTTATTAATAGTTCATCATCACCTTCGTCAATCTCTTTTGTAAAATATAAAAAATGGTTGTCCCTACTGCATTTCAGAAAAGTATTGATACTAAAAAAACAACAAAACCACAACGTAAAACAATACAAACCACAGCGCGTGGCTAGAGCTACAGCTAATTTCAGTTAATTAGTTCTAAACGTATACAGCTTTCAGCGATAAATGTACTATTAAATTAGGGAATTTGATTCAAAATAGCAGTTCATGGTCAATCTAACCAGACCTTTAACATTCATAAAAACTCAGGGTCATCAACATCAAAAAAGCTGTACACCGCTTGTGGGCCTTAGAATCTTTAAGTCGTCCCAAGTTCGTACCCCTTTGGAGGTCCATTTCCACCTATGAAGCCTAGAATCTGACGCCCACCATCGGTGGAGAACGTTGGCATCGTCAAGGATGTTATAAAGTTCTTCCCTGTAGCGAATACGCCAAACACTGTCGTGGCAAAAACTTCGTCTATTGCATCATTGCTGAAGTACCTACCCTCTCGTCTTTTCCATCAACATTTTGATCTCGTAACGAAAAGAGATAGGTGCAAACTTAAAAATAGTTCGATATTCAAATTATTATAGGTCTAAACTTTCCAGTAAATATCGCCGTTTCAGCACATGTTGAGTATGCTTAGCTTTTATTGAATCGTACACGAAAAATAGAGCTGTGAATTCAGTTCGCAGTTTATATAATGTTTTGTTTTTTGTTTGTGTTTGCGTGAGTTATGTAACATTAGTTAAGTTGCATATATTTTAGTTAATAATTAGGTACAAGTGCAAACCCAATGTTAGCATCTTACACTTGCAGCCAAGAAATTATAAAATGTCAGTTTTGCTAGTAGCAAATGTTTACATACATTCATAAATTATAATGTAACATTCTCGTTTCTGAGAATGCCTAATACCTCGACTACACTTATATTCTTTATAGGTAACAGATGTGTAACCTAGATTTAAGAATCAGAACTGGATTCAAGTCAGTTTTTTGTAAGTCTAGCGGCCAACCCCAGCTTTATGTTACTTGCAGCTTGTTTCAAACAATATAAAGCAGTTGACATTTAGCTTCAAAAATGTGTTTCATTTATTTGAAAATCTGTCCAACAATCGCCACGGAATTTGTGTCGTGTTAGAAAAAAGCAAATTTTCAAACTTTTGAATTCACACCTTGTGTGGGAGAGTATTTAGGCCATTAGGTAATGACATTATGATATTTATGGTCTGTTTCACAATGTCCGGATAAGTTCCAAATAAGTTATTTATCACTTATTGGTAGGATTAACTAGTGTTTGTTGCGTTTCACGACTGTCTGATAGCGCTATTCGTCATGAAACGCAAGTTTCTTATTTGGAACTTTTATCTTACATCTATGTGTTGCATAGCTATTTGGTACTTTATCCGTAGGTACATTGTGAAACAGACCCTTAATATGATGTTAGTATGCCTAGGTTTTTTATAATTTATCAATCTGAATTACCACTTTCTTTGCAAATATACGATATATTTTATATATCTATTTTGTTTTAATACAAGCTGTATGCTGTATTTCGCTATACTTAACTGTATAATAAAAACTGGGCAAATAGAAAATAGTGGAATTTCTTTACAGTTCATCATGCTCGTTATACGACGCCCTTGATTAAAGAACTGTGAACGTAAATTCTGAAAGCAGGACAGTCGAGATATTCTGAACTTCTTGAATTTATACATAAATGTAACTGAACGAATTCAACTTAGGGTCCTTCAAAAAAGGGGGGTACCAATTCTTAAAAGAGGCAAAGAGAGCTGGTAGGACTTGAAGCGAGGTGAAAGATGAGGCCCAAGACAGAATGCGATGGAGACTCACTGTGGACGCCCTCTGCCCCACCTAGGGGTTAGGTATAGGACTAATTCTTAAAAGGCCTGCTGCACTCGCAGCCCTCTAGCATTGTGAGTCTCCTGCCCGTTTGTCTCCTGTTCTATAAAAAAAAACAGAATGTTTTAACCCATTCAATGACGTCAATTTCACAATTTCATTCTTCAAAAATAGTTGCTAAACACTCACAATAATAGCGTACTATTCGCAAATGATAAAACACTATATTTTTTTTGGCGGATATTTGGTCAGACATTCACAGTATAATTGAAACCGCGTTGAAATTGTCGGTAAACTAATTGCAGTTTTCATGTTTCAAATAGTGGTTTGTTTGTAATCCGGTATTTATTCAATTAATTATTGGGTTGTTTTAAGAAAAATGTTAACAATACTTTAAGGAAATGATGTCTGAGTTTTTGAATATTACACTCATAAAATACTTTTCTAGGCAGTTTTTGCCGCGCACCACCACTTTGTGGAACCAGCTGCCCACTGTGGTATTTCCGAACCAATTCGACTTAGGGTCCTTGGTCCTTAAGAGCGTACCAATTCTTAAAAGGCCGGCAATGCACTCGCGAGCCCTCTGGCATCGAGAGTGCCCATGGGTGGCGGTGTCACTTAACATCAGGTGAGCCTCCTGCCCGTTTGCCCCCTGTTCGATAAAAAAAACTTAGCAATCTTTCCTCTATCGCTCTTGCGAGCCTTTTGGCTGTGTAAATGCTGCCCTGTTTAATAAAAGAAGCAACTAAATTAGAAATTCTATACAATAAAAACACATTCAAAATAATAAAACTTCAACCAACTCCATTAAAACACGTGGATACATTAAGTTTTTCCTATATCACTAAAATGTTGAGCATTTAGTCTTAAGTGCTACGCTCCACATTCAGACGGAATACGAAATACTTCCAGACTAACTGAGCAACGATTATAATTCTAAAAGGCACCCTGTTTACTTTAATGAGATGAAAAACTTTCACAAGACGACTGAGTTAAAGTTGAAAGTACATAAACGTGTTTTTTTTGTATTAACATGTATAAGACCTATCAAGCATTAGAATCTTACTTTTAGGACCAAAGAGTAAAATAGTGGTACATTCATAGGCCATATACTATTTAAGATAGCTCGTAAAAAATTAAACCAATTTTCATGAGTCACACAATTAGGATAATAAGACTTGTAAAATAAAATATGAAACTCTGTGTTTAGTTGTGATTCGAATCATGTCGCCATAGAAAGAAACCGCTGTTCACGACCCAGTTTATAGGTGTATTGCAGGCATTTGAGGGAAGAGTATGGTCTTTCTTAAACAATGTTTAACTTTGGACGATTAAATGGAATGCACCGTCATTCTGATTTATATTCTCACCGTGAGTTTAATATTCATACAAACGTCTTAACGTCGCCGTTACATATACATATGAAATATCTCACACTATATTTTTCATATAAATATGAATAAAAAGTTGTAGACTACTAAGATTATTACAGAATTTCATTAATTGTAATAAGTAAAATTTTTACAATCATTGTTATCCCTACTATATATTTTTGTAATTAATAGCTTATGGTAACTGAAATATGAAATATATTGTTTACAATACAAAGAGTTTAGTAACCAAGCAAAAACTCCATCAATTGTGCCGGATTTTGTCAAACAAATACCACAATCACACCTAAGTATTAGAAAGAGAGATATAATAAAAAAAATTTCCGAAATTTACTGGACTTACAATTATTTTTTACAATAAATACAATTATATTCAAATAACAACTACATCAGTGTAATTGTACAGTTTTAACTGGAGTCCTCATCAATATCACAACATTAACACAATGTGACAAAAAGTGAGAAAATATTTTTTTTAAGGTTACTTACTACCTGTCTCTATAACACTGGATCTAATATACAAATATCTATTTACATTTAGAATTAATTTATACAATTTATGAAGTCATGAATTACATTTTCTTTTAAGTAAATACAAGTATATTTGCATACCTTAGAGATTTAGGACAAGTTCACAAATTACTTCAGAGTATATCTCCATAAGAAGACAATAACTCAATATCATATTCTTCAGGTTTATCCACTTCCACATTAGAAACTGTGAATGGTGAAAAGTGGCAGGTCCCATTTATAATAATCTCACTAATTGCTGATGATGGGGGTGCTTGCATCACCAACATGGTAATGCTTCATTATTGTTTATAACAGGTACAATATTTTTTCATTCTGCACTGGCTCAGCTTGAGAAAAGGCTGTTGTGAAGACATTGGTAGGTTTCAGACTAAATTCACTTAACATGTTTATTTTAACATTAAATATTACATCTTGTATTCTCTTTTACGCAAGTATAATCCAATATATTATCAGTTCTTGTCTTGATTAATTTAAGTGGTGGCGATAAGGCATAAGTTTTTGCCTCATCAGATGATTATTATCAGTAGATGTATTGTTCAATGTATAAATATCCTGAAAAGTAATAGGAGATAAAGTTGTCTTTAAAATGTCACATATTTCAATTGGGCAATAGCATATCTATTATTATACTATTAAAATACAAACTATTACTAATTACCTAAACTTAATTACAATTTAGGCCAATTAGCCTATATAAATACAATTGTATAATTGCTGTGGCAGTAATATGTTTCGTATAATTTGTATAGAAATACACCTTACCTAAGAAACAAGTCTGTATGGCTTATTTGAGCCCTTTAAAAAGTGTAAGTAATCATAAACATACATTTTATGGTTTCAGGTTATCATTTGGATCTTGAATGCCTCTCGAGCTGATTCTCTGTTATATTGAGTCCTCAAATGCTGTAGGTATTTTTTGTTATACCGAAAACCGATATTCTAAATGCATTTGTAATCGAACGAAGCTCTTGTTTGCGTTTTTGTTTTTCGCGCCTACTTTCACAATTCCTCGCCTTCATTTACTTGAGGTAATCCGACTAATTTCAAGGTTTCCTCTCGAGACCATTCCATTTCAAAACATTCAATAAAACATCTGATTCAACCTGCGATCTATCAAGTAATGTGTACCTAGTCGTTATTAAATAATTTTAGTTTAAATTGCACAACACAGTTTGACAACTTGATTCTGCGTCCTGCTATTTCGGATAAACTGGTATACTGGTTATTGATTGGTTGCAAGATTTGTTGTTTGTGAAGTTTGCCTAACTCAGATTATCATTGCACTGAGTAGTTTGAGTTTTTACAAAATGTCATTAATTGTAATAGATTACTATATTAATTGTTATCGTTAATATATAAATATTTTCTTTTTGTTAATATAAATATAGAAGAAAAAGATGGTGCGTAACCAAAAAATGTGACGGTAATTTTTTTCCAACGCCGCCGATAAAGAAGTTTCACTACAATGAACACGGTAGTTTCGCTAAATGTGTAATTTAATTTTTAGAGAAGAGAACAACATTTAAATAATATTCGGCCAGGCTGAATCTTCAAACCATACCGCCTTGTCTTACGTATATTTTTGCTTGCAAACTCTATAATCGCGTTGGAAAATATTTAACAAAAGCCTTAATGCAGAAGTGATTAAGTTTTCTTTTTGTTCTTATTGTTAAAAGCTTTGTCACAGACTATATAGTTTTATAGAATCGCGACAGACTATAAATATTCTTTTCCAGACAACCTGATTAAAATAAAACCAGCGATACAAAAAAAGTTAAGATGTTCAAATACTATCTAACATTAAGATATAATCCAATCAAAAAAGTTACTTAAAAAAACTTACTAATTATTATTTAGCTAGATATTCTTGCTTATTAATACCTCAAAAGCAGTTCAATGGAGATTATTCCATAAAACTCAACGAGGTTTAATCTCTTTTTACGGTTAAATATATTAAAATTAATTTACTAATTTTTAATTTCAGTAAAAGTATTAGATTCATTAAATACCATGAAGAATTATGGCGGAATCAAAACGACAGTTTAACAAAGGAATTGGATTCCGTTCTAGATTTGTGGCTGGGATATAAGACAATTTCTAGGAAAAATCACGACGTGGAAGAGAAAGATTCGGAGAAGCTTAATGGGTGAAATTGTAACGTTATCTGTGTTATTCCTATTGATCGCTTTGTCTATCTTTATTATCCCCGATTAGTTTCCTATATCTACTTTGGCAATTCGGCAATCGTACCTACTACCTGATACATATAGATTTGGTGAAATTAGTGATGTAATGTACTAGGCGGAATATAAGCAATGTTTTACTTGACGTGTTAGGCGACAAATATGAAAATAACATGATTTTGTAACATTGGGCTTCTAAAAGTAAATATAAAATAAATTTTATAGAATCTAATTCAAGAAATCTTAAATTTCCAAACACTCGTAGTTTACGGCTTTCCGGGTGCATGCTGGCAAAGATTATATTATATAAGACGTTCTCTTTCAAAAACACAATAAAATTCTGGAGGAAAAGAGAGAGTTATGTTAATTACAAAAATATCAGCTACATACTAGGTGATGTTTTTGTTTTATATTAATCCTATGAATTTTTTATTAGAACTGTTTATGCGAGGCTGTCTGCAGTTTCTTCTTTCTTTTTTATAGAATAGGGGGCAATTGGCAAACGGATAAAAGGCTCACCTGGTGTTAAGTGATACCGTCCATGGACACTCTCAATGCCAGAGTAGTCGCGAGCGCGTGTAACACTTGCTTGTAAAGTGACGAAAAACTTTTCACTGCCAAGTCATAAAGCCAAAAATCACAGATAAAACTCATGAATTATTAAAAAAACGTCGTACATAGCTACGTCCTACTAACCAAACTTAGTCAGATAATCGGTGATTTTATGCGATACAAAAATAATTTTCTAAATTAACGTTATTAGACCCAAAAATTGATATAGAATGCTAGTCACCTTCTTGCTTATTGTCAAAATCTACTGTTGCTGCTGGCATATTAATTATTATATATAAACAAGTAATTAATACAGCGCTTGATAGTGTAATCAAACCACATTAAACAGATTACAATAAAACGGTTTAATGGTCATTTAATTCGAGATACAATCCTAAATGCCTTATCTGGGTCGAGTCGATTAATCTTTGACCTTTTCAACCCTCAGGGCAGAGAATAGCGCGATACAAACAATTTGATACTTTAAACCTCACACACGTACCAAATAAATGCGTTTCATTTAAAGAGAAGAACAAAAGAAAAGAGGCCATAATTCAAACACTGTTTGCGCTATATCGCTGACAGTCAAAAAGGTTGATTATTGTTTGTCAGATTTTGACACACATAAGTCCAAGTGACTGACAGTTGACATCCCAGTTACGAAAGACGTCGTTACTGAGCACGTGCACAATTTTCGTTGTATCATTTTTTAGTGTGTATCACAATACCTTGTCAAGGAAAATTGGGTTCGGATCACTCTTGGTTATCACCATCGCCACCTAAGCTTAGTAAATCATATTTTCATCGCCATTCCTTTGTATTTTTATAGCACAAGAGGCAAAAGAATAAAAGGCTCACCTGATGTTAAGTGATAGCGTCGCCTATAGACACACAAAGCCTTTCTTGTTTAAATACGGTTAGCGATTAAACTGCTTCCTTTCATAATAGTGTAAACACACTTTGACAGATACATATAATATTAGCGGATCCGACAGACGTTGTCCTGTCTATACGTCTTTAATTTGAAAATTTCAAACTTTTTTTAATAAGCTAAAACATTCTGGACCATTTTGATGAAAATTATTATTTAAATGTTATGACAATATCTAACGATCCAGCACATGGTCTACAATAACACAATGATAACAAAACTTTTTTTTAATTTGATCGCAGCGCTAACTGTCGGGACAGACTAAAATTAAAATTCGAATATTATTTAAAATTTGACAGTGCGATGGTAGCGCCGCCTGTCGGATCCAATGTAAAACATTCCAAAATCAACAACTACTAATTAATTAAAAAAAACATTGTCCAGCGGACAAAATTGTGAATCTAAACCATTCTCGAATCTCCACGAACACACACAAAAAATTTCATCAAAATTGGTCCAGTCGTTTAGGAAGAGTTCAGTCACACACACGCACACAAGAAATATATATATTAAGATAGAGCAATTTGTGAGTAGCTCCTTTGAATAAATTTTTTTACGAACTAAAGTTTTTGTAAATACCCCCTTCCATATTCCAGGTTAAATATAATGTCTGAGTAATATCTAAATTTTTATACCCAAAAGGTTTAAACATTTATAATATGCGATAAGTATGTACATTACGCGGGTAAAAAGTAACACTAATGTTTCATTTATAATATGAATATAATTAAATAAATAAATTCGTGCATAAAACATAGTCTAAGTAAGATGTTGTTAAGGTAGTTTTGTTGTATTACAATTCTTTTTGTATAAAAATATATTGTAACCATATCAGACCATTCTAATTTACATTTCAAGGTGTAAAGGTCTTGGCCTGGGATAACGTTGGTTTTCTAACATTAATTTCGCAAATAAAGAAACATTCAATAATCCCCAACCGTGATTCGAAGGCATGCCCTCAGAGTGAAGGGTCCATTAAACCACTAGGGTTACTATGATATGTCTAGTCCTGGGCTAAAGTATTCACACAAACTATTTAAATTAATATCAAGATGGCGTCGGGAACGAACTTTTCAGAGATGAAATAAGAACTGCTTTTTAAGCAACAAAAAAATTTAATAAAGTTGTTTAAAGCCGTTTCGAGTATTCCTATCTCGAATAATAAGAAATTGGAATCTGAGGCCACAGTTGCGCCATCCAACCCAATAAGCAATTCGATTAAATCGCCTAAATTGCAAATATGATTCAGATATCTAGAAACGCACATGTAAGTGAATTCGAATGTAGATACGGTAACACTAATATTATTCATATGAAGCGGGTTTGATGCTAAATCTGGCCAAGGTAGATCTAGATATTGTTTAATTGAAATGATTACAAAATCTATATCGACTTACTCACAAAGTATAAAGAGTATAAATCTAGATTTTTAAAGTTTTCGAACGCTAGCATCCTTGTTCCGGCAGTTTAGTCAAATACAAAATATATATAATTCGGAGGAAGTATAAGCATTCTTAAAATATCCGACCAAAAACGATCATACGAGAGAAAATACGGTTGTTTTCTTGTGGGCAATAAATATAAACAAATATTTTTTTTAAATTAAAATAAAAAATAATCACACTTAATTTTCTGTATGGATCCATAATAAAAGACTTTAAATATTATCTTAAATATCATACATATGTTGTCTTAATTGACGCGAGTATACCTGTAAAATAAACTTACCTGAACGGATAAAAACACAAACTTATTAGATTTTATATACAACATTATAACCACTAATCCCACCAGAGGCGATACCACCATGTGGTCTGGATCTCACAGGACTTTAATCTTCAAAGCATCAGTTTTCGTCATCTTTGACCTAAAGGCTGGTTTCACATATGGATAAGCCGAAAAGGTGATTTTGGTGAAGTGACTTCTGTGCTTCTGGAAGGAGCTAGGCTGACTTGAGTGAGCCAGGACTTTACATAACGGACTAGGTACGAGTCTAAGTGCGAAAACTACGTCACCATACCATACCATGGCACACAGCTGGGAACCGAACATAGGACCTCAGGGTTATCCCTTCTCTTCTATCCTACTCTTATGAGTCGCACTGTTGCCCACAACCTCGAGGTATGTAAATAAATAAATAAATTCCTGTTTATCAATGTATCATGTTCAAAATTTATTAAACCCATACAAGGGTGAAACTTTTAAGCAAACGTAATAAACACAATTTATTGAATGGACATTCTACGCTCTCATTACATATACCCAATATTAGATTTTACCGTGCGATAAATACTAATAATGTCATAATATGGAGCGAACGTTTTCGGTTTAATGAGGGTCTTCATATTTACCAAAATTGTCACATTATGTTAAATAAATACGCGGTATTCCCAATGTTTGTAAATATCTACTTTTGTGGACGAAATGTGATTTTTGTCGGATTTCATCTTGTTTTATTTTTTTATGTCAAGTAGATATAAATGTTTCCTACGTGCACCTTTTAAATAACTCCTCTTTCTTTTGCATTACGAATAGATGTTTTTCATTCATAATTCATTAAAATCTATTTTAAATTAATTCAGTTTTGTTATTTAGACAAGACAAGATAGTTTTGTTGTCAATAATCATAATTCGAAATTATGACATTATTATATAATTTTAATTTATTTTATAATTATTATATTAATATATATATATAATTAATTTTCAACAAAAATAACTATCTTGTCTTGTTGACAAAACGGACGCACGATAACAATATACTCAAGTCATACACAATTCTTTTACATACAAGCATATTAATATATACATCCATTACGTATATATTTAAATTATATCGTTTTTATTAAATTTTCTGGCACACGAGTTTGTTAATAAATACTATTTTGATGAAACAGTATGAGTTACAGTTTTTAATAAAAAAAATTCATGTAAATATTATATTTCACCCAAATTGAGAGTAAATAATTAATACCCAGATAATATTGTTTGTTTTATACTGCGTAATGATCGTAGTGATAGCTATAATATTTAATTACCCTTCTGTGAATCATGTAAAGAGTTTTGAGTAAGAATAAATTGACTCGGATAGAGTTTGGTTTGAAGTTTAACTTCAATAGGGGCAAAAGTTAGAATGTATACAACCAAATATCTTTCTAAATGTATTCTGAGGATGTCGTGAAAGCCTTCTTACGTGAAAGAGCGACGTATTGAGCTTACACAGACTAAAATGAACAGCTTAGCTGGAATCTTAAACGAGTCCATTCACTGGAATAGGAACCGGAAATGGATTAGTAGATTGTATAAACAATACTAAATTCTATGCAATTTACGTGTCATTTTTATATTACTCTTTACAAGTTCAAAAACAAGAACATGACTTCTGTCGATATTTTATTAAGTTAACCGTAATTAGTGCTTGGTTGCATTAAAATCATTATCAATATGTATACATCATATTGATAATGATTTTTGTATAATTTGTTAATGATTTTGTATATTAAAATTGATGAACGTATGTTTGGTTTATATTCATAGGTTTGGTATCTTTGTATAGTTCTTTAAATAATCTTAAGAGAATAGTGTCTTCAATGACTTAATTTGCATTATATGTATTTTATAACGATTGTAGGCGCAATCAAGTTTGGAACATTGCTTCTTAATCAAATTCAAATATTATTTATTCATATAGGAACGTCAGAAAAATACATTAAATGATTCTAATTTTACATTTACTGCCAGTTCTCAAATCAAGGGCGTAGAACGGAAGAGAACTGGCAATAAACTCTTAACAATCACTTATCTATTTACCGCAATTGAAATTAAAACACCTGCCACAATTGTTTAAACTAAATATTTAATATCAAACCAAATTATGTACGCTACAATGAATATAAGTTTGATTACCGATATAATATTACCTAATAAATAGATTGTATTGAAACCCATATAAATTAGGGACCTATTCAACTGCCTCACATTAATCGAACGCAAAGGAATTGCTATCAAAGGCTACCTGGCTATTATTCAACAGTATCCTCAAGAACGGGACACGGTTTTGCTCTTGACATGCTTTTGAACGCTTCGATTTAACTTACGATCCATTATAAATTGGTATACCTGAATAGATGAGGGCCAAATGGAATCCTAATTGAGATATGTGCCATTGAATGTTATATATACAGGTTGGACGTTATTGAGTATTTTTTTAGTAAATTAATCAAATTTAGTAATTTAAAGTAACAGAAAGGAACTCGTTAGTGGAAAGACAACACGATTTTTTACCGATTTTTAAAAGTAAAAAATATATTTAACAATAGTTAGAGTCGTGAAAAATTTTTTGGTCTGGAACTCAGATTTCAGTGTATGTTTCATGATCATATGTCAGCCTCCTATGCCTGACACACGCCGGTGACTTTTTGAGTCTAAGGCAAGATGTTTTTCTTCACAGTTCGAGCGAATGTTTAATGCGAAGATTGAAATAATGTCCATTGGTGCACAGCCGGGGAAAGAACCTACGACCTCAGGGATGACTGAATCCACAAGGCCAACGCTTCTCCAAGATTATAATAATGATATTATAAAATTGAACAATTAAATAACTCTTGAAATTAAATTATTATAATTATATTACTTTAAAAGTTAAATTAGAGGAATTACATTGATTTTAATTCTAACTCTAACATGTAATCTCTAGTATATATGGAGTAAATCTAGCGTGAGCAGTGAGTGTATTTAGTTTTCTTTTTTTATACATACGGCATGAAACATCTCGTTTAGCCATCTTCTTTTTCTAATCACTACATAGTATAAAACAAAGTCGCTTTCCTGTCCCTATGTCCCTATGTCCATTTGTATGCTTAAATCTTTGAAACTACGCAACGGATTTTGATGCGGTTTTTTTTAATAGATAGAGTGATTCGAGCTTTATAGGTATAATAATATCCATTAAATAGTGGAGAAGTACTGTTATTTTTGAGGGTTCTAATGTGATGTCGTAAATAATTACATTTTTTCCGCTTACATTGCAAACGCAGGCTGAACCCTACGAGTTTTATCAAAATAATGTACCTACTAAGTATTGTACACAGTTTTTCTGTAGTGTATTTAGTATCAGCATTGCACCTGTGCGAAGCTGGGGCGGGTAGCTAGTCTATACTAATATTATAAAGAGGAAAGGTTTGATTTTTTGTTTGTTTGTATGAATTGAATAGGCTCCGAAACTACTTGGCAGATTTGAAAAATTCTTTCACTGTTGGAAAGCTACATCATTCCTGAGTGACATAGGCTATATTTCATTTTCAAAAAAAATAGGCATCCTTACTAAAATTACGATAACATTAACATTTGTTTATTATTTGATACAATTCTAACAGATGGCGCTGAGTTAAAGGTAGTTTAGTTTAGGTCCGTGTCGTGGTACCAACGTTTCATATAAGTTCTCCTACGGTTTCCCTTGATTAATTTACTACTATGTAATATAACAAAAACCTTAGCCACAGCAACGCTTGGCCGAGTCTGCTAGTTATAGATATAACTGTAGTGTGAAAAGGCTGCAGTGAATTTATCATACTCGGTGTCCCATATTGGTATATTATATATCATTTTGTTTTAAGACTTCCTCTTCCGGTTCATGTTCCCGTTCTCGCCTACGATGTAATGACTTATGTGTGACCCTAATAAATTTGTACTTACTAAATTTATAGTCATGTGTTTAATCATGGTTGATTAACAATGGAAACTTCCTCATATATACACAATAAACATATGTTTTGAGGGAACTGGCTGGGTCAAAAATTAACTTTACATGTTAGGCACAGGAGGCCTTTTATCCATTTAGACTCTAACCTAGCATATTTCTTTCCCTTCTCTTCCTCTCACTGTTCCGAGGATTTCTGCAAATTGTTTAGCCAAAGCCGTGCCTTCGACTACGTGGGTGACAGATTCCTCTGCGATGAAACAACCTCTGCACATATCCATCTGTTTATAGATACTAGAAAACACCAAAGAGAAAACTAATTATTATTAACTGCGATCTAAATCGACTACATTTTAAAACAAATGACGAACGAACAAAACCATTTCACGCAAATGTTTACCGGAGAGTGCAAGTGGCCCGATCACAAATCGGTTGTTCAAGTAGCAACCTAAACGAAATCCCAAGTACACGTTATTCTGTTGCACGGCCACGTACTAACTTGGTTACGATGGTAGCTTTGAATTTGACAATTTGTTTGAGTTTGCGCCCGTTTCGCATTTCACAAACGAACTTGACGATGTTTGGCGACTGCAAATTGTACGAACAATGTATTCAAGTGGAGAGTTCTGTTGTTATTTAAAGAAAGTTAGTACTTTAATATTGTTACAGGATTCTGGATTTTCTGTAATAATTAGCTTTTTTTCGGGGAACTTTATATATATTTTTTAAATTTCTAAAAAACACAGCCTTTGTCGCTACTCCTCTTTTAGCTCTTAAAGCCACAGCTAGCATCGGAATACTTAGCGTTGATATCGAACACGTTCAGTTTCGCATTCATTTCGAGAGTTAAATTAGCTTCTAAAAAGTACAGCAAGGTAAGAAGGTACTTCTCTCCAGCTCTTTTTCGGTAAAGTTATTATATATATTTTTTTTAAATTTGTAAACTACAAAAATACAGCCTTTGCCGCTACTCCTATCCTAGCTCATTAATCCACAGCCAGCATCGGAATACTTAGCGTTTATATCGAACTACCGTCAGTTTCGCATTTATTTCGAGAGTTTAATTAGCTTCCAAATAGTACAGCAAGGTAAGACGGTACCCTCCAGGCCACCGCTTGCATCTGTGTAGAGCGCAAGTTCTGTATTACAGTTTCCGTATTCACTGAAGAGCGGTTCGAATCGTCGACGACCAATTCGTCTCCGAGCGGCTTGATCCCTCGGCATTGCGTAAAAATGTGGGGTCACTCTGCTTCTTCAACCACATTTACCATGGAGGGTGTTCAGAGGAGTTGTTCGTATTAATATTATTAAATTCGGCTTAGGGTCCTCCAAGAAAAAAGCGTACCATATCTTAAAAGAAACACAAACGCGAACCATCTGGCATTGAGAGTGTCCATGGGAGGCGGTATCACTTAACATCAGATAAGCTACTTGTTTGTTTGCCCCAGTTAAAAAAAAACTACGTAATTTCAAAATTTGGTAGAAATTCCATTAAATCTTTTATCTGACCATGAGTAGGACTCAATATTTATAATAAGCACAACTAATCTTTTAATCATATCCTATAAAGTATCATGAAAATATTTTTAAATTGTACATAAATTTGTAAAACAAAAGAGAACGTTTTCTCTACAATTGAAGAATTTTTTACAAATGGGAAAAACCTCAAAGGCGAGGAGACAAGACCGTAGTAGCTATGACAAACTGAAATACCGTTGTTTAATTTCTCATGCCTCTCCCGCAATATTCTTTTCTATCTTTTCTTTTGCTCGGACGCTCACCATCTTGTATTTGTCTCTTTTGTGTGGTTGAGTTGAAAATGTTTTATGTCGTACCGTGTGTGCCGCTGATTAAATTCTGTCAGCGCTCGAGAAGGTAAATAAATTACTGTCCCACAAAATTATCGAATTATTCGTTCGAAACAACCTTTAATGCAATTACTAGAGATAAACAACTTATATACAATTTAAAATGCATATGGAAACAATTAATCTAGAATTTACATTTCACCTGATAACAATACATATATACGCTTTTAAACTGATATGAATAGTTCATTATTCCAAACAAAATTCCAAATTCAACTTTTCATCCACATTTCGCACAATGCCTGATGTTATCACAAAAAAAAAACAAAAGAATTCTTTTCATTACTAATGACGTTTACCTATTTACCCCGTTCTCCCCTAATGATACGCACGTATGAGCATTAAAAACGTTCGTAATAATAATTCATGGAGAACAATAGCAAGTGATCCGCGTTATTGCTAAGATACTTCATTATCTAGCGGAGACAAACAAAGAGGCTTTTATAGAGAGAGCAATAATGGCTCGATAGTGCCGCCCTCTATAACGATTGTCTTATAACAGAGCGTTTTAAAGATAAAAAATGAATTGTCAGCGCTTGTGACGTTATTTCATTTAATTGAGTCTCTTTGTTTCGAATGTTTGACTTGCTTTAACAACTTGATATTTACTGTTTAAAATTATTTATTGAACATTTTTTTGATAAATTGTCGATATGCGATCATTTTGACCCAAATTGATTTTAACAACGCGTTACATGACGTGAATTATGGTTTTGTTTAAGTATTCTTTTGTAAGTGAAGCATAATTTATTATATTCACGTTATAAAATTCCAATAATATGAATCAAACAGAACACCTACTCTATTTGAGGCGTGGGTGTATTCGTAACAATCAGTAGAGATACCTGACATATTACTACCTTTTTTGCGTTTTGTTCGCATGGTTCAAGGCAGCAATTCAATTATGAAGGATAATCTTTAGGACGACGTGCTACACTATTTTGGAAATGTAAAAGCGTAGATATAGTTATTATTGCCTACAGAAATATACAGTATTTACAATTTTCACCGATTTCGTCACAGAGATGTTTAAGCCGTATGTTTTCTGTCCCACTCTAACGCACTTGCACTACGTCACCGATTACGCCAGACCGATGTGAGACGCCATATGCATCCTGTCGCGCTCTAACGCGTATTGGCTGCAACTATATTACGTCATGGTGTGTTAGGTATATCTTCGTCACGAAATTTCTTGATTTGGTTGCCGCGGTCAAAGCCAAATAAAGCCAAATAAAATCTATGCAATAGATTAAAAACACGATTGATAACTAGACTGGAATACTGTAGATAAAGAAAAAATTAATGAGACAGTATTATGCAGCTTCCCATTAATTATTTCATCATAGAAAATAAATACACCTATTTCCTTACACTGAGTTGTAATTAACAAAACAAAAGGGGTGTATTTGCTGAAATAATATAGAACAGTCGTGAAGTGGCTGTGAATGTTAATTAAATTCTAATTTCTACTAGGGTATAATTTAGATAGAGCTACTGGGATCATGTTCCATGGTTAACAATTCCCTTTAGCAGTTGCTTCTCTAGGTATTAACACACAAAGTCTATTACAAGATTGGAACAATATATCAACTACCTACGATTTCTGCGTCTTCATCCGCATTTACCATAAAAAGTGTTAGAGGAGTGGCAGAATATAAAAATTCCACACAGTGCGTCGATTTTTAAGGAATTCTAGTTGCGTACAATGTTATGTAGATTCTTCTGCCAGTCTAGGTATATCTGAACCAATACGTTGAAGAAGCAAGAAAAGAGCTTTATCATAGACAATTATAGGCAAGCAAGTGTCCATGGGCATGCTTGTATAAGTCTGTTCGTAAACAAATATGACTGACACTAACGTTATAATTTAATTTAACTTTTATTTAATAATTACAGGTTTAGAATCCTATTGTACATATTTCTAAAGAAATAAAGAATTTTGTATTTGTATATTTTTGTATTAGTTCTTGAAGTCTAAGGTATAGAATTAACATTCTAAATTCGAATTTTTAATCATCTTTGAAATAAACTCATGATATATTGGTTCTTTGATCTTAATTGCAATACAGATCTTCAGAATAGCTTACGGCCATTAATTCAAGTATTACTCACGGGACTATTCAGGCGGCGTTCACGTCATTAAATTGTTACGGAAACGTTCAAATTGCTTCAACGATCATTATATTGTACCACAAGAACGTATATTAAACTCGTAATATAGGAGATACCGCACATATTAAACATTTTTGTGATATTAAAAATTTTATTGCTTTGAACATATTGAATGTTTTGCATACTTTAAGTATTAATTTAGTACAAGTGAGTTTTTTGTTTAGCAGCTTAATAAAGGCAAATCCATTGCATATATTTATGTAATTTCCTAAGCTTTTAACTGTGTTAATTTACTTTTAGCTTGTAACTGTTTCAAATGTATGAATTATTATTAATTGTACTTGGATGAGCTTTGCTCGGTTTTTTTTAAATTGTGTTTTTTGGAAATTATATAAGTACGAATTACATACTAATAAAATGATGAAATATGAATAATATTTTTTTCATCTTACCGACAGAATAATAAAAAAATATAAACTGGTTATTTAAAAAGAAATCATCATCATTCCTCGATTATTTATTTTATTTTAGATCGATTTATCGCCCCCGAAACCTCCCGTATACTAAATTTCATGAAAATCGTTGGAGCCGATTCCGAGATTCCAATTATATATATATTATACTAGCAGACTCGGCCAAGCGTTGCTGTGGCTAAGGTTTTTGTTATATTACATAGTAGTAAGCTATTCAAGGAAAACTGTAGGAGAACCGATAAAAAAGGTAGATAGCTTATGTGAAACGTTTGTACTTTTAACGCAGCTCCATCTGTTAGAATTGTATCAAATAATAAACAAATAATTTGTAATAAAATAAAATTGCGACTAAAATTAAAGATCTAAGCTATCCTATCTCTTAAGTTGGACCAGACTGCACACGGTGTGAAAATTTGATTGATATAGGTTCTATAGTTTTGGAGTCCATCGCGGACAAACATCGTGACATGAGATTTATATATATTAAGATATACAAGAATTGCTTGTTCAAAGATATAAGATAATATGTGTCATAAATGAGCTATAGGAAACAAACAAAATACATATAATGTAATGTGTTATTTCATGATAATTTGCAAATCTAATAGGCAAGTAGGTGATCTGCCTCCTGTGCCTGACTCACGCTGACGACGTGTTGGGTCAAAGGAAACAGGTTTCCTCGCGATGTTTTCCTTCACCGAAACTGGCGAAGCAAGTTAATACAGTAAAGCATGACAATTATAATTGGAAGAATGGAAAGATATGTTATTCGATATGCATTACAGCGAACATAATACGCCAACAAAACTCCAAAATGAATTATTCTAGAACCATCGACACAATTTTGATATCTATGTGAACGACGACTGCCTTTTACAATAATTATTGCATTCATTCCGAGTTGCTTTTAAAATAATAAAAGTCATAATACGATGTATTCATATTTACCTACTTTCATAAACAAAAGACTATCAGTTAAAACTCATACATTTAATATGAAACCTTAAATTTATAGATGGCAGGTATAAAATGAAATGCATCAAGCTCAACGTTGCATTAAACGAAGTGGTTGACGTAAGTACTGACATTTTTGTACATACATCGAGGTAAATAGATTCAAAGGATACTGCGGTTTCATAATTTATCATTAAACATGTATGCGGAAATGTAAATTTTAATTTAGCTTCGTAAAAAGGAATATGTAAAAGTTAGAAAATATTAATTAACAACTTTTGGCATTACCACGGGAACATTTCAGTATATTTGAATGATTATATTAAGAAACTAGCGGAACCGACAGACGTTGTCCTGTCTTAGCCCTGTGAATATTGATTTCGAATGGGTATAATTAACTAAAAAAATATTTCAGATGCAAAGTGCTTATGATATACAACATTCTTTGTTTGTTATAAATAGTTTTGTTGGTATTTAATAACTCTGATCGAAGCATTTGTTTTAAACGATTTTTTACGATATTTGCAGCATACATTATGTCAATGCATAAGGTGTTATCAAAAAAGTTTGAATTGTAAAATAGTGCATAGCACATGCGCTGAAAAAAAAATTGCTATCGCAACAAAAGCCAGGATTCATATGGTGGTTAAGGCTTCTTAAATTTTCTAATATTCCGCGCAATTTTCTTAATTTTTCTTTCATTATCACCTTTTCCTAACAATAACAAACAAAAAAAAAGAATTAGCGAAATCGGTCCAGCTGTTCACGCGTAATGCCGTGTCCAATGGAAATAGGAATTCATTTATATATATATATAGATTACATTTATGTATTTATTTGTTCACTGTTCAATTTTCTTCATCAACTCTCCATGATCCTGGTTGCATATGCCAAAAGCCGCATAAGCACGGGTTTTATGGACTATTATCCTGTAGGAATTTGTGACCTATGTAGTCAAAGGCATAACTGTAGTCAGCGAAGGCTAAGAACAAAGCTTTGCCGTCTTCTTGACATTTTTAATTACCTGCTATGTGAATGTGATTGACAGTCAAAAAACCTTTTCTAAAGCTAGCCTGTTCTCTTTGTTGTCGTTCATTTAATAATAATCTGTCTGTTTAGTATTAATTTGAAGAAAACCTTGTAAACATTTGACATCATAATTATAGGTCTATAATTATCGATCCTTTTTATGCAGACGTATAACAATTCCATGGGAAATACATAATTTCACTGGTTTTACTTGTTAACTGATTTTTCCTTATGTTGTGTCTTTTTTTCCTGGCTGTTGATTTGAAACCCTAGTATGTTCTTTAATTCATTGTCCCTATGCTTAGTTCCTCCTTCAGCTTGTCATTCCGATAGGTTATTGTAAAAGTTGCTTTCTTTAATGATGGATATTCGTATTATCTCTATTTTTTGACTTTTGGTATTCAGTTAACTGTTTTACCCATTTCATTAGTATTATTATTTGTAGTTTTGTATAAGTTAAGTACTTTTGTTCTCGTCTTAAGTCAATTTTTATTTTTATTTTGTGTTCGTTTATTTAATTAAATGTACTGTCACTCCTTTGTTTTTCTATTTTTGAGTTGTTCAATACTAATAGTTTGACAGAAAAATCTTTGTTTTTCAATTGTACAGTTTATAATTTCAGGGCATAAAAATATATAACAAATGTTTCTATGTCATCGTATAGAAAATAGGAATTTAGAAATACAATACTGCAAGTTGCTTTCTACTGGATTTATTTTGTTTTCTAAGATAACAAGCTGCATGTTATAAAGTTACTTGGCTTAACAATATTTTAGATTACTCTTTGTTCATGTTTGCTCATATACACCTATAAAGATGTATGAAGCTAAGTATCTGTTGTAGAATAAGTTCACCGGTACTACAAAAAAAATCATGAACCTTACTTATTTTATTACTTACCTAATGGTAACTAAGAGAAATACTATAGAAGACAAACGTGTATACGGCTTTTAACATTTAAATACTAGAATACATTTAGTGTTCATAATTTATGTCTTTAGGTGGTTATGAGAAAGTCTTTTTTAAATAAGTAATTTAGTAGATTAAGTTTTTTAACAAGTCTATTTAAGTATCAAACTATACTTACAAACGTTAATTTCAGATTTTGACTTAAATTATAATTAAATGCGATTACATTAGAACGTTTCGTTCATTTCCAAATACGCAGCGCTTTAGGGATTTGCTTACAATAAACTGTCGTTACTTTCTGTACATATATAATTTACGTTCCATCTAAGCCAGCTAAGCTAAGGATGGTGAATAAAGGTAGCAGGTGATTGAGTCTTAATTTCTACAGACATATGAGTTAATACCCCATATCTAGTAATCTACATTTCGTATTTCCTGGTATTTTATAAAACATACAAACTTAAAAAACAGCAATAAAAAATCTACTTATTGAAATAATCAATAATAAATGATCTAAAGTTAAATTCTGTTTTATTAAGTCGCGTTCATAAACTTCTATTTATAACAAATCACTGTTATCTACAATGTTTATAGAAAAAAGTTGCCGCTCCATTTATTTACAGAACTCATTAAATATTGTTTAAATTGAAACAGATGTTCACATATTGGAGTTTTACTTCATAATAGTGTTACTACCGCGGCAAATGTTTCAGACGGCAAACTGAAAAGTTTGTGAAGTGTTTATTCGGCGCGCAATTCACGAACAATGTGTCTTGTGAGTTGTGAAATTTAAGTCTGTTGTCTGTCGATAAAATTGTGTTTCGAATTAAGATGTTGTAGGATCTGATAAACACTTGTTGTAAAAAGATTTAATCAAAATTGACCGTAAACATTTTATTTATTACTAAGTACTTGTATTTTTTTTTCAGACTTAACATTTTAATTTGAAATTTTCTTATATACGTATATCAAAGTAAGTACAATAAGTATCTGTTAAACTAAGTTTGTTGTGGCCAAAATGTAATGTAAATACTTATTGTATACAGTATTCAACAAGCTGTAAAAATATAAAAACAAAATTAATGTAATTAATGTATATACGATAGTAGCATGATATAATTCAGGTAGGTTGAAAACTAACTCTATTTCATCCACAAATATTCGTAAAAATTTACGTAAATAATTCATTTCTTTACAGTAGATTTGATCTAAATTCCTTTGTCTCGAAATTCATCGAGAGCAAAATAGCAATTACAAAGATAAGAAATGCTACGGAATGTATAAAAACTCTAATTTCTTCGTCTTAAGGTCTTACAGTTTGAACTGTAAAAAGCGAAAAATTATACTTTTAAAGAACTATTTTCGAGCGCTGGGATAAAGCTGCGTGAAGAGAGAATTTTTGCAATTAAAATTGTCTGACTTTAAAAACACTATTCAAGTAGAACAACTTGAGTTGCTCAAAGTTTGGAGTAATTGCGTTTATTGAATATAGATGGAGCACCTTGTTATAACGGCGGTTTTAATTGATAATATTTTGTACGTTACTTAAGTGTGTACGTTAGTTATATGGAGCAGTGTCGGCTCAGCTGCCACACCGTCCTGAGGTCGTAGCTTCAATCTTCAGGTGCGCTTTTGACAATCGTATAGCGAAGTATAACATCGTGTGGAAGGCATGCTATGGACTGATCAACTATGTTATGATGTGGTGTTAGTTATTTCGACTATGTGTTTACGTGTTGTTCCCACGAGAATATAAGTGCGTGCTCCTATTTCACCATGCCTCCTTCTAATAGAGGATCTTTAACAATCCGGGACGAATCTTTGTTTTTAATTTAAATTATTATTTATTACTTAAGACGTCATGTCGAACATTGTGTATTGGTTGCAGCTCCTTACAAACGTTGTGTTAAACAAAAAAATTGGCGATAAAAAAGAGTGGCGAAGAGTTTATTAATTGTTCTTCTCTTTCTTTCTACGTCATTCTATATATAAAATTAATTTTTAAATTAAAATTATTTTGAGTGAACTTACTTTAATTAAATAAATGATTTTTGACATTGACTACGTGCCTATTAGAAAAAAAAGAACACGCAACAGATACATAAATGATATATAGACTAGATACAGAGATGAAGCTCAGATCTAAAATGTGATGAAGACTGTGATTAAGCTCAGATCTAAGCACCCCTGTTTTTGCCACTATGTGATAAATAGGAATTTAACATGATGTTAAACATTTTCATTATAGGCGATTAAATTTTTGTAATAATAGAACCCAAATTCAAATTAAATGTAGTGTGAATATAATTTACAAAAACCTGCTCACCTGTCTCGTTTCGTCACATTGTAAACACAATTCAACAGAATAAGACAAAAGCGTACTTTGGTTAAAACGATGTAATTAGATTGATTTAGTTACGATCAATAAGGGGGCACCCAAAATGAAACAACATTATGATAAGTTGTCTGCCCTTAATTTTGCCGCAATGCAGTAAGTTTACTAATTCTCTGTGAAACCCGACCGTCTAATGAAAACTTCATCTTACTTCATACGAACTACGATTATACAAACAAATAAAATATACCAAAAGTTTCGTAAATACAGTTTTGATGTCGCATACTTTATGAGCTGAACACACGTGAATACATTGATTACCTATTTGAGTTTTATAATGCTTTTCTGAGCGCTAAAATACTCTATACTCTTAAATAAATATATAACTATCACTTAACATCAGGTGAGCCTCCTGCCCGTTTGCCCCCTGTTCTATTAAAGAAACAGAGTTATATTACATATATTTAGTTAACTTGCACCTACATATTTGGAAAATAAGAAGCATAAACAAAATGTTAACAATCGTCACACACTTGAAGCCAGTATTGAGCCCTTTAGTTTTTACCAAACTAAACATACATAAATTGTATTTTAACAATCACGTTTCCGATACTGTCCATAACCTTTGTGTTATTTCGATATATTATGTTGCCTTAGATAAGCCAAGTTAGTTTTTGTTGTCGTTAGCCACATACACCCCCAACACACATATTTTAAATCATTAAAGTCAGCTGTAACATAATTCCAGTTAGAGCACAAAATGTAAATATTTTTTGTATTTTTCGTACCAGATCTAAGTAGCCAGATTTCTTGGCATATTCTACCTTATTAAGGAAAAACGTTACAGTTTAGTTTATGATTTGACTTGAACAAGATAAATAATAGTAATGAAGTTTTATTCATACATATAAAACCCATAATTTCATAGAAATTAATTCGAAATGATATTTTAAATACGCAATGCACGATCACAATCAAAAATTCTATATTTCTTTAGCAATTATACAATAGGATTCAGATTGAGGCCTCCCTAATAAGTTAGAGACCTGTGACAGGGAAGCTTCGCTCTTCTTTAAATTTACAAAGTTTCAACAAGTCGTAATCAATACAATTGTTGTAAAAAAACGAGATTACTTTAAAAATAATTAATATATGAATATATATGATTAATGTGTACTTGTGTATATGTGTGGAAGATGAAAAAGGAAAAAAAAGAAATCTAAGCGGTAGTGTGCATGAAAAGATGTATAAAGGAAAAAAATTATCTTAAAGGATTTAACAATGCTTCTGTTTTGTTATAATTGAGTGTACCGAGCTAATGTTTTACAGTTGTTTTACATTTGTGGTATGTAAGATTATGCAAGTTAAGGATTTTATGTAAACTATTGCAGATTAGCGATTATTGAATTGATTACGTCATTGTCATAAACTAACGATTGACCATAAGCGTAGCAAGGAGTTTTAATTAAATTAATTCGCACAAATTGTCTATAAGGTAGGACCTATTACCAGTATGACAGGTTGCTGGCTGTAATAAGTAATGTCATCAACATTTCAGCAATAAAGAGAGCTTTATGAAAGAATATTAATATCGTGGTCGCGTGGTTGATGGGTACGTGTCAACGAGGTTCCGCTGTAATTACTTTGCACAGAATATTATGTTTTTTGACGTGAGGCTACGAAGCTAATAAACATTTTTTACTGTTTATAAGTTAACTGTAAAATAGGTAAGGTTTTATATATTTAAAAGGAGTTAAAGGAAGGGTGTATGTGAGAATTTTAAGTTATATTCCTTAGTGATTAGTCTGTCAGCTAGCGGCTGAAAGGGTTAGTAGTAATTCTTGTGTTTAATAAGTGTTGTTATGATTGATTATGGCTTCATACGCCTTTGCCCTTTTAACGTGGACACGCATATAACGTATGAACATATTCCCCTTTTAAATCATTACATACACATTTTAGTTTAGTATTTTTGTTCCTGTTCCGTCTTAATAACTATATTTTTGCATTTTTTGCTAACTTTATCTAATTTATTTATTTTTTCACAGTGGTTGCCTGGAACACATCGCTCGAAACCAATAAGGCTGCCAGTTGCACTCCTTCACATTTAATTATGTCAATTATAATATGTTAATTCGACGAAGTTTTATAAATACATAAACATTTTAGGTGGCAATTAATCTAATGTTTATACAGATTTATTGCGTTTAGATATATAGAATAACCGTTTCGTTCGGTAATGTATACCGATACGGCTTAGTAGTAATAAACAGCCCTATATTTGATTTATGACATCAAAATCGACATTTAATTGCAATAATTTGAGTTTTATTCACAATGAACACAGCTGTGAAACTGTTACCAAACTGTGTGTCAGCTTCACTCAATGGATTTTTAAATCCTCGTAAAATAAATATTTTCGAAGGTTCGAATATATAAAATGAAGTGATTTTATTTGAAACATAAATAAAATAGTTTATATGGGACCAGCTGACCCCTGGAGCCAATTATTTCAGATTTTAAATCTTTTAAAATATTACAGCACTTTTTAAAAAGCCGGCAACGCACTCGCAAGCCTTCTAGCATTGAAAGTGTTCATGGGCGGTGGACCCGTTTGTGCCCTGTTGAATACTATTTTTTGTTGCAGTCGCGTTTCTCAACTTTGAGCATTTATATTCTAGTCCTGACTTTCACAGCACACTCAATGGATTTTTCTATCTATGTTTGCTAATTATACATAGGAAAAGTTACATACCTAAGATACGAAAATCAAAAGCATGTCTCAACAACCTTTTAGAAGAAACAAATGATTACGTAACTTATACATAAATCCCATTTTGTGGAGTTTTTTGTGACTTATCCTAAGACTGTTCTTAACTTTTTGAAGTGAAACTTCTTTAGACGCATGAGGTAAAATTTTAACAGATGAAATGTCACGACAATTGAGAGAGCGATTGAGACCGACTGAGAAAGAGTGAGAAAGAGTGAGAAAGAGAGATCGTAAAAATACACGCTATTGGTTGATCTATTCGTTTAGTTGTTACATATTAGAACTTAAGATGGCAATTCTGTCGCATAACGAAATATGCAGTACACGCAGATTTTTTATTTATATATATATTATCATTAGCACGTATAGAGTGTGAATATAAATTAACAAGTACATGGAGGGATCAAATCGAAATCGAAATCATACCTACACCTGGCTGCGAAGAGTAAAAATCAATAATCAATAATTTAATTAAAATCAAGAGGCCAAATTTTGATACGCAACTTATTCTCCTAATTATATCATTTATTATACTATATTATATAGTATAATACTGTTTGTTCTGTAAATACAAATGGGTATCAAGTTTTGCACTACCAGGTACTTAAATATAATATTTTGGTCGTGTACAGGCTTCTTAATTACATAATAAACATGAAGTAATGACATTTTGATGGTAGTATTATTTTTATGTTTCATCAGTAGGGTTCCCATAATTAAATTAAATTTGATGATGATTTAGATTTATAGTTCGTAATATTCAGAAAGTCTATAACAATCTTTTTGTAATTTCACAATACGTTTTTGTAATGTCTCTTTCAAGCAGTCGACGTCTAATGAAACAAAATTAAAATCAACTTTTGTTTTTACCCGTCGTAAGAACTCAAAGGAGTTATACGTAAAATGACCTAGCTACCTTTGCATGGGTAAGGGTCGATTGTGGATAAATAGATAAATTTGCGCGCAATTATGTGTGGCAGAATATGTGAAGTAGATTGTACCACTATAATAATATGTTTGTACCATATTCTTGCAATTAAGTCATTTTTACTTAGCATTTGTATCATGTTTCTGTGACTGTAACCTCTTATTAAACCTACCAGGCGAACTACAATAAACATATTTTGTTTATATAAACATACTAGCGGATCCGACAGACGTTGTCCTGTCTACACGTCTTTAATTTCAAAATTTCAATTTTTAATAAGCCATTTTGATGAAAATTATTATTCAAATGTTATGACAATATCTTACGATCCAGCACATGGTCACACACGATATAACACAATGATAACAAAACTTTTCTTTAAATTTCGGGACAGACTAAAATTAAAATTCGAATATTATTTAAAATTTGACACTGCGATGGTAGCGCCATCTGTCGGATCCAATGTAAAACATTCCAAAATCAACAACAACTAATAAATTGAAAATTAATTAAAAAAACAAATTTGTCCAGCGGACAAAATTGTGAATCTAAACCATTCCCATATCCCCTTGAACACACACAAAAAATTTCGTCTAAATCGGTCCAGTCGTTTAGGAGGAGTTCAGTCACATACACACGCACACAAGAAATATATATATTAAGATACGTATATTGACAACAATGTTTTATCATTTTGTATTGGAAATTCCTTTATCTGTATAGCAATAATGGTTTCCCTACATACATAAAAGGTATTAGCAATACTAAAAGCTAAGCCATGTTGTGTGAACGGGAAAAATCTCCCATTTATTGTTTTATTTTACTCTGGAAGCATTCTAATTGCAATATGAAAATATTATTTATGTATTTATTAAATGTATATTTCATGTATCCATATCTGGTATAAAGTATGTACTGTGGGTTGTAAAATATTTTTATATTTATATATATTAATTTATATTCTGTACATATTTGATATTAGAATGTTCTTTTAAAGAATTGAAAATAAAACTTAATTAATATTTTTTTAGCAAATAGCTATTGGGAATTTGGGAGTGGTTTTATTATGATAAGTTTAAAGTAATTATTTTTACTCTTCTTTTCTGTTTTCTAAAATATACTGTGGATTCCTTTCTGTAATATGGCGTATTTTTCAATGCTCCATTTTCCTTAAGGACATTTATTCTTAGACCCAGAGTTACTATTATTGGTCAGGTCTTTCGCAATATATTTTACACAATTTTCAGAAACCGTTTTATAGAAAACTAAGTTGATTAAGTAAAACTAAACTAGTTGCTGGGTTAATGTTTATAAATCATTAAAAAGTAATAAATAAAACCACATTGTTTCCTTTCTTCTATTCAATGTCCCTGTGTGAATGTAAGTTTTTTTTTGTTTATACATATTTATTTAAATTTCTTAATTTCTTAATTACTACTTGTAGTATACTGTATCGCCAAGCAATGTTGTATATGTAATATTTGTGTAAGTTTTTAGAATGGCATTGTTATATTTATACCTACATCTTATTTTATTAATAATATACATAAATAGAAAGTAAAATGAGCTAAACTCAGCCATAGGTTGTGGTCAACAAGCACACTGATTTCCAGTGGGGTCAAAAAAGCGAAGTTTAAGAATTTATTTGGGTATTCAATTCTGAAATTAATCTATTTTGTACTTTCCGTGTATACCATATTACGTAGACATCAAAGTGTATCGATAAAACAATTTATTCATGAGTTGTAGACGTGACCCGACTCCGAAGAAATATCGCTTTAATAATTTTGTTTACTATCCTCGCGGTACTTAAGATATTGCTCGGTATAAAGATAAATTTCAAAACAAACAGGAAAACTCTTTACAAATCAACCGGCGGAAAACATAAATCGGGTAAGGTATCGATTGAATTTATTGTTTTTACTAAAGAAAATCAATTACACGTGCAAGTTAATTATAGGCTTTCAGCAGTACTTGTTATTATTTAAACGACTTCGAAATTCAATAACATTTTCGTTTTGTTTACACACAGGAGTATTGCTAAGATTTTTGAGGATTTCTGTATCTATTGTGAAATTTATGTGGCTTGACATTGCTGTCAGTTATCAGTGTCATTATGTTATAAACCTTATAAATTAACAACATCAGAGTCAAATCATGTTATACTAGTGATTTGTGTTGTCTATAACTTAGCGGCTATTTAGTCATCGATGGTAGTAGAGATTCCATATTTCCTGTTCTTTTGTAACTAGGGGCCAACTGGCAGAAGTCTGACAGATGTTGAGTTCCACCGCCCATGGATACTCACATTGCCTGAAGGCTCGCAAGTGCGTAGCCGTTCTTTTAAGATTTTATACGCTCTTTTTGCTGTCTTTTTCCAAGTCAATTAGTTCGAAAATACATCTGTGGGCGACACGTTCCACGTAGTAGTGGGCGGCAAAAGCTTATTTAAGAAACGCTCAGAAGGTATTAATAAGATTAAGCCGCTCAGAAAGTGACTGGTCGTCCAGGATTCGAATCTCTGGTACTGGGGAGATCCTGCCTAACCGTATATTTTTACTGTTCCGTCGTCCAGTATTCGATGACAAAACGGAATGTAATTTTTTTACGGAACGATATTTTTTACTGTATACAGAATACTGTGCCATGTGTGAAGTCGCTCATACAACTACATACGCCATCGACGAAAAAAAAACGTACACGATAAAACGGAACAGTAAAACGGAGACATGTGTGAACCGGCCGTAAAGATGAGATCAGTACTCCATGTGGCACCAAATTTGCACTTAATAGAGTTGCAAGTAGTGTAAAGACCTGCCTTGCTGAGTGTCCCTTCCTTAATGTTTAACCTACTTCCCTGTCAAAGACTAGGTCGTATTCCGACAATAGTTCTGGTTTGCTATTGTCCAAACCCATAATTTCTTCATATATAATCAATACATGATATAATATGTTATTATCATCACATCGTACTGAAAGAATGTCAGTTATAAAATATGACAGCTAAGTAATTATTTTTCTTAAAAATATTAGTCTCGATTATTCATAAGATTTCAACTGTTAACTAATGTAATTCGTTTCTTATTATCATAGCGTAAACACAATTTCACTGGGAGAGATTCATATTATCATATTTGATTTAAAATAGTGCAATTAGTTTATTATGAATTTGGGTAATATAGCAACAAAGTATTCGTAGAAATTATAATATCACATATGAAAATTATTCCCATGGAGCAAACTAATTAAACCAGAAATAAAATTAATAATATAACATTGTTAATTGGGTCACTGGGAGAAAATACTGGTGTTAATTCCGACTTTGTATGCACGTTGTTTTTATTTGCAATTGAGAATATAAAATGATATGGTTAGGAACTATTTCATAATGAAAATCTTTTTAATTAAAATGACTTATTAGGTTTAGATTTATAGATTTTGTAAAAGATATTAATCGATTTTGTAAGACTTAAATCCATTAAAATTAATGAATTACTGTGTAAAAGTACACAACAGAATGTCTTCCTCCTAATAGAGACTGTAAGTAGAGTTATTGTAGACTTTCTTATGGAAAATATATTTTTAGTAGTTTTAAATTACTTTAATAGTATTATGTTAGGCTAGATAGTAATGTTAAATTGTGTCTTTGTACAGAGACAGTATATAAAAAATAAATAAAATGAAGATTAAAGGCTTTATTTAAAAACCATTTTAACGTGAAACAATAAATAAAAATGTTATACTTTGACTTTTTTGTTTTGAATTTAATCCCTCCAAACCGTTTGAGTCACCGTAACTCTCATACACCGATGGAGATGTTCTAAACTATCCGAGTTAGACCGCAAGTTGTTTTTGTATTTATCAGTCCCATAAGAGAAGCGAACACCATTCGGAATTGGATAGCTCTCGTATACACTCACAGTAATACATATAGTATTGATGAAATTGCAATTCCTATGATTCCACGTGTATAAAATACGTTTTATCTTATGTAGTTTGTGGCTTTATTAGCATAATAATAACCTTTATTGCGGTGAAATGCTTATTTTAGTATATAAAATGTGAATTAATTGTTATAGCGTGTCCTTGGTCATAGACCTCTTTTAAGAGCTTTCTTCTCGGTGTCTAGCTTTATGTAGCCATATGGGGCCAGCTGCTCTTACATCATATTTTTCTTGTCTTCCTCGTTTTCTTTTGTTATAGCAAGGAAGCCATCATATCGCTTTTTTGTCTATTCATCTCTGTCTCCTCTCATAATGTGTCCTGCCAATCTAATCTTTTACTAGAAACGGCATTTCTAAACTTAGATATGTCGTTTATTTCTTCAAGTATTACTCTATCTTTCCCTAAAATACTTAGACCTTTACCTTTCGACACCATTAACATTAAGAAAAAAATATTTTTTAACAGTTTTAAAATTTTTAACAGAAGTTTGTAAAATAAACATATAGAAAGGCAATATCAAAGTACCATAATATTATTATGCCATAACCAAGAACCAAACTCGATAGTATTCAAAAGGAAAATAGGTGAAAGCTTTGTTCGTTTGCACAATCATTGAGCGTTGAATAAAGCTTGGACCGAGCAAGTTTTAAGGTGCACTGCGAGTTAGAATAGTCAAGTTGAGCAAGCGTTGTGGCTTAACCAGTAGTTTGCAGTGATCTGTTACATTTTACAACGCTATTTCCTAACTTGTTAGGGCAATATTCGTAATCGAACTAATCAGTGATGATAAATATTAAAGAGTTTCATTTCGCAACTGAAAATTGTCTATACTTTGTTTTCACTCGTTGGGGCATTGGTTATATTAGATTCTTACGAGATCCATGACAATTTGATATGTGAGATGCATATCAAATTGTCATCTCTCTTTTTAATCGGCAGCTCATGTCTGAGCATCGGTCAGTAAGGAAGCTTCAAGAGTGGACAGCCTGTTTCAACGGGTTTCTGTCCAGTGCCTCTCTAATGGCAGTTTTGAGGACGTGTCTTTCAATTGATCGGTCCATCTCTTTAGTTAACAGCCTCTTGATTGCCTTCTGTGCATTGTATAGTAAAGAGATGCATCTTCATAATCAAGTATAAAATAAATTAACACATTGCATAATCACTATATATATAAATTGACACATTGTGATGTCAGATAGAGATTATTTTGTGAGTTCTGGAAACTAGATCTTGTTTTGACTTCAGAACTAAGTCTAGTTTATTAAAAATAACTTTTTACTTCTACGCTTGTCGTGTTTCAATAAATGGCTTTAATACTATGTTACTAATGTTACGAGGTGTAGTTTATTGAATTCACCCATTTTAGTAGTAGCACCAATAAATTGTTTAGGTATTTCTTATTTTTCAATAGTACTGATCATAGTAAGTGTGAAATACGATTTGAATTTACAGGAGTAATAATAAAGTCCCGAGTATCTTCCCCTTTAAGTACATATAATATGTGTAATATCGAAAAAGAGTATGAATGCGCCAATATTTGTAATAAATAATTGACATCATCAGCCTCTTTTTTAGATTTTTCATTCAAATAATAGACTGGCTGTCATTAAAAATATCAAGAAATTCGCGTATCGATTAATTGAATTAAATGTATTTGTGCGTAAATATAATTCATTTTTTATCACATAACAATGTTAACTGAAACAAAAGCCAAGTTGAACTCTGACAAGACAACAAAACTTGTCAACTTTCCCCTGAGTACGCTTAATGATGCGGAAACTAGAAGCGACACTTTCGGATTTTCTTGTTTTTCGTCTCCTGAATGCCTCTTTTTATAAGACGCTTCATTGTGACAAGAATAGAATTGTATCATTAGAGCATTTTCCTTAACCTTACAAGACATTAATGTGTTCAATTAAAATACAAACAATGGAGAATATTAATTTTTAATTCAGATATTTTAATGAATATTTGTTCATATAATAACAACTATTGCTTGAAAAATAAAATGTTTTTATCATTAAAATACTATTCAGGAAATAAAAGTCTGAAAAGTATCGTATCGAGACAGAAAATGCGTTTTTAATGAGTCCATAGTATGGAAGTGAAAGTAAACTATATTTGATCATTTCGAGAGATATTTACTATGTATATAGTATATATCTCTCGAAATGATCAAATATAGTTACTAAGATAGATTACTAAGTATACAAGTATATTATGCAGTAGTTACATACTAAAGAAAACTTGTACAACTCAAAACATGGCGATAATTTAATATTTATATCTTAAATTTTTTGAATATCAGGAGTGATTGTACATTTAATTTATTCGTAATACTACAGTTAACAAAAATAATACATAAAACCGAATGAATGCTCCGTGTATTATTATGTGTAACCATATTCCGCGATAGCTTAAACAAGCGAAGGCTTTAAATATTGGTAATTGTAAGTCCGGGCTGCGCGATACAAAACTGAGTTTTGGAAGCTTTGTTGTTTATTGATAAATTTAAATGAGCAATGAATTATATTTTTCAATTAATTATGAATTATTGAAGATAAAAGAGTAGAACTAGATGACTAGAACTTTGTAGCGTATTATAAAACAAGTCCTGAAGGTAGGTGATTATCGTCGGTATGGATATGTCCTAAATCAATTCATTTCAATTAAAAATCATAACGATGATCAAAATGCTTTTTTGTTGCGATACGCAAGTTAAAAGCACTATCCATACCCATGAAAAAATTTTGATGGAAGAACACTATGATCGTCATATCATATTACGGTAAACAATATTATAACAATACGTAATTAAATAATCAAATAAAATAGTCGAGAGCTTAAATTTGCTAATTATTATGTACTGTAATTTTTGGAAAATGTAAATTGAGCTGGAATATAAAATTATAATTTTTACTACTAAAGTATTGACGCACATGTCAATACTTTTGACAGGTATTTCATCAGCTCGAATACCTTTTTTATAATTCTTATTTTAACAACGTGTTACTTAAACATGATTAAAGTAAATTGCCTTGAAAGAAAGTCATTTACAAAAATCTATCATAGTGTAATTTTTTTCAAATCGCATCATAAAACAGAATACCCTACTAATGTTTTGTTATAAGCTTAATTTTATTTCTTCATTCTATTGTTGGTTAGTTAATATTTCTGATTACATCCGCCAACGACGTCTTGACGAAGACATTAAAAAAATCTATTATAGTGTAAAATTTTCCAGATCATATCATAAAACAAAATACGTTGCTAATGTTTTGTTAAAAAAATAAAAATATATTTGTTATAAGTTTTTGTTTTGTTTTATTTCTTCATTCTATTGTTGGTTAGTTAATGTTTCTGATAACATCCGCCAACGACGGTAAACGACTCGCTGTTGTCACTCAACTTGATTTCAGCATTGCCTTCAATAATGCGGTTACTGAAATTTTCTTATTTTTTGTACTGCATTTTGACTGATTCATGGACCGAAAGATCAGATTTTATTGTAGATTAAGTTTGCTAATTTTATAATTAAGTGTTCTTTGTAATTTTTTTTTGTTTTATTGCTGCCTGGATGATATCGCTTCCAATCAACAGGGCTGCTTGATTCATCCACGCCTTTGTATTTGAGAAAGACAAAGGATTTTGTAAAGCGGTTCTGGGGCTGATGTTAAGTATACCGTTAACCGCTTAACGCACCAATGCATGGATGCATACTCATCTCCATATTAAAACCCGTTTACCAACCATATGCCGACAACGTTATCATTTTGTACGCATAATGCGTAGCGATGACGAAACCGTAGAGGTCATCGTGATTGGCAACATCGAAGGTAAAAGATTGTTAGAGATGGACTGATCCAGTCACAGATATAACCATAAAAGAATACAAAGTTGTATAATTCTGTCACGGCGCAGAGCCGAAATTGGTGGTGGATAATAATTCGCGCCAGATCCTACTATACAGCTAACCACGATTTTCAGATATGATTTACAGACTCAAAGAGAGAAATTAGTAATTGGTTTAACGCGATGAAAGCACTACTAACTAGGTTAGATTGCAATATGGACCTTGCAAATGCTTTCTTTAATTACAGTTATAAGATGCTGTACGAATAAAACAGATGATTATGAGTTGTTAATTACAAATAAATGCAAAAACGTTTTACTTTATAACACACTTAGGGCCTGTTTCACAATGTATGGATAAATAATATATATATATAAATAGCGCATTCGTCTTTTATCTTTCAAATATATTTCAAAATTTATGTGTTGCATAGCTATTTGGAACTTTATCCATACATTGTGAAACAGGCCCTAAGTGTGTTATAAAGTAAAACGTTTTATCAGACAGTCGTGAAACGCAACAAACACTAGTTAATAAGTACCAATAAGTAATAAATAGCTTATTTGGAATTTATTCGGACATTGTGAAACAGGCTCTTAGTGAAACAACTTAATTCATTGTAGGTGAATGCTTTAGTGAACAGTTTGGACTCAGAACCCGCATCAAACTATTTTATCAATTAACTGCGGCTAAATGGAGTCATCAACATGAACCAACATACAATTAGTCAAATAATTTTTTCTTCTTCCGACGTGAATGCTGCTATTGTTACTAGAAATCACAGTAGTTTTCAAAAGTTATATTTTATTATTTGTGATATTCAGTAAACTAAATAAATCTTAAAATATTTTTTAAGACTTTGCCTTGTCGGGAGCTAAATTATGATATCGAATCGAACCCATCTTGTGCACAATATTAGCCACTGACGTAATTTATTTATTTTAGTTTAGTGTGTTATATTTATTTAACGTTCACTCGAAAGATGAAGGAAGCATCGTGGAAAACCGGCTTGTATAAGCCCAAAAAATTGACGGCATCCTACCTGTTCATCTACTTACCTATTAGATTGACAAATGATCCTAGATATTAGAAGGTTTTAGGTTTATATTATTCTAATATAATATTTAAACTTAATTCTGTAGTTAATTGAAATAAATACGTAAATTATATTTGGTGCAATATAGTCACATAATAGAGATAGTCTGTAACAATTTTTTGTGCATTCAATACATCAGTATATCTTCGTAGAACCATAAAGATAAAATTAAAACTATTATGTGCCGCGAAAAACGAGTTAAATGCAGAGTATTAAATTACACGGAGACTGCAAAAGTTATTACTCGTGATATATATTGCAGATGTTACTTCTCTACCGCATTCGATTTAAATAAGGTTCGCGAACTTGGTAATAATAAAAGGCATTATACGACAATCGGGTCAAGGGTAGACATATTTTTAGATAGTGTATGTCCATGAAATCATCAAATAATAGTACTACATAAAGATCATGGGTATGCCATGCACGTATAGTTTGGAAGACTCAAGGGAAATACTCCTGGAAAA
The DNA here is from genome assembly GCF_905147795.1 of Pieris rapae. Lineage (NCBI taxonomy): Eukaryota > Metazoa > Arthropoda > Insecta > Lepidoptera > Pieridae > Pieris > Pieris rapae. The sequence goes on from NC_059527.1 coordinate 7,857,689, forward strand.
GTATTTTGTTTTTGAACACTGTTTTATCAGTGTAGGCATGTTATTTATATATTGACACATATGGAATGCTAACATACTACAGATGTATTTAGAGTCAATGTGTTTCTCGAATCTATATACTCAATATGTTATTAGAATATCAATTCAAGATTTTCTGCATGTATATTGTCATCAAAACATGTTGTTATCTCGAATTAATTCATAACTTACATATTTCACATTCATAACTTTTTAGATATGTTTTTCTGTATTCTCAATAATTGATGTGACTTAATGAAATTTGTAATGCCATATATTTTATTTTTTTATCTTATAATCATGACATCGTCGGAGAAGAAGCCCTGCTGCAGCTGAAAGCCAGTAGTTGGTAAGAGGTGCCACAGGTCAGGGTGAGCTGGAAGATTCTTATTTCGAAGGCTAAAATAAAAATACAGTGCATATTTACGTCACAGTAATATTTCACACGGATATTAGGAAGCCCCTAGTATCCATTACAATCAGCTAATGGAGTTTTTTCGGAACAAAGGTGATAAAACAACCTTCCAGAGGGCCTGTGGGTCACAAATGAGGTCACAGGATGCATGGCACATATCCAAACGTTCGTAAATGGATACTGTCGGGTGGCTTTGCTCATATTCTCTAATGTTCACACTACGAATGAATTAGGAGTGATTTTTCTTCATTGCTTTTGTATAACTGTTCAAATGCTTTTAAAAAGATCTGTATTGTTTATTTATAAACCTTTTTCCTTGACAAAATCAGTTGGTTGCGGATCTAATTTTACGTATTTTTGTTTTTTGTTAAATAATACTACAAACGCATTATTTTAGGTTTATCACACATATTGTTTTATTGTTTTTTATTACTCTTTAATGTATATTCTACAGTTTCGATATTTGTAAATATGTGAGTATACTAACATTACAACAATAGAACTGTATAGTAATGTTATTCTGGGAGAACATTTTCTTTACATATAATTATTTAACTAATGTACACAAATATTGTTCATCCTATTTTAAAAGAGCAAGTGTGTGTGTTTCTTGTCCATTCCCCTCCACACAAAACTATCTTTGGAAGGGGCAACTAGAATCATTTTTATATTTTATTTAACGTTCAAAAGTGCCATTTTAAGTGGTCTAATTGTATTTGTAATATAATAATTGCAGTAATTTATACATCATTAGTGCGGATTTTATCCACGGCAAAGATGTCTTCCATCACGATAATGCACTCTTCAAAGGGGACTAGCAAATTGCAGACAAGTCGCAGTACGATTACTGATATGACTCACACTTCTGTCTTTAATATAGTATTAAAAACTTGGCGATTGAAAAGAGAGGCGGAAAGTTTCTTGCCAGTTCTTCTTACCCGCTCTACGCCCTTGACTTGCGAACTGGTAGTAAATGTAAATTTACGATTAATTTAATTTGTTTTTCTTGACGTTCATAAGTGTACATGTTTACCTAAATGAATAAAGATATTATGACTATGACTATGACTATTCATATTTTTCGTCTCTTTATTAATTTATTTTAAAATTACTGTTGATTAATGAAATGAATATTGTGATTACATATGGAAAGGCTTTAAGAGATATCGTTGATTACAATATATTCGATAATTTTAATTTTTATATTTATGGCGGATGAACGAATTGAACTTTTGCCTAAAGGATCGCGAGTGCGTTGCCGGCCTTTTGAGAATTGGTACGCTCTTTTATCAAAGGACCGTAAGGATCCTTCAAGAAAAGAGCGCACCAATTTTTAAAAGGCCGGCAACGCACTCGCGAGCCCTCTGGCATTGAGAGTGTCCATGAGTGGCGTTAACTTAACTTCATGTGAGCCTCCTGCCCGTTTTCCCCGTGTTCTATAAAAAAAACAAAAAAAAATCGTATTCTGCCTCGACGTCCGATGATTAAACTCAGCAGCCGGACAACTCCTCTGAACACTCTCCATGGTAAATACGGTATAAGATACAGAGTGACACCACATCTCTACGCAACGCCAAAGAATCAAGTCATGCAGCTGCTTTGTATATGATGTCTACCAAAATTTCACAATTCTAATAAAATGACCATCGATTGAAATGGCTAAATAAATTTGGCGTGTCTCCAAGTTTACGCGATGCATAGAGCAAGATTTATAGATCTTAATTCAAATTGTATTCACTTTAAAATAAAAAAGCACATTCTTAAACCCTAGCCTAGATTAACAAATGTCTCAGAAAAATACATGGCGACTAAATAAGAAAAGTGCTGAACATTTTTCATACATCAAGCTGGCACTTTTCCGCTGAGTGTAGCCAAAGGCGCTCGCCCCTAAAATGGATCATATTATTGGAGATGACTAGCTTCTTTGGATTTATGATTATAAATTTGAGGCGATTCTTCACTTTTGGATATTGCCTTGTTTTTGAGATAGGTAAGTGGACTTGTTATATGTTTGTTACGACAAATTATTGTTCGTGTACTATTTTACTGTTTCTTTGGTAGTTTTAATAAGATTATATACTGTTTCAACTTGATTGGATGACTTTTGTTTTATAGAACATTTATAATAATATATTTTATTGCTGTGAAGTTATTTTCAATATATAATCTTAATTTGTTTGTTTGTTTGTTCCCTTTTAAAAATCTTTTTGTTATAATGTATCATATTGTATTCCATCTGTGGCTATGTTCTCGGTGTATTTGTTTGCTATTATATGTATTTTGTGTTAGCTGTAGGAGTACAAAATAAATAAATAAATAATCAATATTGTTTTTTCTTCGTGAATTAAAATATACAATTCAATATGGCGGTCAGCCACGCGTATCTAACTCGCGTCGTTGATGTTTGGAGCTAATACCAGTAATCGTTAAATAATAATAATAATTTTTATTTTATTTTTCTCCCAAATAACATTTACAACAATAATTAACAATGCGCACACTAATCCACAATCGGGGATTAAACATACGATTCTCTCGTTATTCTTCAACTTAATACTAAGGTATATTTATGAGAGCGATTTATGATAATAATCGAGTGAAAGCTATTTTTTTAAATAGCTTGATAAAACAATTTTTTTATCTTTTTAGAAAGTAAGTATATATTTTAAATGAATTCTTTAGAAGCTTCTGCCACACATTGAAAATGACAAAATCCTTGCTCGTGGTTGCTTCGCTTAATATCCGGCGCCGAGTACGAATGTACTGAGTTCGGAGACAAATCGACTTTTAATGATATAAGACATTTTTCAAGTTACTAAGGTAATAAGTGAAAAGTTTTAAACATTTCCGTTGAATGTTTGATGAACAATTGCATAACTACCGCAAGGTAATAAAAGAAGTACTTTCCTTAAAAATAATTTAAAAAAATTGATGTCTTCGTTGATGAGAAAAATACAACCAAATCATACATGATAAAAACTTTATTTCAAAAGTAGTCGATTTGAATGATACATTATGTAACGTTGAAATATCGTCAACATAAAATCAATTTGGTAACATCTCGATTGATATGGAGTCATGACAGGAGAGGCAGGCAATTAATCAGAATTGCTCATGTCAACATTGCGCTGATAGTAATTTACTTGTGATAAATTGACATGTCGATGTTAACAACGACATCTAGTGGGCAGTTTTCGTACCTGCTTTATGACGGTTAATACTTATTTATTTTATACTAACACTTAGAGGTGTATTAGCAAAATGACTTAGCATATTTTCAGCAGACTTTTGGAGTTAAGGAGTTCGAGCCAGAATTGACATTTCGTACGTATGGAAAAATATTTAATACGTGAACTCCATTTCGCCGTATATTTTTTAACGTAAAACGTATATTTTTTAAAATATATTTTTAAAATTTCCTCCTCCATAAAAAACTATGTCAAAGTTAAAGGCATACCTAAATAACAAAATTATTTTACTTCTTATCATCAAGATTTTAAATAATTATTTTTACTCTCAAATAAACCATTCTAAGTGTATAGTATTCTGCTTATTTTGCCGTCAACAATGTTGGATTTATTTTATTGCATACGTTAATTTTGTTGCATGTGCCAGCCACACCTAATGGAGATTACAAATAACTTATTTATTTATTTATATCCACGTCATAATTCTATCTAAACAGTTACTCCTAATGCGATAGAACGACACAATAATAAATACACCAAATATCCTACAACTAAATAATCTAAAAAAATATATACCTATGCCTAGATCTTATTACTAATAATATAGCAAGCAACATATGAACTTAGGATGTTTTTAAAAATCATACGCTTTACGATGAAATATCGGAGTAGAGTAGAAAAATCTTTACCTAACTGAAAGAGACTCGTTAAATAGAGCCTTATTCCATTAATCGTAGACTAGAGATTGTCTCAACTTATAGTTCAACTTGGACTAGATAAAACTTTTGACTTAAACTAATGTTCGTTAAAAAAGTCTGGAGTTCGGATCGTTACAAAGTTGTAATTAATTTGTGTTTTAATCATAATCTTATATAGCATGTTCATTTCCTTAACGTAACTAGAAATATATATAACAAAATATATTAGAATTTATTGTATTTGATGCAAAAATTTAACACATTTAAAAAATTTAACACATTTGCGTCTATTATAAAATAATACTTCTGGTTTACTACAGCTGGTTCCACAACGTGCCCACTGAAGTATTTCCGAACCAATTCGACTTAGAGTCCTTCAAGAAAAGAGCGTAAAAATTCTTAAAAGGCCGACGCGCTCGCGAGCCCTCTAGCATCGAGAGTGTCCATAGGCGACGGTATCACTTAACATCAGGTGAGCCTCCTGCCCGTTTGCCCCCTGTTCTATAAAAAAAAGGAATTATTTTTTTTACCTATATAAAGTCTAACCTATATTTAAGTGGTGGCATTGTTAACGCCGGAAGCATTACCTCGCTGTTTTGCGATACTTATTCGTTGAGCGATAAAAGCACCAGGTCTGGGGTCACCCTTACTACTACTACCAGGTACTGGTACTACTGGTACAGGCGCCAACTTAAATTAGTATTTACATTAAGTAGCACTTAAACCTCACAGCTCAAGGATTTTTACTCCAAAGGGAACAAAGTGGAAGTTGGAGGAAAGACTGCAGCTGCCCAAGCATTTTTTCTTGTCCAATGGAATGAAGACGTGTCCACAAACTAACATCCCATACCAACGCCCGACTCATCTTCCAAAGGACCAAATGCAATCCAGCCGCTTGCCAAAAAATGTTGTAATATATTTACGATAACTTTACTTTTAACTTAAGAAAGGCTGTTTATAATTTTAAGTCTTATCATAATATTATGACAATAGTGAATTGCTCGTTATATTTTCATTTATTAAAGATATGTCAAGGACCAAAAATGTCATTCAAAGCTTCATAGCTTCAGCAAAGGTTGTGGAGTAATAAACGAAATATCAGTATAACGTATCAAATTGTACGAGAGAGCTCAATGTTTTGGAATGAAATATATCGACTAAACTGGAGCTGATTTCTTGATTGTTTCACTTTAATTATATATATTATATGTTTCTGCATATGGTGTTTCCTAATAAAATTAAGCTATATAGTATATATTTTAAACAACTTACTTATCATAAAATTTCAATACATCTAATAAAAACAATCGCTTTTTTCTGCTTCACAAACATTTCTGGTAATTTTATTATATGTATTTTGTAAAATGTATGTTTCCTACTATATATTAGGATTAATTTCCGATAAATGATTCCGACAATTTTTTTTTTTCAAAATCATTTATTTATTTAGATTACACAATTTACACGCATGAATGTTAAAAAAAGACATATAAACTAATAATGCATTAATTGCCAGTTCTCAAATAAAGGGCGTAGAACGTACCAGAATAACTGGCAATATTTGCTCAGGCACTATTTAATCGCTAAGTGTTTTGTTTGTACAATATTTGTAATCTGAAGCTGCAACCATTATACCATGTTCCACATGACATCTGTATTTCTATTCCACGATGTCGATCTCCGATGAGGAACCAATACTGGCCAAGAGTAACCGATACTATATCAGTAGTTTGCTTTAAATGTCATTTCTAAACGTTGTCATTATTACTTTTATCGGATATATTTGTAAATTTAACTATATTAAAGTTTTATTCGGCCTAGAAATTTTGATATTGTTTCCACCTGATTAAGTCGTATTGTAGTTAAATAAGAGATATCAATCAAGCTTTCTCGTAATATAAAATAGAATTATCCCGAATTCTCTCATAGCCTTAAATTGGAAAAATTTAAATTGTCTCCGTATAATAGAATTTCTCATCTGCTACGAAATTGAGTAAAGAATTGTAATATAATATAAATAGCTATTAAATTTGACAATTGGTTTTACTTGATTAAAATTTCTCCCGTTGGAACGTGGAAGTTTCCCGGCAAATTAATATTTACGTATAAAGGAATGTAATATTATTTGTACTCTACTTCTACTTACTCTAGTGGAATTAATATTTTAATAAGTCAGCAATACTTAATATTTTTACACGGTTTCGGGATTTTTCTAATTAGAACAATAAGTATGAGGATTATATTTTCCTCCTCACTAAAGAGGACGTGAGGAAATATTTGAAGAGGCGGGAAGACTTATTTTTGTCCATGTATCAAATATATTTTTTATATGTAAACCGTTTTGATAATGATAATGATAATATTTATTTGCAAGAATACGATACAATGGTGGTACAAACTTGCTTTAGATTAATTATTATTAATTTGGCTTTGTATATTGTTTAACTGTTTTGTTTTATAATATATATGTTAATAAATTAATATAGTTAATCACAACTGCTGTATGCAGCTTGAAATGTCGAGTGTAAATAATTATAAAATGTGTTATATTTATTTATATAACAGAGCACAAACGGGCGCGGCTGGCTCGCCTGATATTAAGTGATAACATGCATTGACACTCTTAATAAGAGTGATTGCGTTGCCGGCCTATTACGAAATAGTACCATCTTTTCTTGAAGGATTACAAGTCTATATTGCGTATTACCAGGTGAACAACAACAATACAAAATTATAGATTTTTACACAATGTATATAAATGGTTCGTAGAGTTTAATAAATAATTAGATTCGGCCATAGAATCTCTATTAGGACCGTCAATCTACTTGGTGATTTCCCAAAAAAATACAGACTTGTTTCATCGTAAACTAGTGTAATTTTTTATTACCTGGGCTATTCTTGCTAAGAAATAAATTTGTTGTTCACCTTTTGTATGACTATGGTATAAAATAAAGTAAAGTATCAGTGTTGCTAGAATTTTTTTATGTTTGGGCCTCAGATTTCTGTATGAGTGACAAATGATGATGAAAACAGCATCATCATTTGTCAATCTAAAGCAAGATGATCAGTCATATACCTGACACACGCCATCGAATTTTTCTGTCTGAGGCAAGCCGATTGCCTCACGACGTATTTTTACCTTCATTTTTACCTTCTTTACCGTCCATTGGTGCACAGCTGAGGATCGAACCTACAAGGATGAAGCCATTAGGCCCGCTCTGCTATTGTTATAATGGTATACTCAGACTAAATCATACGATGTAATGACAATATACTGTCAATACATACAATTAGCAGACAAATGAATGCCCTTTGAGCCTGTTGTAGAGAGCAAACACACATTGTTTCATTAGCGATTCTCTATGTCGACTTGATGGATTTACACTCGCTAATTATCCGGGTTTTATGTATTTAGCTTAGATATATTTATGTGAACGAGCTGTATAGGCGTGGGAAATTCACAGCCGTGTATTCTGTTGACATATTTTCAACGAAATTATTCATAACTTTAATTTCTCTTAAATCAAAGACGTTGCACTGAGCTGAAAAAAGTATAGTTATACAATATAATGCTTTGATATTTTTCCCTGTGGGTAAATTATAACTGTTGTATAATAAAGGAAATAATGGGAGGTAGCCAACACGTTCAGGGAACAGAATACGTAAGACACAAAACTATCAGACCTAGTTGGTGATGAAGCATCTTTTTGATAAATTCAAAGAAGATGCAAAATTAAAAAATATGTATACTTTGAGGTTCAGGGTAAAATACGGAAACGAATCCTAGCTAGGAGATGTCATACTTCGCACAGTCGCGTTCCTGTCTCACCCCTGGAGCAAGGGTTAGTATGTTAAGATCTTTAATATATATTGAACTATGTAAAGAGGTCTATCCATTGTTTATGAAATCTGGTAAAAAGTTTTATATGTGTGAAAAGTTCTATATACTTCCTAATTACTCGCGTAATAAAGTATTTTTATTACGTAGTATATTAATACTTAGTATATATAACAAGTCAGGCCATAAATACTGTTACATAAAAACTTTTATTAAAAAAAAAATATATTTGAATCTGGAACACGTCATTTCAAATACTTTTTGGAACAAACAGTGGCGACATTTCCCATGGAAACAGTGCGTTAATCCATAGATTCGTGGAAAACAGATTAAAGCTTTGGCTTCGTGTTAAAAAATTTGTTGAGATTTTAATAAATATGTAGGTATAAATTTTAATACTATTGTAATATAACATCATTAAAAAAATGCATTTTAATTTGTAACAAAACTTATGGCCAGGTATGTAACATTTTCAGTGAACGCACGATTATCGTAAATATAAAAGGGATGACAGACGCGAAGGAAAAATGTCTTTAACCTTCCGGAAAACCGGTACTGTGTATATTCGGTGGCGAAATATCCGTAATCCTTTCAGTTTGGGATTAATCTTGAATATTCACTGAGAAATTCTTAACTACCTACTTACGTAATAAAAATATGTATAAATAAACCCATTAAACTGATTTTAGAAAATTATGACAATAATAGGAATACAGTTAGCGCTTTATTTTGAACCAATTTAAATTAACTTTCGATTAATTGATTGATAACTAAGAGCACAACAGTTTGAAGCTATACAAGAATTTTCATAAAAATAAACACCGTGACCAAACTAACATTGTCCTAGGTTCGGTGATGTCGATGGTTGTCAGGCTGAGAATGGTCTAATAATAAATTATTTCCTCTGTACGGGTTCTGGGTCATCGGAGTTTTAAATACTAGAGGATTTATTTTACTGTATATTAACTACTCGCATACAACAATAGAATATGAGTGAAATAATGAAATATTAATGGCTATGTAACAAATGAATGCGTCTATACGCAGGCACTCTCTTCATCGTTATAGAATATAAATGATATTCGCCTACATCTAGATCTCTTCTCTCGAGGTGTTACTGTGACGATTTTGAAATAGCCACGCTTTTAAAACTAAGAAGGCAGACTCGGAAATGTGTATTAATCTATGGTGGGACATTAATAAATATATTTGTGAGGTAGATAAATTAATCACAATTTTTAAATTAATTTAATTTTACGTTTTGCAACAATTCACTTATAATATGTAGTCGACCATAAACAAATGTGCATCTCATAACAAGGTCTAAAGCGCACTCACTACGTACCACCCTTTACCTGCGTTCACACACACAGACTAGTTTTTCTGTAGGTAAGTGTGTGTCGATGAAGTGATATCGATGTAAGTGTGGATAAGAAATGATATCGATGTGTCAATAAAAATACAGTACATGTATATGCTACATATTAACACCTAATTAAAGCGCAAGGAATATGATATTACGTACCCTAACAAGCCTTTATAAGGCTCATTTGCAGCTAATTATTATTACAATTACCTATCATTTTACTAATTAATAGCCTATGAAATGCATATTGTGAAATTGTAACATTACAGACCATAGAATGAAAATATGCTTTTATTTCTTATATATGCCATAGGGAATGGATCTACTATACATTTTTATTTTAGAATACATAAAAATTTGTTGATATTTTTCTTGCCATAAAATAAGAATATATTAGAATAATTGCGTAAAAACATCTTTTAATACTATCGAAAAAGTATAGACAAATGATTATGTAAAGTTATAAGCAGATTGTCAACTTATACGTACTCCTATACAAGTAATATAATAGCTACATTATCAGTCACATAGTCTGTATAATACTTTCAGTATGTCATTTAAGGAAAAGTATTCTGTTACGGACGGTTAAAACTAAAAATATTTTCATAAAAAAATCAATATTATATTAATTATATATTATATAATATTTGTCTTATTAAATGTCCTAAGTGTCCTGGGAAATTAATATTTTATCACATTTCTTTAGTAGCATGGGACATAGGTGTGCTTTAATTTACAATTTTTCGTTTAATGTATATTTGGAGAACCTAAGTTTTTGGTTTACTGTTGTCTGTTACCGTGTCCTGCGATGTCTGGTGGCGCCGTGGGGTTTTAGTGGGTATGAACAGTAGCGGGTCCCATATAACCGTCAACAACATATATATATATATATATAATATGTCATATTGCCGTTAACAAGAGACGAAAAAACATTAGGAAAAACGGATACATTTAGGGTAATCTATTGTTTCTAGATAATATTTATTATTAAATTTATATAGAAAGATTTACAGCAATAAATATAATACAACAAGGTACGAAAATATGCGGCAAAGCAATTGCCTAGAAAATCTTTTATGGAATATTTTACCCACGTAAGTAACTTAAGCATTCTTGTCTTATTTGAAAAAGAAATAGGATTGAGATTGTGAGATCTTCGACGTTCGGGTAATATTATTTTTCTTTTGACATGTCTCTCTGACCTAATATCTAATTTCTAGATCTAACAAATAAATTTGTCTGGCTTCTTTATTATAAATTAGGGAACATTTATCGTCGTTATCGCTCTCTTAAGAGTAGTGTTCTTCCTTTTAAACCTGTAAATATTCGTATATTTGTTATTATTTCGCAAGATTTAATTATCTATGTACGCAATTAATTAATAAATTGGTGACAACATAAACTGATCTATGTATTACTAGTATATAGATAATATTTATATTATATAAAATAAATACAGAAACCCTTGCAAATTTGCAGCAGCACGATTTTCATTTCTATTTATTTTATTTATTTATTTATATATTAATTTCTTCCAGGCAACCACTGTGAGTAAAGGAATAAAATTTATTAAATTACATAAGGTAGGAAAGAAGTGCAAAAATACATATTACATATACAATAAGAAGAATTTATTTATTTATTTATGTAACACAATGTACGCTTATGAACTTCAATAAAGAAATAGGTACATACTAAATGCCAATTTATTTTTTTGCCAGTTCACAAATCAAGGGAATAGAACGAACGAGAAGAGCAGAGAATAAAATACTCCACCACTAATTTCGATTTGTTTAACAATTACTATATACGTGAGAAAATAAAAAAGGTGATTGAGTAAAATCAATTACGACCGAAGATAGTTATAATATATTAAGTAAAAAAATATTGATCAAAATCTTTAGTGAAATTGACAACTTATATAATATGCGATACTGTATCAATTAAATGTGATACTGACAGCGTTGTGGCCGCACACGGAAGCAATCACATCACACACATATCCGGAGATTTGACAAATATCTATTATTAACTAATTTTGTTTATTTTTATTATGGCGGCTTGTTTCAGGACCCACCCGATGCTTGCTGCTATATATATATAGGCTGTCACAATTTATTTAGAATATTTTGACTGTCCTTTCTTTTTATTAAACTTTTGTTGTGTTACCTACATTAAAAAAATATTTTAGAATTTGAATTGATTTATTCATAAGACACAATAATATACATATATGTAGACTCCGAAAATATTACACAAAATACCATCATAACACGCATGCAGGTACATCATTGCAACAATCACAAGTTACAATTGAAAAACAAAGAAATAAAAATAAACCTTTGCGATGTTATTTTAATTTCAGTGTATCGGTGTAGGAATAGCTAAGGACAGCATCCTAATGACATAGAGGCTTTTGCTAACTGAATCACCAGGTCGCTTAAAAAAATATATATTTTGGAACATAAGTTTATCAAGGTATCAGTTATTCCATGTCATTCAATTCGAACCTGTAGGCATCCCTACTCATCGGCAAAGACAGAGGGTGTAGGCCGAGAGAAAAAGCCGGCGTAAAAAACTCTCGGTACTCTTTTAAAAAAGCAAATCATCAAACAATACTCATTTTAAAACAAATAAATAATTTTCAATGTATCGTTAATAATATACACCTCATATTGCATTAGAAATACATGAAATTACTATAATTCTATTGAATTAAGAAAACCAATAGAAACTTTAACAAATTAAATCAGATCCAATATTTAAACTTAGCGTTATCTCCGTAGTCAGAAAACTAGAAAAAACTTCATTTATTTTGTAAGGATTTGTACAAGTTCTAGTTTAAGTTAGTTCCAGCAAAGTTATCAGGAAGAGGGGATTAATTTGAGATTTAGTCTCGGATACTTTAGAGACGGGGTATATAAACAGATTGAATTTACACTTTACACACTTTTTAATACTGATAATGTGAATATATGTCAGAGATATGTCAGGGATGTCTATATTTACGTATAACTTTTTTGTTTAAATCAATTCTTCGTTAATTAAATTAAATCACTAATCGTAAAATCAAATATAGAGTAAAATTTTTCTTAACCTTCATAGTAATAATAAAAAATAAAAATCTGGCAGCGTTTCCTCACTGTATTGCGAAACTTATTCGTTAAGCAAGGAAAAACCATCTCTGGAATTACCGGTACTATCTACCAATTAGCACCTGTGCACTTTGACTCCACGGCCTAAGACTCTACTCCAAAGGGAAAAAATTATTTAGTCATTTTTTTTTTCAGAATTTTCTGAAACAACTTTGTCGCTGTCGCTTACTAAAACCTTTTGAAAGCAATTAATTTGGACTTAGAGGGATTTATCATAACTTAATTTTCTAGAATGTAAAACCCATTCATTTTAAATAACTTTGAAACCATTTTTAATGACATAGTGCTGACGACGAGATATGGAAATTACATAATAATATTACAAAATAAAAAGTTAAAAAAAGTAAAAAAGTTCACCGAAAATTTCATTATCTCTATGATATACTTGTAAATCCAGATCAGTTTCCCGGAAAAACAATTATGGTTAAAAGTCTGTTAACATTTGTTTACAAGGAAGATGAAATTATTTGTAACCATATTTCATAATTGTTAATAACGGATGAATTTTCTGTAAAAATATTACCAATTATATTTCAACCGACAATACATAATACTCGCCGAGCCCTTTCCCGTTCATTTTTCGGAACATAAAAGTCGTCATTTCTATACGTCTCTCTAAATGATAGGAAATGAGGAAAAATACTTCTAAAACTTAGTTCTAAGGCCTCTTTTGGGTGAAAGTTACTTTGCGTAATTGATTTTGTTTTCTATGTCAACGTGATTACTAGAACGATTAATCCTTTGTAGAAGAAGTGTAATGGCGCCAAACTCTTACAAGTAACATTTACGACGTCTAAAAAGGTTGTGATTAAGTTACTGGTGGTTGAAAGCCTTTTATGAGTACCTATGTATAATACGTTTTGCCAAGAATTTTCTAAATATAATTACTTATATCAACTATAGCGCCATCGTAAACATTTCGACATTTTAAGTAAAATTGTGTTTTAGCTAGTTTTAGTGAAAAAAATATTATGTTATTAGAGTTTAACTAACTTATCTCCTATTTACTATTATATACGGTGTTAGGTGACGGACGAGCACGGAAAAATTTGGATAAAATAATTATTTAAAATTAAGTATTTCTTTGCACTTAACTATCTGTGTTGCTGTTAGCATCGATGGCTCGAAAGAGATCCATTATAAGCGATTAGGTCACCCGTTTTAACCTTTAGATTAATTATTAAGTTTTTTGTTTACTGGTTTATTTTATTCATAACGACGTGTGAAATAAAATGCTATTGGTATTTGTAACAACCAATTTTCGAATTTAATTTAGTTTAATAGTCGGTTTGAAAGATGGACATTCGATACAATATAATATATTGTATCCTGTATAAATATTATATGTATTATATTAGATTATAGATTTACGTCTTTCACTTTATCTTTGAAACTAAACTAAGCTAACTACTTGTCAGATGTGTTCAAAGTTTGTTGAAGAACATTAAGGCTTTATATATTATTTTAAAGTTTCTGCATAGAATTAAAATAATATAACGAGGATTTTTGTGCCTCTACGACTAGCAGCCTCTTGCCTCTCTGCCTTTAATTACGTTTATAGAACCGGAAATAAAGGCCACAGGCTGATCTGATGTTAAGTAATACTGTGACCCATGGACACTAATACTATTCGTGAGTGTGTAGCTGTCATTTGAAAACCAATTCGGACTTTTATTGTACGATCCGATTTTGCATGTTTGAAGAAATCATAAATCAGAGAAAATATTATACGTATTAGGAATTCTATAATATCCACACAGACACCCTCACTTTTTAGTCTTATTAACATGCAAGAGCAGACTTACCATGTTAGCATACATTTCATTACGAACAGTAAATATTATATGCAATATATATGCCAGTACTCTAGTACGCTTTGACGTTATTTGCATCAAAAAGGATCAACTCGAACGCTTACGACATAGCTTTGGTTCGTACTTTATGTTTTAACTGCCGAAACCTAGAGTACATTTTGATGGTGGAATTGTGAATTTGCGTATTTGTAATAGTGAATAATTTTCTGAAATAGTATACAGTGTGCAATTGGCCGCTTTTAGATGTTATATTTTGGCTGTAAAAATCAATTTGGAATAGAATGTTAATTTTTAAAATACTTGGTGTAACGGTTGCATCAAATATTGTGTAAAACAAAAATCTTTGCGATTAAATAGGTGGAGAGTTTATTGCCATTTCTTCACTTCTGTTCTACGCCCAATGTTTGAGAACTGGCAGTTAACGTCAAATTAGAAGCATTACAATTATATTTTTTTTACCTATATTGCCTATAAAATAAACAATTTTTGAATTTGATGAAAGTATTATTTTCATTTAATTATGTAATAACCTACCTATTTACATAAAGCATTTACTTTTGTCCAGCATTAAATAAATATAAAGCATCAAATAGCTGACGTGACCGCATCGTAATCTTAAAGTGTGTTTTTTTAAATATTCTAGCATTTACATTTGTACATACTGCTAGAAATTAAATTATTTCCATTAAAAAGAGACCAATCATTATGTAATCACATTTCGTTCTATTAACATATATTCATCATACAGCTATAATAATTAAAGATTCTCTAAGATTACTAACCACATTATCAAAGCCATGATTAACAAATTATGGTAAAAATCATCGCTAAAAATCAGGACTTTAATACGAGATTAAAGCATTTTGTAACAAAAAAGTTTTCATTATTTTTATTGTACCTTCTGTAGAACATCGATCAGGCTTAGTATCAGATGATACTCATCAACTTATTGAGTGGGACTAATTGAAACAAAGAAGAAACAATTGACGGTATAACGTTATCTGTTGTTCAGTGAAGTGAATAGTTTGTTCTTGTATGTCCTTTATAAATCGAGAAATCCAATGTATTAAGTTCAATTTATGTACCAAATTAGATCCCATTGTATCTTGTTAAGCGTAATTGCACTTTAGAGTAATTATTGAATAGCAATGTTATCAATTTAATAGCACTCGGAATGAATTTAATTGATATAATAAAGCACTTTTACTATGATTTATATGAAAACGTATCAATATATTTAATTAAAAATGTGTAATTAAATAACATCTATGAAAGATTTCGGTACATGTGAAAGGAAGGTATTTAAGGATTTTTGTTATTTTCTCAAATATTCTTATTTAGATTTTTACAATGCCACTCAATAATTAGGTATGGTTTATTAAAACGTATAAAACATGAAAAACCTGTATTTAACATTTCTTACCTTTTATTGTAAAGCAATCTAAATTGTACTTAACTAACATAATCATTTATAAGAAAACTTAAATTTTCTTTGATTGATCCAAATCATATAATGGTCACCAGAATTAAATTTATAAAATTATTGTCTTTTGGAAATCGTAACTCAAACCAAAAATTGTATAATGGTGTAAATAATTAAAATAGTAAGATTTTAGATAAAACTAACAAGTATTTAATTAAGCTTAATTTTTTTAACTGTTACTTTTATTTCTATGTATTTTCTTCCCATTAAAAATGTTTTTATAATTAGGTTTAAAGGTTTTCATATTGAAAATAACATATTAAAATTCTATAATTTAATAAGTTAATTTGCTTTATACGGTTTAGTAAAAAAGATAAAGACAACTGTTAAAAACTCAAATAGAAAATTTTATCAGTCGTTGTAAAATACCTATATTAATTAAAGGAATAAATAGTCGAGAAGATATTTTTATGTATTTAAAAGTAAAAAGCGACATAATAAGCCGCATTTAGTGTATTTGAAAGTTAACAAAAACACGATAATCTTAAGAGTTTAGCACCTTTAACAATCTCTTGTAGAAAATTTTTGCAAAACTATATACGATTAAATAAAATTATCTTACCAAAACCACTTGCCATAAATCACAAAAATCACTCACGTATCCGTCACCGGTTAAAATCACATCAGTTACGTCAAACGAGGTTTAAACCACAGTTAAAAACTGTAAAGGACACTCACTCACAACAAAGGCTAGAGTTAAACTGACGGGGCGCGCAGGCTCCGAAATTATACCGCTCGTAGCGCCGTAGCTCTCGGCTCTATGAGCGTAGCACCGTAGCTATAAACAGAGATAAATGACGTTTAATTAAGGTAACTTTTCCAAAGCAGGTAAGTATTAATAACTCGTAAAGTGAAGTACTAATTGATTATCTTAGAACAGTTATGTTATTTTATACATTTTGTAATGAGTACTTTTAAGTTAAATTTAAGTATAATTTATTATATTTAGTACAAATTAAAAATGCCCGTGACCCTAAGCTACAATTGAGGGGAAGTTTCATTTTTGCATGTGCTCAGCCCGGTTTCATACGCACGATCTCTGGGACTTTTAAATTTCAATTGTATTTCTGTAACTAATTTCAAAATCCACAACAAAGATGTAATTGTAGGGATTCTGAAGAAATTACTTTTTGACATCAAAGAAAATAATGTTATTTACGATAGCGATTTACAAAGGATGTTCAATTATAGGAAAAAAGTTTCAATCTTAAAATATGTAGATATAAAGAAAAGTATAATTTTTAGTGATTGACGGGCTTTGATTCAAAATGCCTTTTCTTTATAAATTAAACAAATAGTTAAATACATGTTAAATACATTTAGAATGCAAAACTCAAGTTACTTCTAACTCATTTGGCAATTAACACACTTCACACAATCACGCTCTTGACGTATGCTTATTGAAAGTTGCAATTGTTATATTTACAACCACCATGAGTTACCTACTGGAGTGTATCTCTTAGAACGGTCTTTAAAGTGTATTCAATTATTTTCGTTACAACACTTTTATAAAAATTACAATAGCAAATGTATAATAACAAAGAATTGATATGAACAGCAGGCAGTAATGTGTGTATGAGAGAGTGAGATGTTATTTGGTACATAAGTTTTTAGGAGGCCTGTTTTAAAAAATGTCAGGTTCCGAGGAAAAATACTGGGCACAAATTCTATTCATGTGAATTACGAGAAATGTTTATTGGTCACCTTGACCTCTTGACAGAATTTGTTCTTTACTTGATTCTCTGTCTAATGGCGACATGTTTCTAACTTCTGTACAAATTAAAATAGTCATTTTCTTTCCAGTCGTTTTGTTTTTAATTTTTAAGTTCATAAGAAGAATATTAATATTTATTAATATTATATTAATAATAATTATAATATAATTAATATTTCTTCATATGTTTGATCGTAAAAACAAAACTAAAATTAATAAGTTTAACTGTCATGTTTATATATTAGTTGTTTTTTATCTATATGTATAAAACCTTTTGTATATTTTATTTGACTTCTTTTTTGTTTCTAACTAAAGTGATAATAAAACAAAAGTTCTTATATTTTTTCTAATTCTAATTTATTCGAACTGTGTTTTGCACCAGAGAAAATAAATTATAGCAATCTCTAGTATCTATACTCACTACTTTATATATCTGTGAAGTTATGTTATGAGTTAGAAATAACATAAAAAATAATAGGTAAGCAATAAGTTAAAAACTGAATATGCTGAATGCTGCATATATATTGTAGTGGTTAACATACTTAGTATGTATCTTAGGTTCAAGCAATGAGCAATTATATTTCCGGATTGGTAGGCCTAAGTGACATATAACTTGTTTTTGATTGTCTGCCTATAATACTATATTTCCTATGAATGTATAAACCGTGAGCTAAAGACATTATATATATACTAGCTCTTATAAAGAGATTACGTTTTATGACATTGAAACACTGTGCATAAGGGGTAGAATACATAGTTGGACAAAAAATATACTATAGAAATATAATATGTTTTCCAGGGATTCTTCTTACAATATATTAACGATATATTCATAATATATTAACCAAGCAAAAAAAATATACATAATATAATTTTTTTTGGAAAAAAATAACTATATTCATTTAGTTTTCATTATAATATATTCTATAACTTTGCAAGGCATTCTTCTGCCCCATTTCAGACAAAGTTAGATTTCAAATAATACAAAATGTTATCTTTTACAGTTTCAAATAAGTTATTCTCATTTAAAATCAGAAGAGAAACCGATTCATGTATATGTTGTAAGCGTGTTTAAAAGAACTGCGTTTCAACGGGCGTTGCTTTCCTCACTAGATTATAGATAATCACTTGTTTCTGTTATCCTAACTCAAGTATAGTCTGCCATCCTTCAAGAGTCTTCCAGCTTCTGTTTCAAACTTCGAACGAGCAAGCTCATTGAGATATGATTGATTTAGGAGCTAAGTTAATTTTATAGATTAATCAATTATATACATAATAAGATACGCTCATCACAGACGTTAAGAATATGGTTTATAGGTTAATTAGATTAATGCAGACATAGTCGTAAATATTGAGAAAACCTATATATATATACAATACCTTGTGCGAGGGTTTGTTCTTATTATTTCTATAGCATGTTTGTAACTATGTTGGTTTAGATTGTAATACACAACTATTATTGTTTCTTAATTTTCAATATATTACAATTTCTGGATATAAATGAATATGAAGAATGTCAATAAAGGATTATGATTATGATATGAAGATATTAAATGCTTCCAATTTTATATTTACTGCCAGTCAAATCAAGGGCGTAGAAAGGAAAAGCAGAACTGGCAGTAAACTCTCCACCACTCATTTTAATCGTGAAGTTTTGTGTTTCTCACAATGTTTATAAGAAGCTGCAATCATTATACCATGTTTCACGTGGTATTTTAAGTAATTAAAAATAAAAATTTATAAAAAACATATTTGTGATCTATATCTGTATGGTGAAATAGAAGCACTTACATTCCCAAGGGAACAACACACAAGATGCCACGTTTCGCATTAAATAAATAAGCTTCACAAACATGTTTATTTATTATAAAACAATATTTGTAAATAATTCTTGGTAAAATGAGTATGTACAAGGACTAATTCTCCATATTAAGTCCCGTATTATTCATACCGAGATACGCATTAATTGGGGCGTTACGTCTGTTAATTTGGCGCAGGTGCGTCGCTTGTGTGCCGAATTTATTATCTTACAATTTACTTAGCTCATGCATATGTCTCATTACAATGCGTGAGTTATGTTTATGGAATTCAGAGATTTTCTTTGATACCCACAAGACAGATATTACAATTTTATAAAGCGTAAACTAAATATTTGCATGATATACCTGTAAGGGACCAATTCGATACTTCGTAAATTTATTACTCAATATGTCATATGGAACATGGTGTAGTGGTTGCAGCTTCTTACAAACATTGTTAAGAAAATTTGGCGATTAAAAAGAGTGGCGGAGAGTTTATTAACAGTTCTTCTCTTCCGTTCTACGCCCTTGATATGAGAACTGGCAGTAAATGTAAAATTAGATTCATTAATTTTTTTTTGACGTTCATTAGTGCACATTGTGTTACTTATATGAATAAATGAATTTTGACTTGACTTGAATTAGGTATTTCTGAAGTTATACTTCTTTTGGCGCGTTAGGGAAAAATTATGAGGGTAAATTTTTAGGATGCGCGCGCACACCAACAAAAAACCGACACCCTGTGAAGTTAGCATAGTCAACATTTGAACATAAAAAATGTCCATTTCTTTAAAATTTTTTTGTGATATTTACAGTAATTGCTTCAGCTATTTCAGTTATGGCAAAAAGCACCTAAACCTAACTTCACATACACAAGCGAGTGTAATTTATTCCATTATGTTATAAACAAACAAAATTATATAAAATGTGTTAACTTTTGATAATTAAACCCACACTTGCGCATACAAACGAATCACAGTTAACTTAACGTAAATACAGTTAAACACGAGTTCAACTCAAGTTCATACAACTAAGGTGCAACTACTTACTGCAAATAGAGTTTGTAAAAAACTTTGGAGTTGTATGCAATATTTTATAAAGTTTTTCTTGAACTTTGACAGCGTATCGTACTAATAATATAGTAAATGATGTTTATTACTTTCTAATGTAAAAATTACGAGTTTCTCATGTATTATATACATTTAGGAATAATTTTAAATTATTGTGTTAAGAAGTCAGCAGTCAATAATAGACGATTTGTACTGTATAAAATCCTGAAGCAATATTAAAAACCTATTTTCTCTTACCTTATGAATTAAACGACGATTGATACACGGCCTATGAAGGTCCATTTTGGCTATCTTTGGAAGTCGGTACCGAGTCATAATTCGTTAGACATAGACGTCTTTATGCTTCTGAATGGTCATCAAGCCAAGTTTTATTATGAAAGACCGTCAATGATTGTAATCGTTATACACATTGATTTATGACACCAATAAATATCGTTCAGACGTAGGAGGTTTGCTTGAACAAAATAGAAACACGAGTCAGTTTTTTTAATTAATGTAGAAATCGGTATGGTTAATAATGGCATTAAAAGACATACATACATAATTCTTTCTGGAGTTTTACTGTAATTTTCTATGACATGGCCTGTTTAAAAGTGGACAGGTAGTGAGAAGTTTATGGCAACCTTCCAGTTTTTTAAAGTTACTGTATTTGGTCAGTTGTTGATTTGACAAGTTGCCAATCGAATGTCGCTCTGTTGGTTTTTCCAAAATTATTATAGAACTAATTTGAATACAACAATTGGAATACTATGATTTGTTTACTATGTACACTTTTGACATGACAACGTCTTATAATTCGATGGAGCCGGCTGCATGCACGAAAAAACATGACTCATGCAGCGACAGCGTTACCTCGCGGCGCGTCGTTACCTCTGATGCCTTCCATTTAAAGCTTGAAGTGCCAGTGTAATTATGCGTACAAATAAATACTTGATCAATGCAATTGTGATTTCCATTTACCTTTTCTGTCCATTTTCATACAAAATATCTATCAAACAAATAAATTTAAATTTTCTTTTAAAAATGCAATCATTCCATCAGTATTTTCTTATGACGTTGTCACGTCAACTACCGTCAGTAAACCGACTTTACAGACAACGGATTTTTAAAAAATTATAGTTAATTCATTAAACAGTGTAGAACATATTATTTCACACATGTCTAATCGTTGACACGATTCCAAACATTGTCTTAGCAATTGGACAATAATTTATACAACCTAAGTATATGAAAACAGCTAAATCATCGGATAATATCGACACTCGTGATGTATCGGAAACGAGCTCTTATCTCCGCGTTTGTCCTAAATGCCGTCATGATTTATTACATTGTAATACGTTTTATTTTCGATTTTCATAATCGCTTGAAGCTAATGGCTCAACTTTGCTTCAATCTAATAATGTCTTAATATCAATTATAAATAATAAAACTTTATTCATGACAAATAGATTATGACAACATTCATTTATAACATTCATATTATATAGTAACAAAATTCATATATAACAGCTAGTCGCCACTCTAGGGAGTCCCTGAGTTGTGGGTAACTAAATAACAATTAGTCAGATGCTCATGATACATGTTAAAACAGTTTTTTCAGAGTC
This sequence comes from Pieris rapae, assembly GCF_905147795.1. NCBI lineage: Eukaryota > Metazoa > Arthropoda > Insecta > Lepidoptera > Pieridae > Pieris > Pieris rapae. The sequence continues at coordinate 7,879,851 of NC_059527.1, forward strand.
ATACTACGAGCGTTACACGCAGTAAGGCCTCTTTCAAAATCCATTTCAGCTAGCATAATTTTTATGTTATTTGTCTATTGGTATTTGTATTGTTTGACTACTTCAGAATCCATAGATTGGGAAAGCTTATTATAATGAAATATTAAAAAACAAAAATTGCCTTATCTCTACTATTACTGTTAACAACTACACCGTGGAGGATTGATGTCTTTTAGACCTGTATGACTAAGATTGTTTTAAACACATCAAACTTTCCAATAAAACTATTTATGTTCTAGTAGTGCTGAGATGAATAATATATACAAACTATTGTACTGATTTTCACGACTAATTAGATAGACGTAACGCTAAAATGAACACATTACTTGTAGCTTCCAAGTTCCTAATTTGTATGTCAGCGGGATGTGAAATTATCGCCTTTGAACGCAACCCTCGCCCTGATAGCTGACTAATAGTTCTAGTTGTAGACAAAGTTCGCTATAGACGTCACAAATGCCTTTTAAAAGTTGCGTCGCTGTTTATACACTTAATAGTTTAAAACGCATACATTGTGGCTCAAGTTGGATAACTTTTGTTCTAACGTTTAGAAATTTAGTTCTTAACGTTGTGTCTATTAGGAAATTTTTTTCATTTAAGTTAAATAGTGCTTGTGATATTTTTTTTCAATTACTATATGAAATTGCTCTCTTAGCAGACAGTTAGTAGGGGTGTTACAGACAAACCAAGACTTAAAAGTAACAAATATATCGAATTAACTTTAATTACTTTATTTTATTCTTTCTAGGTGCGTTTTTTTACTGTTTGTGATAAAAAGTGACCTAATTATCACTCGCCGGTACAATTTAAATATGTAAAGACTTAATAAAATAGATACATACACTAACAAATAAAATGTATGTAATTTAAAAATGGCCCCTGTCAAAAATTTTGGTAATCTCTGAAGTGTCAAAAAATTTTAACTGACAGAATTTTACGGAATTAAAAACCTGAGTATAGTTTATTGTGAATAACAGTACTTATAAATTCATAATATTTTCCTACTATCAATACAGTTTTTAATAAAAAAATTAACTTTAAATATGAGAACATTTTGCCACAAGAATGAAAATTCAGTAGAGAAAAATAAGTTTCGATTAAACGTGAACTTGAACCTAAGGTTTTTTGTTTGAATTCCGCCGGGACCAATGTATCTCTTTTCAGTTTTCAGTGTGTATGTGCATTAATCGTTCAGTAAAAAAATAATATCAAATGCCGCACTGTTTATAATATGTCTGGGTATGTGTGGATGGAATTTCCACACTTAGACCCATTTGGTTCGTGAGTCCTGGATAATTAAGACAGCCTAGCACCTTCTTAACTTCCAAGTTCCAAGACTTAGCAGGCTTCACAAAGCAACCAAAATCCTCGGTGCACTGACCGACTATTTCCGTTCTTTGAGAAGCCACAGCTGCACTTCAGAACTACGTTGGTGATATATAAAACAAATGCTTAGTATTTACGTATTAAATATAACAAATTTATGATGCCTTTTATGTATAATAAATTAAAATCGATAATCTTACCAATGTGCTACCAAGACGCAATTTGCTAAAAGCGTTTACCTAAATCCCGAATTTACAAAGTCACCTGCTTCATAAAAATTTCATCAACGTTTCCCAATATCCGAGGTAAACCCTATAAATAAGTCAAAAACTTGTTATACGAATCGATTAAGGGATTGGAGTGGAAAAATGGTATAAAATTAATAGGGGTCAGAGAGACCCTACCAACAGTTAACGTAAACGTACCGATTCGGTTAATTAATTAAACGGCCTTTTGCCTCCGAGATTACACAGGATGTGCCGTCATGAGCATACTGTGGGAATCACGCTTGGGTTATTGTGAATAAATTTTTATGTAACTGTATACTAAACAATTTGTTTAGTAATAATAAAAAATAAATTTTTAACATTTTATATACATTCCCAAGGTTTTAAAATCGGCAGATTTTCAAATTCGTTTGCAATCTAGGAGTTCAGGCATCACTTACGAATCCTCTCCGAATATAAGAGAATAAACTCTACTTTATTATTATTTATTACAATTAAATAAAAACGGAATTATTTGCCTATCAAATTTCACTGTTTTAAAATATAAAATTGGAAATAAAATATTTGTATTTTATTAACATTTATGTATACGTTAGTGATGTTTATAATTGAGATATATTTTAGTATAGATAGCTGGTAATATGTACTGTATATAGCCTTGTGTATAATGTGGTGAACTTTATATATAGAAATCTTAGCATTTTTTTTTACAATATTTCTATTGATCGGTATTGATGTATTTTTTAATAATTATAGTGAAGTAGTCGGAAGTAGGAGGAAAATATGTTCCACGCCATCGACTTTTTGGGTCTCAGACAAGCCTCACAATGTTTTCCTTCACTGTTTGACCAAATTTTACACAAAGAAAGAAAGACGTATATTATACAAATATGTATAATCTACCTTAAACAAAGAGAAAATAAGCAGGAATTAAGAACTATCATGGTTTTCTAACTTGTTTAAGAAACTGTATAAGTAAAATCATTATCTATAAAATGTATAGGGTTTAAAATTACAAATATTATGTTTAATCCATTTTTATAACTGGAGTTTAAAGGCACATACTGTAGTTGATTTTTGCGAACCTTCATCTTTTTGCTGAGACAATTTGAATCCTATAATTTTGCCCTTTCATTATAGTGAGTCTTTGTTGACTTAAGATTTTTCAGAAAAGATTATGGTAATCCGTTGAAACTTTTAACAATTCCGTATTCAAGATTGAATTAATTTACATAGACTATTTTTCTAATATACAATATCTGTCTATGAATAAAACTTAAACATAACCACCATGTATAATAATAAAAATTATAATACAGAAAATAAAACATATTTTAAAACTTTGGTCAATGTGGCAGTGTACCTTTAACAGATAGATTATCTATGTGTTTCTCAATTATATTACATTATAGATACATAAGGTATGTTAATATTAAGCATATTGCTTCAAAAGTACACATAACAAGTATATACATCCTTCTCCTTTTTTTTCAAGTTGGTAAACAAATAGTGAATATTTATATTAATGTTATTTTTACATTACAAGGTTTAAAATATACAAGTTTAATTCAGTTCCACAAAACCAGTGGCGCTATTCATCTTGCCCTCACATTCTGTATGCTCTGTAGTGTTTTTTATTAGTTATTAAAGACTTGTGTATAACGAGTGTATGAGTGTATCCAAATCAAAAATCAAATTTTCATCAAAAATCATTTATTCTTATAGGTAACATAATGAACGTCAAAAGAAAAGAAATATACATTAAATGATTCTAATTTTACATTTACTGCCAATTCTCAAATCAAGGGCGTAGAACGGAAGAGAAGAACTGGCAATAAACTCTCCGCCACTCTTTATAATCGCCAAGTTTTTGTTACACAATTAGTTTGTAAGGAACTGCAACCATTACACCATATTCCATATGACATCTTGATATTTTTATCCATCCAATCAAGATATTTTTATTATCTGTACGTTCTTCACGTACCAGCGATTGTTAATTATACAAAAAATTGAATACACGACGCCGTTTAGGGTAGCCAAACCGGAATCAGCCAACTCAGTTCTAAAAAATGGATGGAAAATAGATAAAGGCTTTGGATGGCATTAATTATTTACACAAAAAGGCTTCAGCAACTTACAAACTATATTCAAAATATGATGTATGAATTGAAACTAATTAAATTGGTATAAAAGGGAGGAAAAATGTGAAGGAAGGTTTTTGTTGGGTTGATGTATTGTCCCTATGTTACAAAAAACACACGTTTTCATAGGTTTTGTACGAACGTAATTAATTACCCACTTCCTGATGTGAGCTTATTGTATATTGTTCATATAGAATATGTTCTTTGTTTGATTCTCACACTAATAATAAACTGCTTTTGCACTTCTCTACTACTGCATTTAAGAATAAATTTTAAAAAAAAGTTTTGACCCTTGTAATTTTTTCATTGTTAGATTTATTAGCTTCTTGTCGTCTTAAGAGTATTCTCCAAAATTGTTAATTAACTTTTCGTTCTGTTATCATGTTTTAATAGATTTTGATTTTGCCTTTCTGATTTAGGTTTAAATTTTAAGGATATATTTTATTTTATTTTTTGTATGTATGTGCTTGATATGGATTTACCGCAAACATGGGGATACGAATTGGCGGTATTTAACAGTTATTAATAATACAGTACCGCAGTTGTACGCTGGAACTTCCAGTAGTAATAGTTATTGAAATAGCTAATTAAATATTGACTTTTTGCGACTCAAGATTGCGACATCAGGACCAAGAGAATTCAGAGTACTACATAAAAAAATCATACATCTATATCTATCAATCGTTATTGGAAGTTTATACCATTGCACAGACCACTTAGGGTGTGCCAAAAAAAATTATAAGGCCAGCAACGTATCGCCGAGCTTTCTGGAAGTCCTACTGCTCTATGTAGTTATTTAGTTATAAACAAATGTTAGTGTATTTGTTAAAAACTAAATCATAATCAAAGAAAAAAGTAGTTTTGTTTACCAAACCAGCAAGCGAACAGAGTTTCCATTGTATTAATTAAAAAAATTTCTTCATCCCTCTTATGTTCGATTTTTAACAAAGCGTCTAATAACTTAATGTATTTTGTATCCAATGTTCAACCAGTATATTTTTTAACAACAGATGCCTGAAGAGAACAAAAGCTATATGAATCCTTATATGCAGATAAAACTGTAGACATCAGCCAATTTCGATAAAAACAGCAAAGGAACTTCGAAAATATATCGAACATTATCAGCGGTTAGAGTTACACTGGCTGTCAAAGCAATATTGCTACAAGAAAAGAGGAATAAAAGAGCGCTTGGCGTCCAAGGTATAGTCTTAAAGCGCTTTCAGTCAACGCTTCAAATTCATGAAGTCCGGTAGATAGTACTGGTGACCTGGTGGTGAGCCGGCAAAGGTATACTGCCATAGGAACCGAACTTTGTAAATTGGTTTTATTTATAACTTTTTAATTATTATTGTAATATAGTCTGTAGGAATATTGTAAACTTGTATGTTGGTAATAAATGTATTCAATTAATATGTGTGATACTTTACATTGAACACAAATTAAATACCTAATAATGTTTGTTTCATATAATAGGATTTTACCTATATTATGTAGAAATATTTTTTTTATATTGTATTCCAATATATTATCCAATAATACAAACTTAAATAAGGTAAAAGATAATTTTTTAAAAAAGATTTTATCTTGTTGACCCAAAGAAGTATAACCTCTAACCCATGTACATAAGTAGATACATATGTTTTCTTCCATTACCTTAGATTAAGGCGATGATATAAAAAGGATAAGGCCACACGTTGCATCGCTTATAATTTTTTATGTAATGTAGTGTGAGTAAATATATATATAAGAAACGTACGAAAAAGCCAATGTCAAATATACATTCTGTTAAAAAATAGTGCCTGAAGATTTCGCAGTTGTGTCGAAACAAAAAATACAATCAAACCAAATTAAAATTTAAAGTGTTTATATATTAAAATGGGACGAATAACTTGGCCCACACCCCAGCACATTTTTACGATATATTCAAATGAAATCCACGACCTCAAGACTGGGTGTCATTAGTGGTGCAAAATAAAAGGAGACTGACTCGACAGCTTTTATCAACGTTGCACATTGTTATGAAGTTTGACAAGTCGGATTTTACTTTGGGAAAAAGCGAAAGTTTTAATCGGTAAAAATGTTAGGCGTTGGTTTTATTTCCCCGGTAGAATTCTAAGCGGTCGGCGGTTTTAAACTAAACATTTGTTTTTCTATACTACAAATCAGTAAAGTGTGTGTGTTGAACAAGCTTGAGTCAACAAAAAAGAATACAAAAGTAAGCAACAAACAGTTAAATTAAAGTGAAGTTTGTGTAGTCTATAAAAAGTATTTTTTCCTAGTGATAACTTTTTTTTTAGTTTAGGCATCTGCATCCTAGCTTCCACCAATGGTTTTCTGTGTATATGAAAATAGAAACTTGCAAAAAATAAAAATCTACTTACAGCAAAAACAAATACGTAACAAACCACCAGAATATATATAGTAAATATTTTTACTAATATAAAAGGCAACATTTATAATCGAAGTCAATTTTTTTACCAAACTCTGACCCCACTCTGAGACCGGCCCTTAATTAAAGAGTTTCATTTAATTCCGAGAGGAATTCCATAAATTTAATTATTCAAATTTTAACGTTAATGTTTAGCTTTTATTCAGTGAGCGCTTCAAAGTTGACTTTGTATTGTTTATAATTTAATAAGTGTTTTGAATACCTAAACGAGTTTTGATCTCAGAAAAGAAAGCTTAGTTCTGTTCTTAAGGATCTAATTATAAAGTATCAATAAAATGCGCAAGAATTGGTGTCATAATAAGTGGCATTCACTTATAAAAAAACAGGTATTTAGGTAACGCAGTCCAGGAGATGACGTGACTCGCCTAAAAAGATAGCAAATACCTAGACCAAAGAAACTAATCAAAAATCTAGTTTCTACAAAATATACGGTGTCCTTCAATAGAATCGCACCCAACCCAAATTAACCTCAGAAAATATCTCATTATGGCTGATAGCCGATTGCAGATGAACGAAAAAAATAGGTAACGGGTTATTTAAGTCTAAATATTATAACATCTATTTTGTGTACATTGTGCATGTTCCTTAAAGTACGTCAAAAAGCTTTAAATTAATATATAATTAAATATTAACGTCCTTAACTCGAAAGAAATATAAATAATACTTTTTGCTTTATATATAATTCCGAGCAATAAAAATATAATTTACTATGTAAATTAAGTAGCTTACGTATATAGTACATACATAATGTCACTACAGCAGTATGACAAAGCCTGAAATAGATTCTATAATATCAACAGTCCCTCAAGAACTACTATTAGAATAACGGAATACATACATATGACATAAAAGATGTAATTAATTGTGGGAATTCAGGTGCGCGCATACTCCAATAGCGTATCTTTCGACAAATTATATTTATTTAGAAAAAAAAACAATATTATTATCTATTTATTCAAAACAAATAACATAATACATAAAAATACCTTAAAATTTAATAATTAAAACATATTATTAAAAGGAGTCCCTTTAGGCAAGGTTCCGAAAATACTGGCAGGTTTCCCCCTTTGAATAGCTAGACTAATTCTTTGTGCGAGCTAGCTGCCAGCTCTTCGTTCTCCAGTAATGTCGATTCACCTTTTTGATAATTCCCTAAAAAGCAATAAAATAAATAAAACAATATTATTTACAATTAAACATTAAATTTTCTGTGGGACCCAAAAAGCTGATGTCAAATGTGATAATTACCCAGAAACGGGCTTATTCTGCAAAAATGTCACATTGATAACATAAGACACGTACAGTTTCGACTCATTTTCGCATGATTGGAGTAGATTCCTTTTCATTTTTTCTATGATATTGTTACGAGATTTTTCCTTCACAACACAGGGTAAAAAAGAAATGGCCGAGGCTCAAAGGTCAAGACAAAGGGCTAGTCGTGACTTCCGTGTTAATAAATCAGGCGGAATCTCGACACAATTAAAAAAAATCACACGCCTTAATTGTATGAAAGGGCTCTAAACTGAGATTTATTTATTTATTTATTCATAAGAAGATTCACAGCACAATACAAAAATTGATAAATATATACATAACAACATGGGCCAATTATAAATCTTCACAAATAGTTCATTTTATATAAATATATAAAACAAGAAGGTACCTAATTACAAATTTTTTTAGTGTTAAACAAAACAATAACAATAAACAGAAAAACAGAATTTTATTTGAGATATTTATTTAATCATTATTCTTGGTAAAATATATGGAAAATCATACATTTATGTAAGCCATTGTTGGCTTCAGAAAAACACAAATACAATTCAAAAAATAACCAAGTATAACGCCAATGGAGAAAAAATGCAAAACCTTTGCAGACCTAGAATGGACTAGACTGCGTGGTTCGGACATGAGTTAATTTTTGAACTGACGATACAAATCTTCATAGTAAATTTCAATTTTGGTTCACGGTGCGAATCTCATCCTTAAAATCATATATTTCTTTATGTACAACTTATAATATATAAAGATATTATGAATTTAGTTGATTTTTGTATAGTTACCAGAAATTATATTATATAATTATTACCATCCATTAATATTTTCCTACATTTAAAAATGTAGCCAGTGCCTATCTCCGCATTTGACACTCGCTTGCTTTAGATGCTGAAGGCGTGTGACAGACAGAATGACAGGCTGATTACCTTCTTACCTATTACAGAAAACAAATTATCTTTTATGTCGATATGATGTCACCGTTCTTTTTAATTAATTGTTAGTATATTCTTAACTATTGGAATTGCTGATATATTGAAAATATATCACGTATCGGATAAGAAGTGATAATGAATTGTCAGATTATAATATTATATAAAAACAAAGACTAACACGTTAGTGACAACCACTTATAACTCAAGATTGACTGAACCGATGTAAGTTATCTCATTTTTGGTGGATTGTTTTCCGCTCCGAATCACAGAATAAGTATTAAAATATTGAATAAGTTATCGAATAAATGAGTAAATTAATTATACGAATGCAAACAGCATGTGGTGCCATCTGTTGACCAAACTGCGCATCATTTCACAACTTGGTTTGATCTTGATCGAAGAACTGTGTTACCTCATCTAAAAATGTTGTAAGTACTTTAAAGTATCATAGCAATATTGCCGCTTGAGAAAATGCCTAATGTGTAAAACTGCCAAAGCAAGCAAAAAATAGTATTTACAAAAAAAGTTGTAATAATGTTAATTAAATCTTAAAATAAATTTATCAACAGTAGCAACGATATCATTAGGCTTTAAGATGGAACGAAGTTAGCCGTGTCAGCTAGTATTATTATAAAATGCATTAACAATATTCTGACTACAAAAAAACTTACATAGAATATACGTCATGCGCTGTCCACGAGCTCTATAACACTCGATGAAGCTCACTCTATGTTCATTCCACGTAGTTTGCCTCATACATTGTTGAGGGCACCCTTTTTATGAGGTCCGGTCAATTGTGCGATTCAGGTCAACATGGATTTGTTTTTGTCACCTTTATTTGGGGATTAGAAGGAAAGTGTCGTTAAATTCTTTATGTGCGACACTTAATGGGCACTATACGCGACCGATGTTACTAGTTTACGGCTTTTGCGTATTTTCAAGGAGTTTTCACGTTTATTTAATTTATTTACTGAAGTAAAGTATAAATATTTCATATTCTTTTAACATATTTAATTGAATTTATTATTATTAGAGCAGTGATAGACTGGCTTCTGTGTGCGACACTCATCCCTGAGGTAGTTGGTTCGATCCACGGCTATGCACCATTTCTATGTGCGCATTTAACATTCGCCCAAACGGTGAAAACATCGTGAGGCCTAAGGCCCAAAAGGTCTTCAGGCACAAGAGGCTGATCGTTTGCATATTGATTGATAATCGATTATCAAACAGATACAAAAAATGAGGCCTAGACCTAAAAAGGTTAAAGTGCCACTGATTAGTTTTATTTTATTATTGTTACTTTGTTTTTTGTACGGCATCATTAATGTATATCTGAACTAAATAAATTAGATAAAATAACTAGTTTCTGTATGTTGTCATTTCCGGTCAAAGAATTTATAATTATTTCCGGTCCAATTGGTTGTATCTCATAGTCATACACTTCTATATGTATTTAGATTTTCTCTTGTTCACACGTTAATTTTTCTTAATACAAATTTTATTTATGTTTTTAATATTATCTTAAGCTTGTTCACAAGATAAAAATGTAGGTTATCTGTAATTAGAAAGCCTTACCGATAAGGTAAACCTTTTTATGCTGTCTATTTTAAAGAAATAATAATTAAATATAGGATTCTAAATATTCTTTTGTTTTCAGGAAAAATTGTGTGCGTCAGGGAACACCCAATAGAAATGATAACTTATCCAAGTTGAACTATTTAATATTAAAATTGTAGGAAAAAAAGCAAAGGTTATTCCTAAAATTCTTATATTAATACAGTCAAAACCATTTACGACGACATCGTTTAGAACAACATACCGGTTATATTGACCAAAGTCAAAGGTCTCGGCTGAATTCTATTATATTAACTATCAGGTTATTAATAATAACGTCATCGGCTGCTACTACTAACGGTTTCTACGACCAAATGCTAGTAGTCCTTTGGATGTCGTTTTAACAGATTTTAACTGTATATATAGATATATATATTTTTGTACGAAATACGACTAGGGCTAGGGTTTAGCGTAGGGCTTGCTTGTTTACCGCTGTCTTAAGTGTGAGAGAAAGGAAAGCTATACAGACTGGCGACGTAACGCGTTACGTAACGAAGCGGTTTACCTGGGAGGGTAAGATTTTTTTTATCAAAATATAAAGAAAAATCGACTACGAGCTTTCATCTAAACCCAATTACATATTCGTAAATGTAAACATTACATATTTACCAACGTCGTTCATAAGCAATGTTAAAGTGAACAGTGGAAAATTATTATTTAAAAATCATATTTAATCCCGAAGATGTTGGAGTAGGCAAATTTTGCGTAAAATTAACGCTGCCTAATTATAGAGTCCTCCAACATAGATATATTAAACTAGAAGTATCTTGTTTCGTTTTGTTGTAAGTCTTACATAATTAAAATTAAAATACAGTAGCCTTCACCTAGGTACAGAATATAGATTGTCATTAAGTAAAAATTATAATACGCATTTATATATATGAGGGAAAAGGATAATATTAATAACAAAGACAGCTACTGGTAAACAGAGTTATACGGATAAACTGAAAGTGGAAAGAGGACTTGGCACAATAACGAGAAAGCACAACCTGAATTTTAACAAAATCAGGACCACATGCACATTCAAAAAAATGACGTCAGCGTAGATTTAAAGTTGTTATACATTACTTTTAATAGTGACTTTGGAATCACTATTATGATCGACCGATAAATATTTAATTAATAGATCTAGCGACATTTACAAATTAAATAAACACTAATATTAACGGTTTTCAATTAATTTTACATTGACGTTATAAAATTATAATGATAATGGCAGCTGACAGAAACACCATTGCTCCGACATAATAAATTATATTTAATAATGGCTATGGAGTCACTACTAGAGAGTATGTTTAGTAATTTTGGAAAATCGAAAGAACTACCAGTGTTGATTATAAACTAATTTGACTTTGGCGTTGTTAATTTATGAGGTCTGTGACATTTAGTGACATTTACAGCTGACAGTGACGCCATTGCTTCGACTGATATATATTTATAAACATCACATACAGATTATAGTTTCACGATTGTAATTTGTTTATTTATGCCAAATGAAACAGTAAGGGTAATTTTGAAGTTATCTAGGTAATCAAAGATGGGCTGTTGGATGCTTGCATCACTTAATTCTAGGTAAACGCTGATATGGGACACCAAAATACCTGTAATATTCATTGGACAAGGTGATGAAATTTATCTAGTATTCTAAGATCTATGTAGGTAGCTTGCTAATTGCTTGCCGTGCGCTCCCGTAGAAATTTCGCAATTTATTCTCCTTCGTTTCTGTCATGTTCCTTATTCAGCTTAAGTTTTTCCTTGTCTAAAAGGCATACAAAAATAATTATAAAAATTGTTTTCTGAGAATTATTCTATCCCCAACAATCCTGTACAAGTAGGATTCATTCAAAAATAATTTGAAACAAACCCTCTTTGTTCTACTGTTTTTAAAGGCGTATGTATTTTCATAAGTTATTTTATACAATGTACGGTTATGATATACAGTCAGGCCATGGAATACAAAATAAATTAGAAAAAGCTTTATAAACGCACCAGTGTTGCCGCTTTACACATGCCGTATAAAATAAACACGTCTATGACGTCAAAAATTAATTACAAAATAGTCGCTTGAATACACGGCATAACTTTGAAATGGGATTTTTCTATAACGTTAAAGAGCTATAGAGAAAACATTGATGAATCGTATCGTCCAAATTTGTCTACTTAATATGGAAGTACTATTAAAAAACAGCTATCCGAATTTACTATATATATTAGAATCTTCTTAAACATTGAAGTGCTATTACATATAATACCGAAATGCAAACGCAATTACCTGCAAAACAGTATATTTTCGTGCAAACGGTATTTCAAGGTAATCTAGGATCCGGTGTGTAATGTAATTTTCATTAGACAACAGGACGTACCATGTGCTCAGTGGCGCGTCGATGTCAACATTTTCATGCAAACGCCTCAGTATTAAGCCACAAGTATGCTTTAACATAGAACTTGTAAAACTTAGATGAGGCGAATTAAAATAAAATAAAATAAAAAAATTAATAAAAAAAGCCTTTTATTTCCTACAAATATAACTTTTTACATTGGTCCATCTCCAAACGCTTACTTATTTAATTAAAATTAATACCTTCTTATTTTTATTTATTTTCTATATTATTTATAACTATTTTTTTTACTGTTATTAATATACTACTTATATAATATTTGCTACTATATATATCATATTTACTACTAGATAATATTTACTATTACATTATTTTATTGTATTGTATTATTAGCTAGCTTGGTTAGATTTTAGGAGTTAAAAATAATAAATTAAAAATAAATAAATAAAAAGTTTTCACGAACAATATTTCTTATTGGCAAATTCTTAATATTTTCAGTGTTACCCATGCCAGTCTTATAAACTGCGCCGATGGACTTGTGTTAATATATCGAAGGTTAATGTGTGGTTATTGGCCTGTACACACATAATGCATACGTCTTGACTTCATCAAGACAATTAATATTGAAGCGAGTATTAATTGCGTGCATACAGCAATGTTAGTCGAATCAATCACTACTAAGGTCGGTTGGTTGGAATAATATGGGAGGAGTTGTGAATAAAATAGCATAGCATCTCTAGACCTACTCTAGATGGTGTGGCGTTTCTCAGCAGCGCTTTCCGAGGCACTGTATGCCTTAACCACCTACTTCTGAAACCAGGTGCCAGTAGAGATATTCAATCAATAATACTAAGGAGTTTTCAAGAAGCGTATCAATTTCTCAAATATCACGCCTCCCAGAGGTATCCGCGGGAGGTGGTAAGCAGATTATTATACAGCCTGCTCGTTTGCCTCTTACCATAAAAAGAGCAGACACAATATGTGGTTTTGTTAGCAGCGGTAATAAATAATAAAATAAAACTTTCTGAATGCCATATCAAAATTTCCCTAGTGAATGCTATAATTGGAATTCCTTTGTATTTCGCACGGTGCATACTCCAAGTGCATAACATAACTTGTGAAAATTGTAGGGCAACCAGCTAGAATAGCATCATTAGCGATATTTTATTGTTTTTAACACCTCGTAAAGGATTTCACTGAATTGTATGTGACCAACGTTGAAATGAACAATGTATTTATAACATTTATATTACTTAATTACGCGCACATTGACTGGGGTTATTCTAGTAATAAAGTAAATGTGCAAACTGTAATGTGTAGTTATAAAAAAAATCAATTGATTTGTTTGTTTTCTAGTGTACTTACATATATTAACTTATGCACAGTTACCATTGCAGTTTAAGTTTTAGAAATATATATTTAAGGATTCCTAGTTATTTAGTTTAGTTTATAAATTGCGGAAAAGAGGTCGAGGGAAAATTTACAAAATCTTAACGTATGTAAATCCTTCAGCTTACATAAATTAATATAACAAAAACAATAACTCACGTTAAAAAATAATTACTAAAATATATTATTAAAGGGAGTCCCTTTAAGCAAGATTATAATAGGAGGAAAGCACGCTGCCGACTATTAAGAATTGGTGTGTTCGTTTCTTGAATGACTCTAAGCCAAATTGGTTCGGAAATACAGCAGATTCCACATAGTGGTGGTGTGTGGCAGACATTGTCTTAAGAACCGCTCAGTTGCAGAACGACGGACATCAAGGTGATACGGATGAAAATATCTTATATTAATCATACAGACAAAAAAATGCATATTTAAATATGAAATGACATGAATTGAGACCAAATACCTTAAAGTCTTTATTTGTTTTGTTATTCCAAACCATATACATATATAACTCGTAAGCTGTAAAATATATTTATAGTATAAAAATACTGCAATTCAATGCCTAATAAAAACGCTACATACAAAGTAAGAGGATCAAACCTACGACCTCAGGGATAAGAGTCATACGCTGAAGCGACTTCTTCTCAATGAGTAGTTGAAGAAGTTCTAATTGTTTGGTGTTAATTTGTTGTTTGTTTGTTGTTAAAAACCGGCATGTAAATAGCACAATAGTGTACTTAAAAGATACTTAATTTTTAACTAAGTATACACACATGCACGTTGCTGAGGCATTGTGTATGTGTGTATACTTAGTTTAAAATTAAGAAACATCGAATTGCGTCTACTCCTATAAGTTTCGGTGTAAGTAATCTAGTAAACACGTCCATCTCGTATGATATATCTCGTATATCACTTGATAATAAGAATACATTTCTCTCATAGACTAAAGCGCTACATATACGTATATTATAAGAATCTTATTTTATACTGAAACCATACCCCAAACAGGACTTACTGATAGAGTAAATAGAAAGCTATGCTAGTTTTACCACAACAAATAATAAAATTAACACCAATAAACTTGCGTCCATTCATTTAAATGTTATTGCATTTCCGATTGTGTTGACTAATTTATGCAAAATGGATAAAAACAAATTTAACTTATCGAAGAATTCATGCATTTAATTATTTTTAAATAATTTTAAACTTCGTTTTAAAAATGTAGTATCGGGTCATTTCATTGTTAAATTTCAATTTGTTTCCATTAAAGTTTTAATTTTCTTATAGCAACGTTGTTAAGGTAGATTATTATAATAATTAAAATGAGTACGCATTTTTTGTTGAATCGTAACACTTAAATAATTGTTATGTTCCAATCATAATAAAAAAATACGTTTATTATGGAACATAAGATAAAAAGGTATCTCATTCCAAGTCATTAAATTTGAACCTGTATCCCTACTCATCGGAAAAGAAGACAGAGGGTGTAGACCGAGAGAAAAAGCCGACGAAAAAAACTCTCGGCACTCTTTTAAAAAAAATCATCTCACTCATCTCTCAAATCATCAAACAACACATATTTTAAAACAAATATAGCAAAATAATTAGAATAATTCAGAGTAAATCGTGAAATCTATCAAGTTCTTGACATCAACATGTGTCAGGCACAGAAGGCTGATCACCTACTTGCCTATTAGATTAACAAAAATCTGAGGCCCAGGCTTAAAAAGGTTTTAGCACCGCTTATTTATTTCTTATTATTACTATTTGAAAGTGTCAAATATTTATCTATGTATTATTATTTAGTCAATAATATTATTAAACTAATGCAGTTCGTATGTTTTACTAGATGTTATTATTAAAGTGATAAAATGGATTATTTAACATTTTATTAAAAACAATTATTTTAAACGACTATTGTCTAACAATTGTTGTATTGTTTAGAATATTTGAAGATACGTCGCTTTGTGCGAATATAAAGTTCATTTTTAATTTAGAATTCTTAAAACTCTTGTATTATGCAAGTGCAGTGGCGCAACACATTTCAACATAATCCTCGAAAGAATATCTTATCAAAGCGTACTATACTATATATAATATGCTAACTTGATGATTATATTTAAAGTGTCAAAAAAATTACTGTTATAACAAATAACAACCTTAATAATATTATCGGTTAGGAATAATCCTTAATCCAGAAAAAAAAGTAATATTTGAGTAAAATAATTCCTCACTGTTATTTAGATGTTTTTGCAAAAATTGTAAAAAGATATAATCAGCTTATGTCTTAACAAATCTCTTATCTACGTTTTATCTCAAAACTCTTCTCAAGATTTTTCCTTAAAGGCAGCCACATGAAATAAGATTAGTTTGTCAATTTTAATATCTTTATCGAAATAAAAATATCTTCAAATAGACGAGCAAATAATTATTTATTAAATATATATTTTTTTATAAAAAACCTAAATGTTCATTTTAGATCACAGATTCGATGCGATTAATATTTGCCAAGTTGTCCAAATCGTCATCCGACATTTTTATTTAAAAGTAAGTCCGGCGCAGGCGCTGATCAAAGATCAACTAAACTCAACGATCCATTTTACGCTTTTGACCTGTAAGATGTTTCTTTAAAACCATACTCTAAGAAATCCTCTACTATCATTTTTTTATAGAACAGGGAGCAAACGGGCAGGAGGCTCTCCTGATGTTAAGTGATACCGCCGCCCATGGACACTCCCAATGCCAGAAGGATCGCGAATGCATTGCCAGCCGTATAAGAATTGGTACGCTCTTTTCTTGAAGGACTCTAAGTCAAATTGGTTGGGAAATACTTTAGTGGGCAGCTGGTCAACGTTGCGCGTCTAAAACTGTCTTGAAAAATGCTCATTTGTGGAATGGCGGACGTCGTAGTGATACGGGTGGGTCGTTAACCGTTCTAGTCGATCTCAGCTGCAGGTATTAATGCGAACAACTCCTCTGAACACTCCATGGTAACAGATTTGTTTGTTGGTCACAAAACCAATACAAGGTTTGAATACCTGATCATGATGTATATTTATTTATTTATTTATTGTATACATAAATTAAATAGAAGAAGTTGGTGTGGTGGAAACACAAACTGTCCACAGTTTTTCTGTCCACCCGGACGTCGAAAATATTTAGATAATTAACTTATATACATACTCAGACCAGTGACATAATATACAAGAATACATTTTTACCATCAAACCATCAAAAATTGCACAAACAACGTTATAAACCAATTGAAACATTGTCGCTTCATAGATATATCTTCATACAAGGGACATCATAGGTATAATACAAGTTTTTAAAAGCGGAAACTTTGTAGGACATGTACGTAGTCGCCCAGAGTCGAGTGACATTTTAAAATGTTTGTGAATGCTTTATACAGCATCAGAATATCTTTCTTATGAAATCTTAAAATATTCTTTGTATTCGAAACAAAGGCAATTTTAATAACAGAACAATACCTGGATAGAAATCGTATGGACTTTGTGAAACACTAACTTGTATGTAAAGATTTCTTTATTCAGCAGTAGTTTCAGTCGTATATTATTAATGTGGAGACTTAAAATGTTTCTTTATTTAGAAAAGTTATGTACGAAGTATAGTAGTGAAATCTAGCTCAATTTTAAAATGAATACTACTTTGAAACTGACGTTTGCTGGTGTGATAACGTATCAGTACGTAGATATTTCCACGTCTCCGTAAAAAGCTATAAGTATTTTTTTTTGGTTATTGTTTTAGAATAATTGGAGTATGACTTTGAAAAAAATGCAATGCAAACAGCCAAGGCCAATATCGCGGCGCACATAGTTCGCAGCAGCTGACCGTGTAGTATATAGACATTTGTGCCAGTGCTCCACGCTATTTTAATATGTGTATATAATCTAAATAATTGTTAAGTATTATGTATGTCGTACTATCTAAGACACAGAATTCAATAAAAATATTAGTTGGAGACTTAGTCTACTTTTATTAATCCCATTATCATTCCAATTTTCCAAGTATAAAATTAAGATTGATAAAGCGGTTAATTAAATGTCTATAATGTGAAAAACATTTCACTTATACCGTGGTTTCATAAAACCACACAACATTTTTTTGTATAACTTTTTTTTATAAACACAATAATATAACATTCCTTTTTTTCTTTAGGCGCATGACGGTAATTTTGCTCTCTCATGAAACGGCACGAAGATGTGCAGCGTTTTTGTCGAAGAAATGGGAGAGAACGAGTGAGAGAGAGAGAAAATATAAAAGAGAGATCGAGAAAAAATAGAGGCTATTGGTTGATGTATTCGTTTAATATAAAATACTAGCGGATCCGACAGACGTTGTCCTGTCTATACGTCTTTAATTTGAAAATTTCAAACTTTTTTTAATAAGCTAAAACATTCTGGACCATTTTGATGAAAATTATTATTCAAATGTTATGACAATATCTAACGATCCAGCACATGGTCTACAATAACACAATGATAACAAAACTTTTTTTTTAATTTGATCGCAGCGCTAACTGTCGGGACAGACTAAAATTAAAATTCGAATATTATTTAAAATTTGACAGTGCGATGGTAGCGCCGTCTGTCGGATCCTATGTAAAACATTCCAAAATCAACAACTACTAATTAATTTAAAAAAACATTGTCCAGCGGACAAAATTGTGAATCTAAACCATTCTCGAATCTCTACGAACACACACAAAAAATTTCATCAAAATTGGTCCAGTCGTTTAGGAGGAGTTCAGTCACATACACACGCACACAAGAAATATATATATTAAGATTAGAACTCCATATGTCAATTCTGTCGCATAACGTCTTGTGCAGTAAACGCAGATTTTTATTTTTTTATATTATATAGTATATTATATAGTGCGTAAACAAATAGATGGAGTGACTAAATATGTACCTGTACGGTTCCTGGGTCATCAGGTGGTAGAAATAATAGAAGATTTGTAGATTGCCTTATATTCACCACTTCCGTATAACAATAGACTATGAGCGATATAATAAAATTATAATGAAATTATAATTAATCAATCGAAGAGAGTGCCGACGTCTGACTATGCTCTCGGGTGTAACTCCCATGACTTAGTAAATTGCAGAAGAAGAGAGTGCCTGCGGTCGGCTATCCTCTCGGCGCGTGACTCCGACGATTTCGGAAATCGTCCTGCTTATAAGAGATCCAAATGTACAACCATGGCACGTACATACATTGGAAATCTTCACGTTTTTAGCTGAGCATGATGTATGAGCCTTGGCATGTACATAGGGAAACATCACGCTTACAAGACTAAGAAAGCTAAGTGAGAAAAGTGTACAGCCTTGGCTCGTACAGTACCAGACATGATCATCTATTGGGGCTTGTAGTTATGATTCATTTACAAGGAAGTTTCACTTCTGACGTGTGTACTTTTTTTTAAATTGAGACATCCATTCACAATTACCCGCAGTTATGTTTCACATGAAAATATGTTTGTACTAAAAGTTTTATGTTGTAAATTTTGATAGTTTCGGTTGATACCGAGTAGGACATACATAGACCCTAGGATGATTCCTGGTATTCTTAGCGGCGCCATAATAATTTTCTTTACCGACAGGATAAAATGGCTAGTCAAAGTAATAAAAAACAGCGTATAAAATTTGTACTGGCTTATCTTGTTAAAATAAAAAGTACATTGTTCAATATCTTTCGGATTGATTTTAAACGAAATTTAATATAAACAGTGTCGAGTTCGTTGTTCAGTAGGCTCTATAGAAATTCGTGTAACATAATTTACAATCCAATCTTTTGTCTAAGCAGAATTGTTTACGGAATTAATTGGAAACGGTTACCCAAAAATATGATGCTATCGATAGACTTTGTAATTAAATTTTGCTTAAATATCTTATGGTTCAACAGTCATTAAACCATATGTCTGCTTATAAAGATATCTATTTCTATATAAACATCTTTTACTTTCCTGGAACACTGACAAATACATTATATTTTCTTACAGTTCAAAAGTAGTGTTAGCCTAGTGGGTTTAGTGTGCGGCTTTAACTACTGAGGTCGTCGGTTCGATCATCGGCAGTGCGCCAATAGATTTTGTTTCTATGTGCGGTGAAATGCTACGGCGAAGAAATCGTGAGGAAACCAGCCAGCCTAAGACTCAAAAAGTCAATGGCGTGTGTCAAGCTCTTAAAGCTGATCACCGAAGTGCGATTCGAATCGTCTACGACTAGTCACTTTAGAAGACGACGAATCTGTGGATGACCACAGGTTGGTCGCTTAGAGTTGCGTAGTGATGTGCATCTTCTACCCTAGGGAGTATTCAGAGAAATTGTTTGGACTAATACCGGCAACTGTGTTTCATTACCGAACGTCAAGGCAGAGTACAAAATACCATCTGTATCACCTTACCGCCCGTCGTTCTACAACTGAGCGTTTCTTAAGGCAGTTTTTGCAACACCACTAATATGAACCAGCTGCCCACTGAAGTATTTCCAAACCAATTCAACTTAGTATCCTAAGTAAAAAAACGTACCTATACTTTAAAATACGACCAACGCACTTGCGAGCCTTCTTATTACATAAAAAACGATACTTCGATCAAATCATCACGAACCAGACATAGGTGGTATTTACCACTGGTATTTTTAAGTTTAATCTTAAAAGTTACATCAAAATCTCAAAAGAAAGAATACATATAATGTTTTCCTTTCACAAGAAAAGCTGCGTTCATAATGTTGTTTCGAACATAAGTGCAACTATTAACATGCATAAATTATTTGAGTTGCAAGGAGCACGCTAAGTACATAACTTTTCATCGTATGCGCTAAAACCAACGCGACAATTTCGCTGTCTCGAATGCTTACAAACTTGTGAGCTTTGTTTTAAATAGTCGTAAGTCTCACTAGGAGTGTCACAAGCGGCGTTAACGGTATACTGCCACAGGGACAGAACTTTTTACATTTGTTTAAATTTTCTATTTATAATTTTTTTACTATAAATACTAATATATTTTACATATTATCATACAACGTGGTTTAAGAATTTTGTTAATATTTAGTTATATTTTACATTGTGCTAATGTTAAAGTAAATTACCTAATATTTTATTAACGTAACTACTTTAATAAATCAATTGATTTCAAACGAGATTATAAAGTATAATTGTCTTGGGTAAAAAGTTATATTACTCACAATATAGCAACAAAATAGTAATTTGGTAGTTGTGTAGCTACTTGTCGGTGGACTATGTAACTTTGCTTTGCCTTGTATTTTCCAAAGCACCACCACTTCATACATATAATTTGCAATACAAATATGTGAGGGTGTTAATTGTTATAAGTCATTTAAGCCCTTTCGTGTTACGCACACTAAGTAGCGACAACAAGAACACTACAAAGTTCACAAATGAAAGCTTCAAAATGTTAAGCTGCATTTTATAATATGGAAAATTCTTTGATAATAAATAGAATGTATGGTTTGTTTACATGTAGCAAATATATATTGTGTTTAAGTACTGGTAAACTGTTCTTTTACCAACTATGTAGGAAGTTGATGGTATTTTTTGTGTAATAGGACGCAAACGGGCATGTTATATAATATAATGGTTGACTAAATAAGACCAAAGTAGTTAAAGATAATCCCAATTCAAATTAGTTAGTACTTTTTCCAGTTACTTATTTTTTTATACATAATTGCACAGACGATTGGCCACAATCCTGATACTTGAGCGGCCTATTGAAGAACACGCCTGTCCAAGATGTGCCTATTTAGCTTGAATGAACAAATGTTATACTCTTTATAAAATATTTTTCTTTTTGTTTTGAGTTTTACTTCTTTCTTTAATTTATAAAACTTTTTTAATTTTTTTTAAAGTAAATTAATTAATAAAGCCTTTTATAAATGTGACGAATACTTAAATGATCCTAATCCTTGGGATTGATTTGCTCCAGTTCAAACAATTTGTACTAAAAACTTGGCGATTGAAAAGAGTGGCGGAAAGTTTTTTGCCAGTTCTTCTTACCCGCTCTACGCTCTTGACTTGCGAACTGGTTGTAAATTTACAATTAATTTAATTTGTTTTTTTTGACGTTCACAGGTGTATATGTTTACCTATATGAATAAAGATATTTTTGAGTTTTTGAGTTTTGAAACGCGTCATGCATACCTACATTAGGAACTAATACTATGAAACGTTAATTGTTTCATCTTGAAGAACTTTATATATTGAGACACTTATAATTAAGCTGCATAGAAAGCCACCTAAGCTGTAGGTCAAAGTTGAAAAGTCGCCAATAAAAGAGTGCTCATAACTAACGGATTTGGGCTAAACCCGGCTAGCAATATTGCAATGTACAATGTGAGAATTGTCCGTTCTGACCTAGTCCCCAAATGCTTGAGATTTTGAGATGTAATTGTATTTTGATTCTACTACTTATTATTTTAATAAAACCGTGAAATTGCCTTATATTTTATAATACTAAATCCTAAAATAAAGTCAGCACCAATGACTTTTTTTCTATATGTGCATTTAGTATCACTTAACATCAGGTGAGCCTTCTGCCGTTTGCCCCGTGTTCTATGAAAAAAACGGTAAAGGAAAACCTCGCAAGGATCCGGCTTGCTTCAGACCAAAAAGTCGACGGGGTGTGTTAGGCACAGGAAGCTGATCTCCGACTTGCCTATTAGAAACCAATGGACATGGAGCAAATACAGAAATATGAATCCATGAATCCCAGGCCTAATCTTAAAAAAATTATATGAACATAACAGACAGACAGTTATTTTTGGAAAAAGTAATACTCTGCTTTGGTAAACTCCAGAGGCTCTTTTATCTATGCCTTTTAATATATTTAAGAAATTTATTAAAGCTGTGTAAAAGGCTTACTATAAAGTTAACGGTTAGATATTTGATAAAAGGGCCTTACTACAAAGTCAACGATTAGATATTTGATAAAAGGGCCTGGTACTAGTGCTAGGCAGGCTACTTATAATTAATTTGCGATATTTGTTTTAAAATAATTCTTGTTTGATGATTTGCTTTTTTAAAAGAGTACCGAGAGTTTATTACGCTGGCTTTTTCTCTCGGCCTACACCCTCTGTCTTCTTTGCTGATGAGAAAGGATGCCTATGCATGTTTTAATTTATTATTACAACAAATTCTTAAAGTTTTATGCTTTAATATTTAAAAATATTTTTTTCTGTAAAAAGGATAGGGAGAAAACGAGCCTACGAGCTGCCTAAAAAGGGCATTCATAGCAGCTCAGGGATGGACTAGTGGGTGCGTTGCCGGCCTTTGAGAAAATGAGTATGCTCTTTTACATAACACACAATATGCTTAAAAACAACCACACCACCACTAATATACTTATATCCTGTACAATAAAGATTACTTAACAATATCTTTGGGCGCTTTTAATATTAATAATCTAATTTGATAATTAGTTGAATAGTAATTTGTTTGTTTAGGGGTATGAATATAAATTTGATTGCGCGTTCTCACAGTTTGAGATTGTCTTCAAAGTTAAACCGTATTTGCATATTAATTCTAAGGGGAGAATTCAAAAATT
Source organism: Pieris rapae (assembly GCF_905147795.1). NCBI lineage: Eukaryota > Metazoa > Arthropoda > Insecta > Lepidoptera > Pieridae > Pieris > Pieris rapae. Next base: position 7,903,174 of record NC_059527.1, read on the forward strand.
CAAATTCAAAAATCATTTATTCATATAGGTAACATAATGTATACTTATGAACGTTAAACAAAAGAATCTAGGTTTTATAAAAAAAAAACTTTGTAGACGTATTTACACATGTTACAATTACACATTTACATTGAAAAATAATTAAATTTTATGCAAAAAAATTTACGTAGTACAATGAATAAAAGATGGGTTGCGACAGTGAATATTTTGACTTTTGTTCGTCAGAAAGCGACATCCTTCGCCGTTACTTCGTATGCCCACAGCTATGTCTATACTTCTGCAAAAAAATATTCGGTTTATTAATTAACTTAACGAAATACATACCTTTTTTATTATCCGTTGATGTGAGCTGGCAAAAGTTATATTATTTGTAAGTGCCTAATAGTAAATTAGTTAGTAAATTTCTTGTAATTTTTATTATGTAATTTCATGTTTTTTTTTGTTTCCTCTCTAAATTATATTCCTGTTCATTCGTGTCAATTAACGATCACAGGAGTGTTTTTATAAATAAACTAGCCGACCTGGAAGACGTCGTTTTGCCATGTATATACATCATTTATAATAAAAAATAGGGGTTGATCGTAAAGTGGTAATTAGGGGTTATATGTAATTACTAATGCTGTATCATAAAAAAATATATTTTTTTTAACTAAGATTGAAAAAAAAATTAGGGGAGGATTACCCATTTAGGGGGATGAAAAATAGATGTTGAATTTCATGAGAATCGAGAAAGCCGTTTCGGAGGAGTTTAACCACAAACACCGCGACATGAGAATTTTATATATAAGATAAATAAAATAAACACTGACCTGAACAACTTAAATAGCTTGAAACATGGAAATTCGTATTTTTTATGCCTATTTATTCTTTCATCTGGAGTCATAACCCTCGATTTTATATCATATGATACCTACCAAAGCCATGGAGGCTATATTAAACTACGTAATGTTTATTTCGTCGGGTTTAGTTTCTTGTTCATTAAAGTCGCAAGCAGATTTTATTTTACTTAAAAAATATTAATTAAAACTAAGGTCTCTTGTTTAAAATAATCAATATATCATTTCCAGTCTGAATATTGTACATTAAAATATATTTCACTCCTAAACTACGTATACAACCTTCGCAGTTTCGCCTACTTCTTAGTTTCAAGCAAAAACTCTAGATGGCGCTAAATTTAAATAAATATCGTTTCCGGATACGCAAATGAAAACTGCAATCGCGTCTTATGAAGGGTTACCTTACCATTACCTTCAGAACATCAGCTATTCAGTATAATTCCTGCCTAGAAAGTTCACGAGCATCGTTCAATTATATGGGATATAAGCGAGTCGAAAGGAGACCCATGACTTTAGTTTCGAATTATATTCCAGTAACATTGAAGAGATAAAGTACTAATTAATTAAAATAAAGCAGGTATACGACCCTAGCCACGCAGACAATTGAATGAGAGACAGATGTTGCTGAAGGTTACACTGGCGTAGAAAATAAAGGTCTGGGTTTTTTTTTACCCGAAATTTTCATATTTTATATGTGTAAGTCACACTGACCGATAGAACGATATTTTTGCTTGTATTACGGCTTCGGTGATGTATATACGTGGTGTACTTATACATATTATGACGATTACAACTCTTTCAACTTTTTGAATCGTTATATCTCAAAAACGGTGGCTCTTAGGAAAAAAAGTATTTAGACATTTTTTATAGATAATTATCTGATATACAATTTTTGTCTGAGATAATTTTATGATAAAACTTACCATTTTGCTGAAAATCGCGAAAAACCCGTTTTTGTGACCTTTGACCCCGAGTAAATTTTTTTGCACGTGCCGGATCGATGAGGACTTTTCACATTTCCTTTATAATAGTGCATTGAGCAATCCTACCAATATTCAGCCAAGTGGGAATTTTTGTAACCTTGGATGTCTAAATTGACCGGAGTATTAAATAAAATTTTAACTAAAAACAATGAAAAACTTAAAACTTCAACCTTTTATCACTAATAATAAATAATGTAATTCTGGTGAATTAAGCCAATGTGCAACTAAATACATCTGTCTTACACGCAATAATATTCAGAGTGCGCAAGACACGCGTATCTGGTGCTTCTCTGAGTAAATATGTACGCGCCCTAGGCACTTCAAGCAATTGCAACCGCTTACCACACCTACTGTGATTATTTTGCACACGCGCACAGTCTATACAACAAATCCGCATCATATATTTAACCTCTAAGTATGTATGACTATAGACCTTTATGAGTATATCTATCTATGGATAGATATACTTATAAAGGTCTATAGTCTAATTCGTATCTCAAATCACAATATCGTTTTCAGCGCTGTCTAATATTTAAACTTCATAATATATAAAAAGTGGTTTTAAAGCTCTTGAAACTAAATTGAAGTTTGATTGACCTAAATTCCACTGAATCGTTGGTTAACCAACTCAATCATGTGGCTCATTCCTATTGTGTATATTAAATTAAGCCAGTGCATTTGCCATCAACAAATAAACAGCTCTAAGCAAACAGTTCGGCTTCCGTTATCGGTGTCAAATGTCTGCAATGTACTTTGCAGTGAATAGAAGCTGGGGCCACGAAAATAGCGGGTAATTATGCTTTGCATACGTTACTTTAACATTTACATATTTTTCATTGAAAATATATGTCACAGATTGGAAACGATTAGTAGTCACTGGTTTACTGTAGATACTGATTTACTGATAATGAGAGATGTAAATACGTTATGAGGCTGTATATTATACACAGTTCTCATTCACATTTTACGTTATACACGTAATAAGAGAACGTTTATAGTAATCATTCATCTAGATCTTGAGCTTCGAGTTTTATCTCGGTTCATATATTTCCAGATCTCTTTGCCTCATCTGCAAATATCGCCAGATTTGTTTAGGACTACAACGTTTACTTAAGAATTCCAGACATGCGCCTGGTTGAGAATTCATTCAGTCTATCGCGTTCCAAATGAGGTTTGACTTGCAAGCGGGAAGTACGGAGAAGCCGCTAGTTTAAGGCCACGATTCTCTTGGCCCCGTAGTAGTTAATTGTATTCGTCGCAGCGGTCGCCGTGTGATCAAATCTGACCGTTATCAATACGCTACGTCAATGCCGTTATCAATTACAATCTTGACTTGTCAAGTGAATTCAATATTACTCACTACTGCCTGTAATCTCCTGTTACAAATTATCCTGGCTTCGATTGATAGGCTTGTGTCGGGTATATTAATCGAAGTTAGGAGTTGGGTTTCATTTCGGCTTATTTTATTTCATAACATTTAGAATTTTTTATTTTATTTATATATGTATGTTTCGTGAAAAATTATTTACGATAATTAGATTTATGTTTATAATTAAGACTAATAGTAGATTACTGTGAAATATATTAGGATGAGATTTACAGGCATTTACTATTTTCAAAATAGACATTAGTCACTTATGTGCTAACGTTACAATTTGAAAAAAAAGTTAGTACTTGGATGAACTTTTATTTCCGTAGATTGGGATCATCAATAGATGGGTTTTTATATATTATATTAAGTATATAAATTTAATATTATTTTTATATATAGTAACCTCTATGTGAGAATCCTTTTGTTATAGACTACATGGGATAGAGACAAGTTTTGTAGATGACACTCTTGGGACTGTCAACAACGATGAGTGAAGTCCTGCATGCTTATAGATAAGGTAGAAAATTAACGAAGGAAGTAGATTGTGCATCTCCATAGCATTCTCCGGAGTGTATTCTACAGACAACTGAAAAACAGCAACTGAACGGGGTAGTCAAGACTTATGAGTTGAGATTCAATGGGTTCGTCGTGTATACTCCACTTAGCCCTCCTCGAAATAGCATCCAAGGCACCCAGATGACATTCGCACCGGCCCAGTGATGACTGCGGTACTTCACACACGAATGGACTTGATAAAGAAGCCTAAATTGCTAACCAAGATACGTATTTCGTTTTCATCAAAGACTCAATGAAATGTTATTTATGTTAGGATTATACAACATAAATAAATAATAAAAGGTTACATGAAAGTGGAATTAAAATGACAGATAAAGCAAGAAAATAAATCTCTCAATAAATCTGTCGTTGCTTAAGTTTCGGGATTAGGCAAGTACTTTGAATTATCTCAAACTCGATGTTTCAATAAGCTGTATACAAATTCTTTAAACTTGCATTCGAATTTACGCCGTATGTGCAGTTAACTAAAGTGTATTTTAATTTGAATATTCAATATCTTCTGCGCTTTTTCGTTAAGGCAATATGAACTGTAATATCCTGATATAGGGTAGCAAATTGTTTGTACGAAATGTCGCGTAAGGTTTGCGTAAGCAGCGCAATTTAAAGATTGCCTCTGGGTAGAGGTACCGGATAATGTCAATCATGTTGTTCAAAGATAAAAATATCTTTTTGACATTCATATCGCACGCGTTTACCGAAAAGGTTATGAAAATTTCTTCTGTAACACGCGTGGGACATACTCAACCCTTTATTTAAAATAGCTACCTGAATACTAATGCGATATATTTTATTCTCAGCAGTATTTTGCTTGATATTGAATCTTATGTAAATAGTAGGTGGAAATTTATCGCGTTCAGGGACTTTTAATAAGATGACGATTTTTTATTCTAATGTAATTTATCTTTTTGAGCTCAACCTTAGCATATATAAAATTCTTATGCCCTTATGTAAAATCTATATTTTATATATAAAAAATGATTAGTTCACATAATAAATTTAAATTATACTTTTTTTGAAGAAATGACTAGGATATTGCTAACGATACAATAAGTAAATTTTCAAAATAAATGAAACAGCTGAATATCAAATTCCCAATAATTTTAATAAATCGTTTTCTATACATGGGTAACACTGAAAACTGATCTGACTGTTGTAAACATTGCTAATGAAAACTTTTTGGAATTTTCAATTTTAGAACTCTTTGGTAACCTAATGCTATATCTTCAGATGTTAACAGATCAGTACTGCTGCTTGGTCAGAAAGGTTATTCCGCGAAAGTTATGCTAGAAGATGAAAAGACTTCAGACTGGTATGTCAATTGCTGTTTACCTGTCTTGGAAAAAATTCGACAGCAGCGTCCTCGAAGCACCTACACTACGACAATGCTTCAGCACACTCTGGAAAACGGACTGTTGATGCATGCAATGATGTTGTGCATTTGATAATGGCAGGTGTCGAGATAATGACTTTGTAGATAGAAAGGATCAAATGCTAATAAATAAAATCTTTACTCTTTCTATCTATAAAATTAATAACAACAAACAGACTAATATTCAAATTCCCAAAGGTTACATGCAATCAATATGCGCTATACATCATCATAAATTACTGGTTCATAAAATCAAAAGATACGTAAGCGAAAAGCGTTAGCAAGCAACAAATTACCATATTTACCCTCTGTGAGGACCTCTCTTGTCGTGCGTAAATCATTTCTGAGTTAAGTAGCTGTGTATAAACAACTGTGTATGACACCGGTGCCGAAATTTTGTTAGGTTAAAGTAGCAACATTTTACTAAGAAAATACGTATACATATTAGAATTACTATTACATCAATACAAAATAAATGTTCTTCTTCCGTTTTCTGCGATGACGTATGTCGGAATTGCATTATACAGGCTTATAATAAAGCGTTAAAATTTAAAACGGTATAGTAACTACTAAGGCTCGTCGTTTTTAACTTATTAAACGATTTCAAATCTGCATCGAGTTCGATCAGTTACTGCATTGGAGTTTCTTGGATATTTATCTCAATGCGTATTTAAATTACCTTTAAATGGCTTGAGAGATAGTAAATAGGAGAAAATATCAGTGATACATTAAAACGATTTTTTTTACTTTCTCAAAAACTTCAACCCCGACTTGCTGACCCGTGTCGGCGGGCGACGGGCAATAACGCAAGCATGGCTCTTAGTAAGTTCCTTTGCTTACTCCATGATGAGATTTAAGAGAACGACAGTAAGTGAAAGAGGTAATGTTGGCTAACGATAATGATGCGACCGTTACCTGTTTGTTCCTAAACTTGATTACTCTTATATTTTAATCTACATTATTTTCAGAAAATACAGTGCTAGTAAGTTTAAAAGTTAAATGTTTTTTTTAAGAGAAGTTTAAGTTTTCGATATGGTACAGAATATATTAATATTTAATTATTCTTCACTGTATAGAGCGAAGTCGTTCTTAATTTAGATTTAAAATGTTTAAAAACAGTCTCATGTCAATTATGGCAAAAAATTACTACGACTATATTAATTATAGTTTTTTTCTAAGTAATTATAAAAAATTAAGAATTCATATACATTTGTTTTATTATTAACCGTAATACACACACAATTTTATATTTTCCACATGCAATTTTGACAAATTATTAGTTTTGAAGTAAAAGAGTTCCTGTGAGAAGCCATGTCCAAAGTATGTTAATTCTGTATTCAGTTTATAAAAACATGTTAAGGACAAATTTAGTTTAATCGAATAAAAATATTTGGAATACTAAAAATTTAATCTCTAAAGAAAAAAGAGAAATAAAAGAATCTTCTTCAAATAAATAAAATAATTTAAACTTATTATCGATATTCAGGCGACAGAATTCTCAGTTTACAAAACAAATGAAAAATGTAAGCCGGTTATAAAAATTTAATTCTATAATTGGAAAATATGCAGCATCCAAATTGAATTGCACGGAAAAAGTTATGGCGAATTCCCTCAACAGAGACTTATATTTCATACAATTATGGGTGAAATAATTTTATCTTCAAATTCATATTAAAATGTTTCGTCTGCTCGCTTCCAAGTAATAATTTACATACAGATGTCAAGGAGGCGGTAATAAATTGTGTGAACGCACGCCGATGCTTCCTGTATTAAACATGCGACTTGCGAAATATTTTATTACATATGTTACGTAATAATTATCCTCCAAGAAAAACGTATTTTATGCAAATGTAATCGAGTTTTTTTAATTGAATATTGTATTTTAATTTGAGAAACAAAAATAAGGTTTTATATTAATATTTAACCCCTTCCTGCATGATTTTTTGTTTTCGAGCCAAAAAAATATATGTTACGTAAAAAAATAAATAAAAAGACACGTATTTTAAGAAATTAAAATTTATTAAAAAATACGTAAGAAAATCAGGTTTTTCCACTTTGGTCTAAATATGGCACAATGAGCAGAAATTGCAAAAAAAAAGTATTAAAAAGTATGAAACAGCAAGAAACAATTCCTCTTCTCATTCAAGCATAAGTTGACTTGACATTTCCTGCATAGCACGTGGGATCTACCATTGCACTCAGGAACTTTGCAACGCTGCCTGGATGACCAGATAGGTACGTGATCCAGCTGGTCAAGACGAACATCCTGTGATGGCATTATTGCAATAGCTCCTCTAGACTTCTTCTCTTGGATTGCATTTTCGATTAGATTGGAGGATGGCCGTCCGCGTTTGGCGACTGTGCTGGGCTTATTGGTCATAGTGAGGGCTTCCGCCACAGCTACTTTGAAATCGCTAAGGGGCAACCATGCATCAGCGTCAGCATTTCTGCGTTTATATAACAGCCAAGCATTGACTGTCATCATATCTATAAGATGAAAGAATATGCGGTGATAAAATTTGTGTGATCTGATCTGGATCCTGTAATAACCAAGAAGTGCATCTAACAGATCCACACCTCCCATATGACTGTTGTATGTCGTGACAACCTTTGGACAAGGAACAGCTTGGTACACTTTTTCTTTTTTATCATAGCGTCTCACTTCTGTTATGGGTTTGCTACCAACGTAGGTCGATGCCAAGTTTACTACTCTCTTGTCATACCATGTTGTCACAGATATGTCAACATTGTCCACGGTTGAAATTTTTTCAACTGTAGCACCCCGTCCTTTCTTTTTCAACTCCTTTTCGAGTGGAACTTTATATCCTGGAACGCGGTTGGCTTTGATTGTACCCAGGGGCAAAATACCCTGTTTTGTTAAGTAAACTAAAAGTGGTAGTGATGTGTACCAATTGTCAAAGAAAAGTCGGTAGTTCATGTTATGTGGAATGGTTCTTGCAAGCCGGATGACAACATTGCTTGAAGTGCTGATGTTCGGGAAATTGCCATCTACAGTTTCAGAAACATGAGCACCTGTGTACAGCTCAAAGTCGTAGCTGAAACCAGAACTGCCGCTCAAGACAAAGTTCTTGTATCCCCACTTATGTGGTTTTTTTGGGTTGTACTGCTTCATTGTAGACCGGCTTTTAGTTGGTATTATTTGTTCGTCGACGGCCATATATTCCTCTTTGGGAATAGTCAATAGTCGTTCTCTAACTTGGACAAGAAATGGCCTAAGTTTATGGAGAGGATCATAGCCAACCTGACCTTTTGGAATTTGGGTTGAGTTATCATTGAAATGTAAGAAACGTTTTATTTCTTCAAAGCGATTACAGGACATAAACGAATTCACTTTAGGGTGTCCTAATGCCGAACTCCAGTAGTCTCTGGTCGAAGGCAGCTGAATAATGGACATCATAAGGCATATACCAACAAACTTTTCTATATCCGTACTGGTAACTATCATCAGCTTTTCGGGGCGTTTTTCAACTGCATATTTGAGAGTTTCTTGTGCAATGTAGAGAAACATATCATCGGTGAACAAATATTTGAAAAAATGAATGGGTGTCTCTAATTCCATTATATCAGCAGGCAAGCTGGTATTGCCTAAGAACTGAATTTCTGTTTCCGTTTTCTCTAAAAAACCGTCCCTCCATCTAGGTTTTGCGTTCCTATTAGCACGTGAACTGGTACTGGGGAGTTCTGATAATGGAATGTCGCCTTCCGTGTCAGAATCTGATTCAGGTATTATTATAGGTGGCCGAACACTAGCCCGTTTTCTATAGTTATCATCATCAGAAAGCTCTTCATCGGTGCTGCCGTTAGGAAACTCTTGAATGATGGTGTGTACACCACCATAAAATTTTCTTGGGTCCATTATACTACAACAAAACAATATACATCTAAAAATTGGGTCTCTTAGTATTCCATCCGAATGGATTGTTGTTCATATAAATTGCATTTAGCCTGAATCACTTAGGTATTTATTGACGTTAAAAATAAATTTCTTCTTAATCTAATCTTTAATTATTAAAACTTAAAAAAAAATGTTTTTCATGCGATAATCGAACCCACTGCCTTTCATTGAAATAAAAAACCACAGTCCGCAAGTATTACGTTAATGCATGATGTACCAAATATAAACCAACAGTAAAAAGAATATTTCTGCATGTTGGCTCATATTTAGTCCAAACCTAAAAATAACATTTTCGCAGAGTAAAATCATAAAAATACAGAAAACCTTACCTTGTCCTGATCAGTTACAATATTTCACCAAAGATACGTATTTTTACTTATAGAAATTGCGTTGATAACTATTTTTAAACCAATTTCAAAAACACATGTACGCGGGGCAACGGTCGAAGTATGTCCTTCTAACTTGCAACTAATTTTTAGTGCAGTTATTCACTCAGAGATGGTGTTGTTAGTATTTAGTATGGAGGCGTACGTACCGTTTATGATCCTTCTTGCAGAAAACAAAGATTTATTTATACGGACAGGAAATATTGATCAAAGAACGGTTTGGATCATATTTGTACCAAAATGCAGGAAGGGGTTAAGCTTAAGATTTAAGCACATTAAGATGTTCTAAACTAGTATAACAATGTTAAAGACATTAAAACAATAAAAAAAATAACAATATACGAATTTTGGGTATTATTGACATACTAAGTTTTACGCAAATAATTATTTCGGATCAAAATTATAAAAATATCACGACTAATTAATAGTCCGAGCAGTGTTGGCCTAGTGGCTTCAGCGTGCGACTCTCATACCTGAGGTCGTAGGTTCGATCCCGGGCTGTGCACCAACGGACTTTCTTTTTATGTGCGCATATAACATTTGCTCGAACGGTGAAGGAAAACATCGTGAGGAAATCGACATGTCTTAGACCCCAAAAATTCCACGACGTGTGTCAGGCATTGAAGGCTGATCACCTACTTGCCTATTACATTTAAAAAATGATCATGAAACAGATTCAGAAACCTGAGGCCAAGACCTAAAGAGGTTGTAGCGCCACTGATTATTATTATTTATTAATAATATACGCTTCTTTATTCAAGAATAAACTGTTAAAAAATAGTCGACAGTTAATTTGTTTTTATTCAGAGTGAACCCATATAGGTCGAAAGCTCGCGACCTATTCAAGTTTTGCGTGGTTTTGTAGTGTTTTTCTGCTAGTGATAAATTTATGTTCTTACGTAACCGAAACAACTCAGTGCCCTCATTTCCGAAAGACTATTTCGTGAAATGTGTTTTGTTTTGTTTATTTCTGATTTTCACGTTTTTCTTTTGGTAACTTTCTAGTGATTTATTTATTTATTTTTTAACACTTCGTTGCATTACATAAAAATACTAAACATAATGAAAAGCAACTGGCGGCCTTATCGATTTCTTCCTTCCACTGTGAGTAAAGGAAAAAAACCATGGATTTAATTACATAAGGTAGTCAAGAAGTGCAAACATACCTATTACAAATACAATAAGAAGGAAAAACATACTTAACAGATCCAAAAAAAATTAAAATAAACTAAAAATAAACTGATATAGGATACATAAATTATGATAATCTAATTCATGTAATCGGTCTGTGATAAAGAAAGTCTAAATAGGATTTCAGAGTAGCGATTGCCCCTTAATTATTTAAAAATAATAATTTCAGTACCATTATTAAGTATATGTAGTTATTATATTTAAAACTATATTAACATGACCTCTGAGAGAAACGGTCTTCCCAAATTCTCCCACTTCTCTCTTAACTTCATTACTATTTCCAATTTTTTATCGTGTTCTCTTTAATTTTATCTTCCTGTTTCTGGTAGGCGTTATCTTCCTTTTCTTCCCACTGTGTTATACCAAGTAAGATCCTATCTGAACCATCCAGCCAAAAAGATTATTACTTGTAAAACATTCAAAATATGTTTGTTTGATATTAATAATTCAATATACTCAGTATTTAAAGGCCCAAAGCAAACCAATTTTCCATACTCTTCACGTTAATTGAATTGAAGGCTTTATAATTACATCAACATTCGATAAAGCATTTAAAAGCCTCTTTTGGTACTATGTACCACTTACAATTTTAATCAATTGTATTAATTGCATTTGCTGTTCAACCTGCGTCCTTGTTGAGAAATTCATTGAGGAATGTTTGAATTTTGGAAAAACAACTTTAATGTGCCGGTGTAGGGTCGATTTTGTATTGGCAAAATCAGTGTTTTAAAGACAATTTTATTTTAATCACTCGTATCGAACAATCGCTGGCTACCACACACAATGAGGTGTAATTACATCGTTTTCTCTTTGACGGTGCGTTTTTTATTCTATTTGGCTTGCACAACCTTTGTGTTATTTATACGGATACTAATTAATTTTCTCTTTAGAGTCATTCGTACTCACAGACGTTCACTAAACTATTAAGCTGAGATTTAAAGTCCACTGAAGAGTTGTTAATTAAAATAGCCTTATACTTTAAACCGACTTTAAAAAAGGAGGTTGTCAGTTAGGAAGAGATGAGTGAGCGTTTATTAAGGCAATTTTTACCAGGCACCACCAGCTGCCTACTAAAGTATTTTCGAATCAATTCGACTGATGGACCTTCAAGAAAAGACCATACGAATTCTTGAAATGCCGGCAACACATTTGCGAGACTCACTTAACAGAAGTGAGCCTACCCGTTCAATAAAAATGAATTAATCAATTGGCTCGTTGCACTATCTTTTACTTATGTAATCTGTTATTAGTGGTAATTTTTATCTACTGAGAGTGGATTAATTTTGCATAAGCAGTAACTTAGCACTACCTCTAAAGCCTTATACCGGATAATTATTACTGAAAATTTGAATGTTTCAATTGTACTTGACGTATTGTAAACTATTCAAATTGCACAAATTTAATTACCAAAGTACTCAGTGATTTTAATTTGTATGCTTATTGGCGATCAACAGATTATTAATATTAGATTTTGATTACTACTACTTATTATGATATAAATAATGATGTATAATTTATAGATAAATATTTGTATTTTATATTTTCGCAATACTAGTGACACAGATTGAATAATTTGAAATCGAATTATTAATACCAAAAAATCAAGAATCTTCGTACTGCGCACTACGGAAGCTGTTTTTTTGTATATATTTTATTGTTTCTATATCTATAAAGTTAACATCTGTCTTTTTATGTAAACAAAACAAGTTGATGTGTATTTGATTAATATAAATAGCTCAAAACTACGTAGCGCTACGCCGTAGCCGTTCTACGTTCTACACAATAATGTCTATGTTTTAATCTCAGAGGTATTTGTTACCCCAAACCTTTTACGAAGTAAGCTGACTCCAATTTATTACAAGCTGGACCTGCCTTCAGCGATATATTTTTTACGGGCGTTTGACCGGTCTAGACTTGATAGGAAATATTTTATACCACTACTCTTTGTTATACGTTTTATTAGATCGATGTATTTTGATAATATACTCATTAGTAATACGTCTGACCTCTTTTGATGTAAATCTATATCTGTGGTTTTAAATCAAATGTATATTATATATTTAAATCATTTGATGGCAAGCTTGGTTATTTAAACGTTTGATTATTGTCATTCTTATATATACACATAACTTTAAAACAAATACTTGCAGCATAGGACCACGTAAAATTTTATTATAACTGATAAATCCATCAGACAAGAGGTGTATAGAAACGATTGCTGTATACCAAAACCCTGTGTAAAAAATAGTTATGTTTTATTTAATGTTTTTTATTTTGTGGTTGTTTGTTTAATTTTTTTGTTCATAGATTGATAGATTGCTTATATTCTATTGTAATTGATATGTTTGTGTGTTAAATTTGTGATGTCATATTTTCTTAAATTTTTAGGGATACTTATTGTTGTAGAATGTATAAATAAAAAAAAAGTATATTTATTAAAAGGCCGGCAATTCGCGAGCCTTCGAGAGTGTCCATGGGCAGCGGTATCACTTAACATGAGGTGATCCCCCTGGTCTATAATAAAAAATAGTAAGTTACTGTGCATAAAATTACATAGGGCATGTGACGTTATTTCACGTATAAATTCAGTGTATTTTTCCGCTGTAACATTTTGCATTTAATTAAAGTGTATTATGTGAACAAAGTGAGTCGTAAATTAATAGTAAGAGCCGTTTTCCGACAGAATACGTAATAAAGAAAAATTTTTGCCGCTCGCTTTGTGTTGTACGTGAGCCAGTGTTTTTATTTGCTTCATAATTTTCAATTGTATGTGTTAATGAGCCCCCTAGAGATTAAATGCATTATTCAAAAGCTACAGTATTTTGTAACTTTATGCCTTTTTTAAAGGATTACAATGTACGACGGTGTTTATATAACGAACTTCTATTAAAAATATTGCGATAAAGAGATTTTTGAAATTTATATGTATTACAAAACTTAATTTTCTTACCTACTATATAAAATTATTTTTAACCTTTACCTGTTACCAATCAGGGTTTTGAAAGATAGATAGTAGCTGCTTCTCAGACTTACTGAATATGCATAAAAAAATCATAAGAATTGGTCAAGGCGTTTCGGTCCAATATGGGAACGAACACGAGAATTTTAGATATATAGAGATATTACTCACGTATATGACCTTGTAAATATCATAAATTATTTTCATTATTTTAGATAATAAATTTCCAAATAGAAATATAATTATAACCCATTCAGACAACCAAGTCCACTTACATACACCACATTTTTAACACTATTCAGAACGTTGACAATATTGTGGTCTGACTGCACTGAATATTACATTTGGAACATCTTGAAAAATATCACAATGCAAGCACGTGATTTAACGGTGTGTGCAGATCCTGTCACGTTCAAATGCATAATGTCCGACACACGTGGCCCTGCATTATGAGTTATGACTCTATTACTCTTGCAATCATATGTCGCTCTTTTAACACTGTGTTTTGTATTGTATTGTGCATTTCTGTTATATATTTGACGAGTAGAGAGGCATCAGCTATATCAATGAATGTTCTAAACGCATACAAATGCTCCAGTTAAGAAAAAATACTGTGAAAATCAAAGATAATATAGTACAGATGATGAGAAAAAATAGTTCGCGGTGGCAGCTAGTACGTATATATAATTGCAAAAGCCTATATATATCTGAAATCCTATGCTTTATAATACGCGAAAATAATAAAGTTTTAATCCATTTAAGAAATAAAAGAAAATTCATATAAAATTAGCTTCTACTTCAATAAAAACTTTTTTGCTTATAACGCAATGGAAATAGTAACGATAAATCTACAGACTTAAAACTTCTATTACTAGAACTGTGAAATAGCTATTCCAATCAGCTCAGAGTAGCAACTTCAAGCTACTTAAGGCTAAGCCCCAGGAAGTAGTTAGTCGGGTAATTGTTTTCATCAGTAACTCACTGAAACTTTTACCGCACCCGTAAATTGGCGGGAATTCTCAACAAAAAGTATTTTATGGATATTAAAAATTTGTGGTCTGGTTTTTGCTGAGTTTTGAACAGATATTTTATGGGTTTCCATGTTTTAGTTGTTTGTATTGCTTAGTCTTTTAGTTATGTGTTTCAATTTGTTTACGCACTCCTCTGGGTGTAAGTGTGAGAATTGCGTAAATCATATATAGTTTAGATTCACAAATTAGCCCGGCAGGTGGCGCTGCAGTCGGTAATTTCATAATTAGTTTAATATCCTTATCGCTTGAAATATCATGCAGCAACGTCTGACAATAAAACTATGACTATTCCCTTAGTTGTAGTTTATTTCATTAAAAGATCTCTATCTATTCTATATATCTGGTAATAGTAGTCTACTATTCCAACAAATTTTGTTAATGATATATTTAAATTTCGTAATTTAGCACAATTTCTTGGAAGCTTTTTTCACTCAGATATTTCAACAATAAAACCTACATATCAAACCGAAAATCCTTCTTTAGAAGTCGGTTAATAGAGCAGTTTATTTTATATTTTCCTACTAATACAACTAATTTGTTTAATAAAAAAAAATCATAAAGAAATATTGATCAATTTCTTTAAAACAACCAAGGACTAATTACAAAAAACTTAATACTATAATCTATCAAGGCGGAATACGAATTCATAAAAAAACATCAACGAAGGCACTTCTAGAATTTACTAGAATTTAATTATATCTGTAAACGACCGTCTAAGAAATTATTTGCTATTCATTAGTCATATAATGTCTTTTAAAACGTTGATGCCATCTACCTGCATTTTTGTAAAAATATTGTACATAATATATTAGCAACTAAAATTTTTATTTTATAAAGCTTATTTTTAAATAATTTCATTACACGATATACATAACTAACCTACTCTAAATTTTCTCACTAAGTGAAAACAAACAAATTCTTTGAGAAATAAATCTTGGAACCGAATAAAGCAGATCAATGTCTTCTTCCGTTAAATCATCGAAAATTAAGTACGTAATAGCATAGCAACAGAAATTAATCTTTGTAAGCAAAGACTCAGTAAATAATAGAACTTTAAGTGTAGTGAGATAGTTTACTTTAAACAGTTGAATAAGAAGACGTTTATAAAATGCACGCACTTACATACTCGTGGGAACAACACGTACAATGTTCTTAAAATACCTTAACGTTAAGTTAAAATAATTATTATCAAATTTTAAACAACTACACAAATTTACAGTAGAATAACATGTTTTTAAAGAAATCGTTTATAAATCCTTTATAAATATAAACTGAGATAAAATAAATATTTTTACTTGATAATTGGTTTTATTTGAGAACTTTGGCCATTGCGGGTGATACAAATTGTTATAGAAAATAACATCCAGAACAGTGTTAGCCTAGTGGCTCTAGCGTTCGACTCTCGTACTTGAGGTCGTAGGTTCGATCCCCGGCTGTGCACCAATAGACTTTCTTTCTATGTGCGCATTTAACATTTGCTCGAACGATGAAGAAAAACATCGTGAGGAAACCGACGTCATGTCCTAGAAAGTCGACGACGTGTGTCAGGCACTGAAGGCTGATCACCTACTTGCCTATTAGATTTAAAAATTGATCATGAAACAGATTCAGAATTCTGAGGCCAAGACCTGAAGAGGTTGTAGTGCCACTGTTTTTTTTTTAAATTAACACCAAGGAATGCAGTGATCCACGCCGTTATCAACGTATAACGTATCAAAAATTTTTATCAGGTGATAAATTCGTTTTTTTTAAATAAAATATAGCAAACTTTTGCAACTGAATGTTTTAAACTGTAAACGTTACAGGTTCAACCGTCGACTACTTAAAGCCATTGGGGAAATTTACTTTTCTCCCGAGCGAGTCGCGGCACCGCCTAAGCCTTACCATAAGCCATAGTTCTAATAAGAACAGCAAAGGAAAGCCTAAGCCAATTTGTTGCTCTAAAATTGGTTGAGAAGATTTTGCTTTATTTCTTGAAGGATATGGGAAATTGTGAATATGGTTTTAAATTTTTATTTTTGTTTTTGTTGTTAACAGGCTTCTTGATATCTAGATTTTGGGATTGCTTGTAAAATTATCCTTTATGAATGCTATATTAAATAAATCAGTGGCGCTACAACCTCTTTAGGTCCTGGCCTTAGATTTCTGAATCTGTTTCATGATCATTTTTAAATCTAATAGGCAAGTGGGTGATCAGCCTCCAGTGACACACATCGTCGACTTTTTGGGTCTGAGACATGTCGGTTTTCTCACGATGTTTTCCTTCACCGTTCGAGCAAATGTTAAATGCGCACATAGAAAGAAAGTCCATTGGTGCACAGCGCGGGATCGAACCTGCGACCTCAGGTATGAGAGTCGCATGCTGAAGCCACTAGGCCAACACTGCTCACTGCAATGCTATATTAGTAGTTATTTTATAAAATACTCATAATTGTAATAGTCTGCTTGGCGCCCTTGCATTAAAAGGTTCTTAAGGAAATTTCAATAGATTTATGTTTGATTTATGATTGATTGGTTATGGACAACGAACAATATAGTTTTAGCCTTATATATACATATATATATTTTGTGATCATTCGCCAGCCTTCTATGCCTGTCACATATGTAATTTTTTTCACGATATTTTGCTTTATCAGAAAGTCTATTGAAGCACAGCCGGGGATCGAACCTTCGACCCCAGAGATGGGTCTCACCGTAAAGCCAAAAAACAGCTCATGTTATATCCAAATATTATTTTTAACAATTTAATTTACTATATACCAATTGCTATAATAATTATTTAGACGATTGGTATCAGTTTATATAATGCAATGTTTTATAATGTGATATTATTTAATGGAAGTAAAAAAGATATAAAGAAAAAATATTAGTTAATGAAAGAGCATGCTGGACATTCTAAATTAAACATTAAATCAGACCGCCTAACAGTTGACACATATGTATAACTACTTGAATCATGTAGCCCAACTAGTATTAAAGATCTTCATTAAACTGTAGAAATATTTTTTTATGTATCGTATCACCCTTTCGATTACATATATAATAATTATAATACCATAATGTTATAATTAATTGTTTTTATAATAATCACTTTGCTTTATAATATTTCATTATTACCTTACATATTTACCTTAACAATTATTGTGGAATATTCTTTCCAAGAGAATTAAAGCAGTCATCCTTTGTCGAAAAGTGGATATGTCTTATTGCACACTTTTTTTAGATTACATAAATCAAGTTAAGCATTACTGACAGACTTGATAGTGGTGGCCCAATGCGTTGAGAGCAAGCAACGTACATATATGGCGAAGCAACGTTGCGGTATTTGCTACCGCGGCTAATAAATGAATTACCCAGTCAGTAATTTGACAGCCGAACGCTTACCAACATAGAAAGTAAATTCAATATCTTAATCAACTTTTATATATATTTGTCTCCTAAACAAGACTCTTACGTACATACCTAAACCATATTATTTTTCCAATTTACATATACCTATCATGGTTTTACTGCATTATATTATAAGATATACGTAAATAAATTTAAAAAAACTAAAGTAAAGTTTTAGTTTCAAGTTATATTTACGAAGTGATGAAAAAACACAGATGATTTATTATATAATATTATGTAGTACAAATGTTCTAGATACATTTATAATTGTCTCGTTATACTATTTTCTAAATTGAAATACTAAACAAACTTTTTAAATAAAAAAAAAACATAATATTTAATAACAAAGTGTGGCTGTTCAATACTGCGTTTGTTTAATTCCTATGTAGATTATACCTAAATTCTAAGTAACGTATACTAAAATGTCAGTCTTCATTACACCATAACAACTTATACTAAGTATAACTAGCGATACACATAACAGAATTGACTACGATTTTAAAATTAATTATAAGCAATATAGAGGAAGGATTATGAACAGCTTAAACTAAAACTATATACACAGGGTGTGATCAATAAATTTTGTGTTTATTATTTACGTTAGATACGTTTTGTTTATTAGGTATAGAAGCAAGTTAGCATTGTAACGATATTAACTTTTTTACTTTAAAATTATGACACCGTACAATCGTATACAAAAAGCGTAACTCTCATGTAGAGTTGTTCGTGCAGACTGATTCAATATCCATGTTAATCCGTGACGGGAACTCGCAATCCTTTGTAACCAGTTTGTACGAGTTTCAGTACGTAGTGGAATTTAAAACGACATTCCCTTATCTGGAAAATCCTTTTGAAGCACTCGAATACATCGTTTGTTTCTTACACGAATATCTAAGTTAAATATGCTGAGTTATTAATGTTTTAAAATGAACACAACGTAAGTTACCATGTTGAAATTACAGTCCCATTACTGGAATCTACTTGTATCAGTTATTTTAAAATAGCCAGTAGTAACTCGCAGCAGTATTAGCCCAGTTCAGCGTGCGACTCTCATACTTAAGGTTGAAGGACCCAAATACGTCGACGGCGTGTGTCAGGCACATAAATACGGCTGATAATTTATTTGCCAATTAGATTGACACATGAGCATTACAGAAATTTGAGGCCCAAACGAAAAAAAAAAAATCACCTAAGAAGTTGCAATATTTAGTCCGTTATTTTATTTTTTAATTGATTTCATATTTAGTTTCCTATTTGTTCCCTTACCTTACCTTAGTTAGGTTTTTACTGAGCATTTTCCCCCCTTAAAAATATAATCTGACATTCCATCAACAAGTATTGTCGATGCTACAATTCTAAGAAGTAGTAGATCCATATTTGAATACAAAAAAGTGTTTGTTTGGCTATATTTCTTTTGTAAAAATTGCTCCTCAAATACAATACTAAGTTTTCAGGAAATAAATTAAATTTATAAAGTTCTAAAGAAGCAGTCGGTACAGTCAAGATTAGAAAAATTTACGTGATCACAACGTAGATACGTACGTTTGGAAGTATTTGGAACGGATATCCACTTATCTCTTGACAAGGGTGCAACGAGATTTATTTAGGAATGTAACTCGCACTCGATGTTAAGCTTTTCAATTTTGAAAGCTGTATAATTTGATGAATTACATTAACTGACATTTTTTGACAAAACAACATGCTATTTTCGGAGTATTTATCATAAAGATTGTACCCAATTGGTTGGTTTTGAACTAGATGCATATACAATCACAGCCCCTATATTTTTCTGCTATCTACGACTCTGTACTTGGCACTTTGCAAACAGGGTAAGTCTAATATCTTTCTGATGTGGTTTACGATGACTGATGTGTCTTTTAACCTGGTGTTTTATTTACTACAGACCTTTATAAAGTTTCATGGAAAGTAATCGGTACAATCAAGTTTTAATAAATTTGACAAATATTTAAAGATCCTAATCGC